>NW_020450507.1:628720-655889 GCF_003343035.1 Apteryx rowi | reverse complement strand
GTGTACAAGTATCTGAAGGGAGGGTGTCAAGAGGATGGGACCAGACTCTTTTCAGTGGTGCCCAGTGACAGGATGTGAGGCAACAGGCACAAACTGGAACACAGACAGTTCCATCTGAACATGAGGAAAAACTTCTTCACTGTAAGGGTGATGGAGCACTGGAACAGGTTGCCCAGAGAGGTTATGGAGTCTCCTTCTCTGGAGATATTGAAAACCCGCCTGGACGCAATCCTGTGCAACGTGCTGTAGGTGACCCTGCTTGAGCAGGGGGGTTGGACTAGATGATCTCCAGAGGTCCCTTCCAACCTCAACGATTCTGTGATTCTGTGAACACTCAACCACCAGAGTTTTTCATTTAAAACATGAAGGGTTTTTTTAATGATTTCAGTTAAATTTTCTGCAAGAGCTTTGAACTTGAACCAGCTCCTTCATAACTCAGATGGGGTATAGCACTAGAATGCATGGACCATATATTCACATTAGTAAACTCATCAAACTCCGTCTGATAACCAGTTAGGTTTCCTGACCGTTCTGTTTCCTTTGCAAGGTGATATGGAACTGCTTGCAAAGGTTATTAGAACATCATCTGTTTCCAAGCTAAGAAAAATATTTATAACCACATGTACTCATCTGCTTCAGTCTGAAAAACTATTCTGGCCAAAAGTTTTTCTAAGAAAAAATACCACTGCCTATATGTAGGAATCTAAACTTATTCCTCGTTTTAAAAAATCTTGCCTGAAATCTGAACCCATTAATTTTTCCCATGGAAGATGATGAATGTTTTTCCAGTGATTTATGTGGAGAATGTATTACAACACAAAGTTTATCACTAACATTAGAAAAAGATTTAATATCCCTTCTTTTCTCTCAAACAGAAGTCACTCCACATTAAGCATACAGCTCATGTCTTTCTGTCAACTAGTCTTGATATATAGGGGGCTTAATAAAATTGCTGCTGAGTAATCTCATGTCCTAAATATCAAAACTAGTGATTAATTAATCAAGAATTAGTTTAGATAAAACGTTCTTTTTAAGTCTGATTGTATACTAGAGACAGAGAAATTTCTGTACCTTTAAAACCTAGGTCTGTTGGGTCTGGTCCAAAAGCTGAGACAGACATTTTCTTCACCACAGCAATT
Source organism: Apteryx rowi (assembly GCF_003343035.1). Taxonomy (NCBI): domain Eukaryota; kingdom Metazoa; phylum Chordata; class Aves; order Apterygiformes; family Apterygidae; genus Apteryx; species Apteryx rowi. The sequence continues at coordinate 654,750 of NW_020450507.1, read as the reverse complement.
TTGCTGTTCACTTCATTTATATTGACTGATTATAAATTCTTGTTAATTCTGCCCAAAGAGGTTTTAGAGTGTCCATTTTCAGGGATATTCAGAACTTGACTGGATATGACCCTGAGCTTCCTGAAACAACTTTGAAGTTGGATCTAACTTTGAGGATGCTTTGAGCAGGGAGTTGGACCAAACGACCCATGGAGATCCCTTCCAACCTAAATCATTCCTTGACTTATTTTCAGCTTCTTGTTGAAAGCTAAGCTGACATTAGAAATAAAAAAGTGACAGGGTTAGGTACATTCCTCTCTCAACCACAATCACTAAAAATAAGACTTTTAGATATTTGTCTCCTTAGTAAAAACATTTCTTTTGCCATTCTTAAAAAAGCTTAAAAAAGACACCTATTTATTTTTCTTAATGCAGGTCTCATGCTGTTTCAAGAAACTTATTGCTGATCTACTGTTTATTTCTTAACAGAAATAATCAATAAATAATCAATGTAACTATTGATTGTTACTGATTATTATTTATTGAGATGTGAGCATATGGATAATCACTGAGCCATCCATCTCCACTTCTTAGGAATGCCCTTTTTCACTAAAAATCCTTTTTAATCCCAGTAGAATGGAATATGGTATTTTAAGGTGTGGTATATTAAAGMAAACTGTGTAATTAGTGGCCCAGCAGCTTTACAGAAACTATTTTGGTCCCAAGAGCAAATGATAGAATAATTAGAAACCGACTACAGATTTCTTTCTTTACAGGAGTGTATGCACCTAGCTGACTCCAGTATGAAACAGCTCTGGGACTTCTCTACTTTAGTTTATGTGCATAAATCCTACTTTAGCTAAGAATTCTTGGAGCATGTCTGTTTTCTGCTCTGTTCTTTCCTTTCCCTTCTGTTAGAATAGGAATGAGGAAGATAGCACAGACCTCCGCTGATTACACCGAGAATCCCCTTTTGCAGAGGAAATTGTAATAGGACAAAGAAACTGGTTAGAAAAGCAGAAAACCCCAATCCCTTTGTGGCTCCTTAAAGCATGCAGCTTTAAGTCTTTGAATAAAGTACAGTTTAATAATTAAATGCATCCATTTTTGCCATTCCTTCACTGAGGTGCAAACACATTTCCAGCCAGTCAACTTATGTCCAAAAATATGAGCTTTGGAAGAATAATGCAACATCCACACTGAGTCACTTTTAAGCTCAGTTCTTAATCACAAAATCGTGAGGATGGTTTCTGACTGAAACATTAATTAAAATGCTTTTTAAACCACTGTAAAAGACAAGCCTGAATAAATTAGAGAAGACTGATTTGAAAAAGACAGTAAAACTGCATTTGTGTGCTTGTGTGTGCTGGGGAGAGGAAAAGGTCAAACCAATCTGAAATGTGTAGAACATGAAGTTTTAAATTATGAGAGTTTCACAATGCATAAAAGCTATGTTGTCTGAGTGCATACACCTCCTGAAAGCAGGTGGGAAAGAGATAAAATGTTGCTTTGCTTTTTTCCTTGCAGAGTTGTCAATGCTTTTTAAATCCTCCTAGTCTTTTGAGCTATTTCAGAGTTAACAAACATAGCCTAGAGAAATGGATGAAATACTCTAATACCCTGGAGAAGCGAAAAGGATCCTTTTCACATAAATTGCAGCTTATTATGTCAGCAGTTTCTGTTTTTTTGACAAGTTTTAATCATTTTCTCATTTCTCTACTGGAAGAAGGGTTCGTTACTCTGAGGAGAGGTTGGTCAGCTGCCTGGCAAAACTTATTTTCCTTTTACTTCCATTTCAGGTACACTCGGAATTTATGAACTCCAGTTTAATGAAATCTCCTTTTATGTGAATTATGCTGGTATTTTCCTGTCCCCACTCCCCACACCAAGTTATGGTGGTGCCTGTGTTGTTACTTATGAACACTCATATTGCAGGACTGCCTGGGGAAACAACACCATGAGGTTAGGATACGGAAGGAGGGATATAACATATTGTTTTGTTTCTCAGTGTTGGAATTCAGGGCCAAAACAAAACTGCCTCCTGTAACTGTTTACAACTGAAACACATGCCTGATTTCTAAATGCCTTCAAGGGCAGATAYGGTGTTTTAAAAGGCTCAAAACCAGGAGAAGGCAGGATTGTGGCCCTCACTTCTTCCCACAGTCTTGTGCAGTGCAGGGAGAAAATGCAGGGCTTCCTCTCTTTGCTGCAGCTATCTGCTCTACCTCTGCTATCTTGCTTTAGGAGGCACCAACTGCTGTCAATGCTGGGATGTGCCAAAGCTTTACAACAGGGTCACTTCTACAGGTTGGCGTCACACAGGCTTTCACGCAGGCTGGCTGGCTACCAGGCATGGACACATGGACCTTGCACATGTGACGGCCATTTGTTCGTGCTGGTCACTCTCAGAAATGGCAACTCTAAATGGAGCCTGCAGCAGGGTGAAGGGTCAATATCACAACTTCTTAAGGACATCTGGTAGATAAAGGGAACTTGCCAACAAAACAGCATTTTTTTTTTTGTTCTCTTAGTGGCCTCAGAGGGAAAGACTCCRCAAGTGCTGGCAAACACCTCCTCTTCTGCTGGCACCTGCATAGGACCTTCTGCAGGCAGGAAACCTGTTCCTGGAGGCATTTGCCCAGGTCTTGATTGCTTGGACATGAAATTGTGCCAGAGAAATCAAAGCAGACAGCACCGCCTAGTGCGAGAATTGCCAACAGTTGGAGTTCCTCAGCTGCTGTGAAGGAGTAACATTGCTGTGAAACAGCTGAGATATCAAGACTTGAACATTTCTTTCTTTGACATAAGCAGAATGTGTCTCTTGCCTGCTGAAGATGGAAGTTGTTAGGCTGCCTTTGGTCGATAAGCAAACACTCTCCAATGACCTTCCTAAAGGTAAGATAAAAAAATGAGGTCTTTCATGATATTTGACCTCTGTAAAATGTGACTACCACAGATAACTTCCAGATTCTTTCTGCTTAAGCACTCTAAAATACAATCTTATCTTTTTTCATTATATTTAAATTTGTCATACACTTTTGTCATATTCATTTTGTAGACAGAACTATGTTTACATTTTGGGGGATAACAGGTATTGTAAATTTCCTGAACCACTACTTTCATAAGAAAATTTGCTTGAAGATGAAAGAGGTGGCAGTTGGCAGAAGATATGATTAACATATACAAGAGGAACAGAACCTTACAGAAAGAATAAAACTTTCAGGACWTTTGGATTTAGGAGTTCTGATATCTTTGGAATACATGGTTTCCAATAGTGACAATACAGCTTTTATACTTAATACAAATGTAATAAACCAATAGGCAACCTGATGATTAAACATTGCATTATTATTTCTTATTAATGCATTCAAACCTTTTATCTGAATAGGTAATATTTCAGTGGTTTTTAAATATACTTTTTTTTATACTACGACCTGATGTCTTCTCTACATCACTGTTAACAAAAGAATTTCAGAACAGTTGTTCTGATGAAATCAAAGATCCATTTAGACAAGTGTCTTGTCTCTGGCAGTAACCTTTTGCAGATGCTTATCAGAAAAAAAGGCCAAGAACAGGGGAATTATATAGTGATGCTTTCCCTGGTGTGCCATTCCAGCTTTCAGCAATCTACAGTTTAGGGACTTCCTGAGCCAGAGACTGCATTTGCATCAGCATACTTAATAGTCCCTACTGGACTTTTCTTCCATGGCTTTGTTTCAAAATTTACTTTCTGAGCCCATTTATAATTTGTCCTCTGCAACCTTCTGTGGCAATGAATTACTTCATTTAATTGCACTCTGCATGATAATTTCATGGGTGTCCTTAGTGTCTCCATCATGAGAAACAATAAGAAGTCATAGAGAATTGCTTGATATTCACCTTTTTCATATCTTCTCTTTTCCAAGCAGAAGAGTTCTAATTTAGTTAGTCTCTTCTGGTACATAAAACTGGTGCATACCTCTGGTCATCCTTGTAGCCTTTCTTAGCCATTTTTTAGCTATTCTGTACCTTTTTGCAGATGAAATTACAAAAGCTGGAAGCTCTGGGGCCATAGATACACTTACAGATTTATTCTGTGGCATAATGGTGGAAGGACTTATTCTTGATTCTTTCCCTAATGTATTTAAGATTTTATTTCCTTGTTGGTTTGCTATTGAGTATTGACCTGATACTTTAATCCACCCACAAGGACTCCAAATTGTTTTTCCTGTGTAGTATTTTTCAATTTATAGTACATCATGGTGTACATATAGTTGTTTCATTCCAGGTATTTTTCTCTGCATTTAGCAGTTTCAGGTCCCATCTGTCATTTTTGTCTATTCATTCAGTGTTTGTGAGTACATTCTGCAAAAATTCCTAACAGTTTTCTTCCTTCAGTACCCTAATTATTTTAGTATTATGTACAAACTTTGCTGCCTCTCTAGTCAGTCCCTTTTTCCATATGATTTATTGAAACCTTGAACAGTATAGGTCCCAACACAAATCTATATAGGATTCCACTGGTATTCTCTGGCACTGAGAATATCTACTTTTCATTCCTAGCCTTACAGGATTCAGCATCACCAACAATTGCTCAATATGATGTAATCCTTATTCCTATTTTTAATGTTTGCTTTATTCATTGGCTAAATGATTTCAACTACCCTTGCAAAATATGTGGTTTAAGTGATAGTACAAAATTCCAGGGAGCAAATGAACACAACTAATTTCTAATAAATTCTGAATTAGTCTGCATTGTTGAAGATAAGCATCAGATTTGCCCAGAGTCTTCAAATAAGTCTAAACACAACCTTAAAATATATCATCTGCTTTGTTTTTCCAGCTATGGATGACAAGCACAAAATATATGTTATTGTTCTCTTTAACTAGACAGAAATCATTACTTGAATCTATAGCATGTAGTTCTGTGCAGGAAGCTGAGTTGTATTTTGAGTGTAATGAGAGAGGAAAGAAGTTGACAGTTTTAGGTCCTAATGTCTTGGATATCATAAGATATTATGATATGTTTAATTCAGAGAATCACTTTTTTTTCATATAGGCGAGCACATTTCATCTCTTGGAAAGGACAAATATTCCTTGCCCACCTACAACCGATGTTCATTATACCTGTTCTTACAGCTTCCAGTAAAGGAGACTCCACAACATCCCTACAGAGCTTGATCTGGGACTCAAGTATCATTCTTGTTGAAAACCTTTCGTCTAAATCCAACCTAAGTCATATTTTCTACAAGTAAGCTGATCAGTTGACTTGTAACTAAAAAAATTAAACAAAACTGGTCAATATTCTCTTTATAAGACCTTTCCTACAAAGAAAGATTTTTCATTCCTCTTTCAAGCTCTTTCTTAATTAAAAATATCTTTTTTGTTGCTCTCCTTAAGTAGAAGTTTCCAATTTATTTAACCCTTTCTTAAACCAAACGTAGTTCAAATGGAGCTGAAACTCTTCCATTTCTTTACAAAGATTATATGTTTTACGCCTGTTCACACACATATATAGAGGCATATTTTTTACAGCAGAATGCTATTTTTACTAATTGAGTGGTTCTCAGATGCTGAATCCTTTAAACTCTGATAAGTTTTTTTTAGATATACTCTTCACCCCATAATATCAATTGCCATTTGTCCAAATGACAAAAATGAGAAAATGACATAAGAATGAAAATGCTCATTTATCATCCAAACAGAGTGTAGATCAAGTGCTAGTCTTGGAAGGATTAAAAGTAATCTGGGCAGCTGTGCTTGAAAAATTCTTCTCTCAATCAGTTATGCACACTGAAACAAAAAAAAGAATTTAAGTTYTTTGTAAACTGCATTAATTGCATTTAATTTGTATATTTTGAGATAATTTGTTTTTTTAAAACTTTTTGCATTTTTCAACTAATTAGAAACAAAATGCATTTTTCATCTTTCTTGGCAACACCAAGACACTTTAGGTAACATGTTTTTGCAAGAAAATCTGGTGGTAAAGGAATCTTTTTCTCTCTCTCTATTTTAATWTTTTTTTCAAGAAGCATTCATAAAGTGTTGTTGAATAAAAACAGTTGTTGAATATGCTGAATCTGATAATTGTCTTGAATCCTTATTTTTATTTCTTGGTGTTTAAATTTCTTCTGCTTTCCTTATTGTGTTTTTAGTAAGCTTTGTTGATAAAATTTTCTGTCTATTGTTACAGTTTCTTTTCATGACTTTATCTGGCAAACACTGTTGATATATTCTGAAATGATAAAAGATATATCTGTACTGATGGGAAACATCCATAACAGTTAATGTAGGTCATGAAAATAAGTTATGGTGGCAAGCAGGACATTTTTATTATCTTAGCTAAATATTTTTGGTTAATCATTAGTAAAGGGAGATTTGCTGCTTCCTGAACTGAAGTTTCGGATTTTTTTTTCCAGTTGTTTCCTCTCATTTCTTCCACGCTTGTTTCCCTCCTTCTTGTCTTTTCTTTAGGCTTTAAATGCTTGAGGTAGCCTGTAATATATTTGGTTGTACATAATTAATTCATTTCCTCACCTCAGTGAGTGCTGGAAATATACACCGGCCAATCTATAATTGTGAAATGACATTCATTAACTAGCACGATCTTTCCAAGTCTCTGATTGCCACTCTGCAATCCATATTTTTCTTTCATTTTGTAACAAAATGCACCCACAATCTCAGTCAGGCAGTAATTCCAATTTAAGAGAAAGAAGTGTACGAGCTAAAAATATTCATGGAAAGAATTGGAGATGCTTTGGACAAAGACAGTCCGTGATTTCAGGAGAGGAAGGGTGGTCCTGTGCAGCCACCAACAGAGAAGGTACCAGTACCATGGTTCTGTTCCACTATTAGGCAGCACTGTGCTTCGTGTATCATCAAAACTAATACAAATCTAATTTTTTAGAAATGAAGCATTCAAGCATTCTCACAATCTATCTGCTATTCTGGCATTAGCCCAAATACTAGAGGGAATGTGTATCACTAGAAGGAATTATTAGTGATATATAATTTTGCAGTGCTGTCTATTTCAAATCCTACTGTTGATTACTGTTTTCATCCAGAGCAGAACTAGCCCTGAGAAAAATTACTTTGAAATATTTTCTCAAATAGAAAGCTATTAATCTATTTTTATACAATCTTTTATTCATTTTCCATTTTAAAACAAATATGATAAAAAAGTCCAGAAAACAAAATTCTCTTTCAAGAATGCACATCAGTTTCATTTGTTCAGTCTGATCAGGAACAATGTTTTGTGATGCTAGTGACCAATCATATAACATAAATAGTTAATAGTCAAAGAATCACTGGCACAAATAAAATAAAAATGACCCATTTAAAATGATCCATAATGTATTACTGTGAAATGTTGATTTCTATGTTTGGCCTTTTTTTCTGATCACATTTTATTAGTTAACTGACTCTTGTTTTTATATACTCATCTATTTTAAATTATTCAATTTATTCACTAATCATATTGTACCCAACTCTGTTCTTCCTGAACTTGCTGGAAAAAAAAAATATCAAAATCTAGGATATTGGACAAGAGGACCTAGAACAAAAAACAGTTCTCCAAGGAGCTTTTCAAAAATTTTCCCTACTATATTCACAGACACCCTATGAATATACATATTTTTGTCATTGTTTTGAAAGAATCTTGTTCACAGTAAGCACTAAAGGCTGACAAAAGAACTTCAGTATAGGAACTACCTTGTATCCTCTCATCTAGTTCTTTAAAAAGCATCATTTAAAGAATGATTATGATCCGATTCCTAGCTCTTCCTTACAAGCAACATTAGAAACATGTTTGGGTTAGAAAAAAAAAGATCACTTCTTTCTTTAGAGAAGATAATGGTAGCTCTGCATCTGTGGATGTGCGTGTTGGGGGGGGGGTTAAGCACAGGTGTAATGATTATATTTTTGCATGCATGTGCATAAGAAGAATTGAATGTGATATGAATTCTGCCCTATTAGCAAATCAGGGCTTTATACTTGTCTCAATTGTAGTCATATAATTTGTGATATAGCRTGGAAAGTGATTTTGTACTTCTGTTTGTCATGATTCTGCAGAAAGCCAAGCACATTCGCTATGCTATGGTTGCTATGACAATGTTGAATTGATGATTTCTTTTTTCTGGTGTAATTCCTCCCCCCCACACACATGCACACCTCTATCAATAACTTTGTCCCTGAATATTTGGCAGCCTGGCCAGAAAGTTCATGCCTGGACTTCTAGACCACTGTGGGACATGAACTAACTTGTGAAAAGGAAAGGTCTGAAGTGTGGACACATTCTAAGCACTCTTCACACTATCACAGCGACTGTTGCCATGTTTTGGGGGGAAGACGGGATGCTTTTAAAAGAGGTTACTATCTGCAGCTGCTTTTCTTCCCTGTCACAACTGGGGGGCTCATTTTGGGGTTACAGAAAGCAGCAGAAAAGGTAGAACAAAGAGGTACAAAAAGAAGTATTTATTACAAAACAAGAGTACATCTTTTTCCAGCTCTATCAAAAGGTTCTGGAAATCGAGGGAAAAAGCCATTGCCCTGAGCTGAAAATACATCACTGGCTTTTATGGCCTCTGTGTTGTTTCCTGCCCAGTTGTGTCTAATTAATGACAAAAGAATGTGTTTTATGATTATGATGAAGCAGAGGTTCTCTAGTTTGCTCAGACTAGTAATAAAGCTGTGTCTGCTGAGAATGGAGAAAATGGATCAGATGACAAACGACCTCTTTCAATATTACCTGAATTTGAATGATTTTGAATTAAACATTGGCAGTTAATGATTTTCAGAAAAGGGATACCTGTTGTGCACAACCTGCAATATTTACTAGTATTGGGCCTGATCCTGGTGACTGCCTAAGCAGTACACGTATTCTGAGAGTGATATTAAATGGGGTGGCTGTGCATTTTCTGTAGAATTGGGACTCTGTACAGTGGGTTTGGGAGGCAATGGAGACAGAAAATATGGCGGGGCGAGAAAGGTGCTGCTGGACTGTGCTACACTGGCAAGTTCTGCTGAAAACACTTCAGAGGCTGTAATTAGCTCCTGCAATGTATCATATTCCTACGGCATCCTGATTTGTGTGAGACTTAATGGCTGTGTCTAAACAGGTCTCTTACATAGTTCTTGGAGGTACCTTCAAAGCAAAATTCCTTGTCTGCCTACATGACATTTTTCAGCTATCATTGCTCTTCTAGTTTCCCACTTAATACTAAGTCTTGTATAAAAAACAGCAACCTGTCTGTGTTGTCTATCCACCCTTGAACATCGTAGACAATGATTCAGGTTCAAACTGTGAAGATCGGATAAGATTCAGATTTAGATATGGTACAAAACTGACATTTGCATAAGTTGATGTCCTCCCATAGTATCCGAAAAACAATGAAAATCTGAGCCAATAACTGCTAGATGTTGTAGAGCCCTCTTACCCAATCAACCATAAAGTACTGTTAAACAGTGCAGGTCATATATAAGCTGAGACAGTTTAAGCCAGCTCTGTACTATAATAGTTTTGCAGAATTTGTTTTGAAGKTTTTTTTCCCTCACTGAAATGATGGAAAAGTTATTTGAAGGTCTTCACTAAAACAAACTTTGTTGTTGTTACTGATTATTGCTTGACTCCTTAAATTTGGGAGAGGGTATGAGTGTTCTTGTCTCTTTGTTGGTCAGGAAAGAAATGACATGGACTGAAGTCTAGCTCTTTCTAGTCCAGTTGACCCTGGATAGAATAGAAAAAACTTAATCCTGGATCACACAGAACTGAGGTCAATGTCCTAACCCTTGGTCTACTGAAAGCTGGAAAGCACTGCTCTTTTCCCGTTTACCCTTAATTAAAACTTTGCTAACACTAATCAAATGAATATGTTTAACCTAGTTTAGAAAGGCTATTTCATCTAAATACTATCTTTTCATTTGCTCTGCAGAAGACCAAAAAGAAAAATTGTTAGTCTCTCAGTCTCTGGGAAAAAAAACAAACAAACCACAGTATAATGGAATTTCCAATGACTAGATTTTAGGATGAGATAGTGGCATTCCTCTTTYAAAATAAAAATAAAGAACATCTTTATGTTTATTTATACATAAGATGAATCAAGGGATTTCATTAAATTTCTCATCTTCTCAAACAATGTCATGGGGATAAGATAAATTATAAGACAGGAGATCTGATAGTCTCTGAGCAAATGACACCAGAGTAAGTCAGCTGATGTAATGGTGTTGTAAATCAGATTAAAAATTAACTATTATTATTAATAGTAATGGCTATTATTAATAATAGTTATACATTTTTAGATATTTGTGCTGTACTGTCCTCTTTGGTGCCTGATGCAAAATTAGATTTTTCTTCAGCCTCCATTCTACAGCCATATTTGATTCACAAAATTTTGCTTAATTTGAAAAGGCTCAATGTTTAAGTGTATGGCAAATCATCGTATGTGTTTACAGTGTGCCATTCAATAATGATATGAACATGCTTTGTATCTTAGCACTCAGAAGTCAGATCAGGAGTTCATTACTTGAGCCACTTCACGTACATATGATCAGATGTCTCTGACCAGAATTTACAATCAAATCAGTGGAAATAACAGACGTAAGGGCTAGAAAGAGGGAAATTAGGGTGTTAACAACTTTTGATAATATTGACTAATTAAGAGTGCAGCTTGATGATATTACCCTGTTTGTTAACCATATAAATAAAGTTATTCAGAGTGTTAGTAATTTCAGATGGCAACTTGCTGATTTGTATGTTCTATGGTACCTAACACCCAGTGTAATTCCTTCAATTTTACGTTGTTATAGCAATATTACCAGTGCCAATTCCAGCCATTCTGAAATAAAATGAGAAAAAAAAGACTTCTTTCCTCATATTCTTAAATTGATTTAGTCATTGTGAGACTTTAAATAAATATAGAGGTCCTTTTTAATTGCCTTAAAAGAAAAACAAACAAACAAATAAACACACTGACAGATAGGAACCACATTCACAAGTTTTTCTCCAAATATATAAAGTAGAAACCTTTTTCCCCTCACTGAAGACTAGATTATTTAGTAATCCAAAACTAGCAGCAGTGCAGGCTTTAGAGTAAATTACTTTCCTACTGATTAACGCCATTGAAATCACTAAGAGAACTGGAATTTATCTTAAGGCACACCCTACTGTATGCTAAACACATTTATCAACTAACGACCAAAATAATGCTTTTTTATAATTACTTATTAACCAGTACGTTCAGGTAAAATATTTTAAGTGATACTAAGGAGAGATTGTCTATGAGGTCAATTATCTCTTGGAGTAGTATTACGGGGTTCACCATGTCTAAACCATTCAAGGTCCTTCGGGCCTTTTAGAATCCCATGCAGGAAATTTTCTAGCAAAAGGCATATAAGAAGATATCTTTGCACTCCGTTTGCACGGTAGTCATCAAGATGAAAGGGGTAGTCTTGCTCCAGCCCATTTAGTGGATTTATTTTAAGATGGCCAGTAAAATTCTGGGTTCCAGTTAAACCTCCCAAATGCCTCACTAGACTGGAAGTACATACAGCTGCTGTGACGCTGGAGGTCTCCAGAACTGTCTGCATTTGTTGGAATAGTCAGAGCTGAAATATTTTCCCTCAGCCAGTGTACATTCATCCAAGCATCTCAATCTGGTAAAGAATGAATTTACCAGGATTTCTTTACTGTCACAGCCCCTCAGGTTTCATCTACTTAGTAAAACAAATACAGGTTCCAAGCCTGTACTCCATGCCTACCGTTCACTGTGTGTACACAGCAAAAGCATGCACAGGTTCGGGGCTCAGCAGGTGCTAGAAGTGTCATGAAAGAAGAAAGCATAAGCTCTCATATCAAGCTTTGTGGTTTGGAGGTCTCAGGCCAGGCTGGGGCTGACTATGCACCAGTGCAGCACAAGCAGAGTTCCCACACTTAGCTGTTCCTAAGCACAGTGAGGATGCTTTGGACCTAAGCTATAACCAGCAGCAACATGGATAAAGAACAAACAGGTAACAAATCTACAAATACATTAAGGTCCATATTTGATCTATTTCAGCTACTGATAGAGGTATAGCCTAAGTTCTTATTTGATATCTCATTGTGGTTTACTTGTGACGAGCTCATGGTCCATTTCTGACCTTCTGCACTTGGAGATGGAGCTCTAGCAGGTGCAAGGTGGATCTCTACACTGAACTGAACCAACTCTCCTAAGGCTTCCAAACACTCATGACTGCTCAGCAGTCTTCTAGCTTCAGCCTTCAATAGTGATAGGTTTGAAATAGACACTTAGATCTCAGCTGATGGTGAGACTTCAGAAGTCCATTAAGATGAGACCCATTGCTGGTTATTATCATGCCTTAAAGTTTTCCTGTGTCAGAGCCAAATATTCTTCATGAACATGTACATTTGCCAATATCAGACTATATATCAGTTATATCAGAAGAAACAAAGTTATTGGACTTTGGCCAAAAAAGATCAACTTCATTACCTGTAGTTAGACAGTCTGAGTGCATGCTGAGAAAGTATCCATCCGTAATTTCTGCTGATGACAGAGGGACTTAAAGTACCTGTTAACTTTACAAATCAGACTAAAATTATTTAGGTGCTTAATTATGGATTTAGGTGTTTGTCTTTGCTTTAGGTTAAAGTATTAGCCTTTTCGAAGAGGGAATGAGAAACACTCCACTATTTCATATTAAATATAAAATACTCAGTTGAATTAATAATTAAAATGACTGTGAAGTAGAAGAAAGCCTCCTAGGCTAAATTTTTGAAAGATTTGTGATGTAATGTTAGCCATTTGTTCGTGGCAAAGGGTAGAGTACAAAGTTCCCTGAACAATGAATGCTCTTACTCTTGAAATGCACAGAAAAACTTCAGTCTTCTCTCTTGGAAAGTACACTTACCTCCAAATAACTGCAATTAGAGTTCTCAAAGACATACAGTTCTCTTAATGTTTGGTTGTTCTTTGGTTAGATCCACAGCTGTGGGTCAARGAAACAAATTCCAGAATATCAGGTGAGTCCAGAGTTTCTGTGTAAGGCTTCCCCCCAGGGGCATTTCTCTTGTTAAATATTCAAGCACAGAGAGTTCAGATTCTATCACAAATATGAACATTAACAATTACAGCCACAGGAAGGAAACCACAGTGATGTTTTTTTTCCCTTATCATTTTTTGTCCTTTGCTAGCACCAGTATCTCAGTCTCTGAGGGAGGCACCATTAACTATTTTTCTTTTCCAGTCCTTAAATTCACGATTATGCAGCTCTTTTAAGGACTCCCAATCCTTTTCAGTACATGATAAGTGCTATGAGAATGAGTGCAGTCCTGCAATCCTAAAACCTTTAGCTCTAATGCAAAAAAAGTTTAGGATCCACCTGCAGGCTAAAATAATCTAGATTCTAGCTAGTATAAATGAGTATTAGCTTACATAGCTTTGTAGAGGTGTGATTACTACTAGCTACCTATGATTCTAATTCTGTTCCTCATCTTCTAGGCATGAGAACAGGAAGACGTGTTCTTTCTTATCCTCATCAGTGAGCTAGTGGAACTAACATGATTCTTTTTGAAGCAGTTGTACTACTGCTCTGCCTTTTAGACTTCAGGTGCCATAGAGGGCACAAAAAGGTACTTTGCTGGAGAGAATCATAAATATTGTGGCAACTTCATACAAAGATAGCTGCACATTTTAAAAGAATCTGTGAAAGTAGTAAAATCAATTGAACAAAGGCACCAACATGAAAAAAGAAAAAAAAAGCAGAGGGCAGTATTTTCATTAATGATACTGCTTTGTATGCTTCCTTTGTAAAAATAATAACATGTATGAGATATATTCCAGCCCAAAGAGGACACTGGCAATTGTTCTCCTGCAGCAAGATGACTTTCATGTATCATAATCTTAAATTCTATATATTTGCACTTATTGATGCTTTACAGTAGCTCAAGAACATTGCTTGTATTGATTGATTTAATCCTTGCTTTGGTCTACAGCAAGACATCATATGGGTAGAGCCTATTCATTTAGACCCAGTACATTAAGCCTAGCATATTTTGTGTGTGTGTGTGCATCTAATGCAGACATATTATTTCTTTGGCCATAGGCAGTGATCTGTGACTGAGTTTCAGAATGGCATTCAGCACTTGTAGGAGGTAAATATAGGTCCTAATCCTTCAGTTTCCTTTATATATTCTTACAGAAACAGGGCTCCAGTGGTGAAAAGTACTCTATTCACACTCTTTTGATGGGGGAAGGGAATGAATTAGATTGAAATATTCCCCAAAAGCCAAAGATTTTTCAGTTTGTTTGGTACTTTGCTCATTGAAAGTCTTACTGATGTCAACAGAACAATTTGTTAAGTAAAATGTTGCATAAGATGAACAAAAGTAATAGTGTCTGGCTCATAAGGAGCATAGAATCACAGAATCACTGGGGTTGGCAGGGACTTCTGGAGGTTGTCTAGCYCAACCTCCTGCTCAAGCAGGRTTACCTAGAGGAGGTTGCCCAGGACCCTGTCCAATCAGTTTTGAATATCTCCAATGATGGAGACTCCACAGCTTCTCTGGGCAACCTGTTTCAGGGTTTAAACRTCCTCACAGTAAAAAAGTTTTTCTTATGTTCAGATGGAACTTCCTGTGTTTCAGTTTGTGCCCATTGCCTCTTGTCCTGTTCCTGGGCCCTAGTCTGGCTAGTCAGATTTATACACATTGATAATGTAATCCCCAACCCACTCTTCTCCAGGCTAAACAGTCCCAGCTCTCTCAGCCTCTCCTCATATGTCAGATGCTCCAGTCCCTTAATCATCTTTGTGGCCCTTTGCTGGACTCACTCCAATGTGTCTATATCTCTTTTCTACTGGGAGGCCCAGAACTGAACCCAGCACTCCTGATGTAGCCCCACCAGAGCTGAGTAGAGGGGAAAGATCACCCCCTTTGACCTGCTGGCARTGCTCTTCCTAATGCAGCCCAGGATACTGTTGGCCTTCTTTGCCATGTGGGTTTAGTGCTGGCCCATATCCAACTTGTGGTCCACCAGGACTGACAGGTCCTTCTCTGCAAAGCTGCTTTCAAGCTGGTCAGCCCACTGCCTGCACTAGTACATGGGGTTATTCTTCTCCAGGACTCTGAATTTCCTTGTGTTGAACATCATGAGGTTCTTCTCCACTCATTTCTCCAGCCTGTTGAGGTCCCTCTGAATGGCAGTRCAACCATCTGGGGTAGCAGCCACTCCTCCCATTTTTGATAGCCACTCCTCCTATGCTTTAAATATCTCATTAATGTTGAAAGCATATAATATAAAATATATAAATGGCAACTTGTAGATCAGGTTTGTGGAGAGGGGCACTGTAGAGCTGGCATGTCTGGATATCACCATTCATTATATGTGTGAACTGCTTTGTAGCTATCATTCCCACAAACCTTAATAGGGGTTGACTTTTATATATTTTAAACATAAAAGACTGCACAGTGGAAAACAGTGATTAATTTTCACATCCAGCAGTTAGGAATGATCTGAATGGTGTGACTATTCAGGAATAGACAAGTAGACAAAGAGGCTTAAACCTGAAACAAACAGCCTAAAGCAACTGCAGATTAGAAGGATGAGGAATATGCAGACTGCATCAAATAGCAGCCTTTGGAAAGGTGAGAAAATTCCCCTAATTCATCAGGTTAACATTGCTGTTGTTTGGAAAGGATTTCATGGCTTTCAGGGATTTTGTTGAACACAGATTAATAAAATCAGAATAGTTTGACCTGCCACAGGTTAGCCCACTTGTGTTATTTACAACCCTGGCATAATGAGAAAAAGGAAACATTCACAGAGATGATAAACCAGCTATCACTGGTAGGTATGACAATGTACTTGCTAAATATGTTTAATATTGGCATGGAAACTTAGTTCAGATACARTTCTTATTCTCTTTTAAAAATCTGCCTGGCAGCTGTTAGAGGTAGCTGAATCCAGTGGGCTTTCTTCTGTCCCATCCTGATGGATTCAAGGCTGCTGCAGGTCCCTGTTCCCAGGTCCAGCCGGTACTGAGGCTGAGCTCATATTCCTGACAGGTGTGCACTCATGCACACGACACAAAGTGGCTGGCCAATAGAGATCAACAAGGGACAAAGCAATGCTTTTATCAGCACTCGCATTAAATACAAACTGCGTTCACACAGACATGACCAACACAGATGGCCCAATCCTRTTTCTCCTGTCTGGCTGATCAGGATTGCAGTTTGTTAGTGGGCTATGCAGACACATGCACTTCAGATGTCTCTGGGAGCTGGTCTTAGATATTTTGTCTGTCCAGTGGTTGCCTGGCCAGCACCAGCGCAGGCTGGTGTCCCCCAGTTGCTGGCACCCAATCCTACAGGCCGCTAGGACCCTTGGCCTGTCACGCTTGTGAGGGGCACCCAGGAAGAAGAGAGTGAGAAATAGGATTGAATGATAAGATAGGACAGACTGCAATGATCAAGCAGAGGGCTCAGTCAGATAAGTGTACTGAGCTGTTTGCGTTAGACTAGCCAGTTTTATCCCTCTATTTCTCTGTTTTCTCATGCTTGTTCATCTCTGATTCACCTTGATCCCTCTTTTTCCCTGCCTTGGTGCTTCCCCTAAACATCTCATAAAAATTGCACTTTCCCATAATCCCCTTAAAACATCCCCAAATAAATTATATGCAGTGCCAAAAGTCTCTTCTGGCTGCATCCCATAATAAGTCCCATAACTCTTTAGGCAATACCCCCTTCAGTCTGCATAGCCCTCTGGAGAGAGAGTTTCTTGGGTTGGCTCATCTTGGCTGGCACTGAGAGGAAGTTGGACAAAGATCAGACAGTGTTTAGACCTCCTCCCCAAGAGGGAGTTTTTGTTTGGTACTTTGCTCATTGAAAGTCTTACTGATGTCAACAGAACAATTTGTTAAGTAAAATGTTACATAAGATGAACAAAAGTAATAGTGTCTGGCTCATTTTCTGACTGAAGCCTTTTACACTCAACAGCCAAGATCTCCTCTTTGCCTAGCATATATTCAATATCTAACACTATTTGTTCACACTGAAATGCTAGTTTGCCATTGACTTTAGTTAGAGCTGACTCTAAAAATTCTGTTTTATATATACGCTTGTAGTAGTGAGCAATATTAATGTCAGCACCTACCTTCACTTAACAGAGAACTATTTCACACTGAGGGTTCTAGAAGTTGAAGCAATGAAAAGAAAATGAATTTTCATTTTAAGTTGTTGAACATAATGGAAAATTAAGATACAATCATGAAAAAGTAAGATGTTAGAAATTAGCAGGAATGGATCTGTAAAAAAACAACAACAAAAGAATGTCACTTAACCTAAAGGAAATTTAGAAATATTAAAAATTGAAGGAAGTTCTCTCCTTTTAATTCTTCCTTTTCAAACACTAAACTTGAGATGACTAGTTAATTTATTTTAATAAACTTAAATTTTAATCCAGTCAAATGTTAAGCTTCTCAAAGTATGACATGGATCAGATGCCTACTAACATAAAATTATTAGGCTTGCATTCTTCTAAGGACTAACTGTGCAAGGCAAAATATCAGGGATAGGGTTTGAAGCAAAATAAGGAGATCAGTAGGATAGAATAGCAAGGTAAAAAAGAATAAACAGAATATATCTTGGTGCTGGTCTGCACTGGCTCTGCCTGCACTGCACTTTTGGACAAGTCCTGAGTGGTGGGGATGCAGTGAATTGCCTGAATCACTGCTGGTGCCTCCAAATTTGTATCCCATCAGCTGCATACGTGAGCTGGGAAGCAGTGGCTGAGAGCTGTGAGACAGCTAGCTATTAGTTGTCACACCTCAGCTGAAAGTCGTATGTGCCTGTGTAAATCCTCCTTCTTGAGCCATTCCTGTTCAAAGCCAATGGGGTCAGTTCCAATGTGCTGACGGAGGAGGGATCACACGGCCAGGTACAGCCCAGAAACAGTTTCAGAAGCTGTTTCTCACTCAGCTTCCAATTCCCACATCTCTACTCAAGTTGCTGTGTTCCTTGCTTAGATTCTTTCAGTTAACTGTTGGAGGACACACGGGCTTGCTCAGGAGGCCTGACTCTTCTCTGTCCCRCAGCCCTTGCCAGCCCTGAGCTGACGAAACACAGTCCAGGTCTAGGATTTAGCAGTGTGATTAGTGAGTTGTAGATGGAAGGTGATTTTTTAAAAGTTGCTGTTAGTTACGACTTTCCAGCTGAGACATGCTTGATAGTATAACAGATATGCAATGTAAACATAGCCTTAGTTACACTAATATAAAGAATAATGGTCTTACACCAATAAGCTGTTATATTAATTAATTTTCCCAAATTGGTTATAACTCTGCTCACAGTATTTGGGGTGCCTTCTCTCCACATCAAACATGCCAAAAGAAATACACTTATATGAGCTATGGAAAACTGACCTGAGAGAGGAAGAGTGAAAATGAAATCCTTGTGAAAAACTGTGTACTATACATCCCTCTGATACTGTAATTTTGGAAATGGTTTCCTTCCTACACAGATATAGTCTTCCTTTTAGTATTTTCAAGCACACTGGAAAAAACAGAAAGAAAAAATACACATTCCTGAATGAAAAAATAACTCACTGTGCTTCTRTAATACATAAGGAGTATGTGAATTTGAAGTAAAGTAATTCTTTGAGCTCTGCAAATCTAAAATAGTTTGTTAGGTTCATCCATGTGTGAATTTAGCAAAGTTTTGAATTAATATAAGTTTTTGTAAAAGTCATAAATCATCTGAAGTCACATTTTCATCAGAGCTAATTTAACAGTGTTACCCCTGAACTCATAAGCGTGAGAAACTTAAACTGAATTTGTGTATTAAATTATACACAGGATACTGTGAAAGGTGGTGCAGCATTATTTGGCACTCTGCAGCAAAATAAGAATGATTTAAGCCTTGAATTTTGATAGCAGTGTAGCACAGAAATTGAAAACATAACACTGTGAAATTTTTGTGTAGCTGTAATGATCGTTATTGAAAAGTGGAAACTAATGTTGTGTAGAAATGAATTTGAATTTCTAATTAACTATTGTCAAAGTGAATGTTTATCTTGTTAAAAATTCTATGGCTGGTCAGCTATTCATAGTGAGCAAAATTCTGGAGTGTAACTAGAAAGACGCTAAGTCTTCTGAACTTCCCTTAAAACACTTTGCACGACTGGCTTTTCCATTTTTGAAAAAATATTGTGCCTGCATTGAAAGGAAACAGAATATATTAAAGAACAGAGGAAATATGGCGGAGAAAGCAAACTACCTTAAAGCCATAGAACTATTTGATATATGTTGGCGAACTGTGTTTAACAGCTGAAAGCATTTTGTTTTTGTCCCCTCAGACTGTGATATGTGTGTTTTACAATGCACAGAAATGGCAATATCTGAACTATCATGGATCATCACATAAACGTACAGCTGAGGCACAGTGGTCACCTATTGCTTTACATTACTGTTCAACATGGCTTTGAAAGGAAGAAGTGTTGCTGAAGATGGGTAAACTGCAGAAGTTCAAAAGTAGGCCTGGATGAGAAGTACTTTCACTCTTAATCCTCTGGGATCTTTAATCCCTTCATCTGCTCCCACATGTGTAAATTAAAAACAACAAAAAAAGCCTTTTCTCCCTTCTGGGTGTTTTAAGGAATCAATGTCGTTTGCTTCTAAAGCATTTGAACATGTAAGATGCTCAAATATTAAAGTGATGAGAAAAGTGTAGAAATTTATGTTGACTGAAACAGAACTGAACTTGGTAGACAAATCTGCTGTATTTATTAGAAAAACCTTCTGCTGGGGGATAAATGATAGAAATGAGAAACATTTTTGATTATTTAACGATGTATTTCTTCTCCTAAGTTTGTTCATACTATATGAATAGAGTACAAACGGTACATTCTTCTCCTCAAAGAAACTAATACTTGTTTTATTCAGAATAGCTTTCAGATTTAAGTGAGATTTTATTCTTTTTATTCTTTTTTTTTTAAATCTTATTCATGATTTTCTCCTGTTTAGCCTACACCTGAGACTTACTTTGGTTATTAAAAGTAGGTCTTTACTGGTAGGATCTTTAGAGTCTTGCTGACACTTATGCTTCATGCTTCTGACTGGGTGGACTAACAAATCTTTCCTCAACATTATGCTAAGTATGTTTTCCACCAGTCACAAGAGAATACTCACAGTTCAACAAACATATCCTTACCTTGCAAAGACTATCCGACAAGCTGGACAGTGTCATTTAAGACCATAGCTTCACAGCTATGCCAACAAACAGCACGTGATCTTTGCTCTATGCTCTGCAGTTTTAATCATTTAAGGCAAGTAAGTAATTCATAAGCCACAAAGTTCAGCAAAATTTAATAACACCATGGTTGGAAAAGGACTAATAATCATGCCATATAATGAATAAATTAAACTTTAAGAACCAGAGAAAACAACTCTCAAAATCAAAGAAAGTAATGTAAAAACATGCAACAGAACTTAGTGAAAGGCCTCTAACATTTTAATGGGAAGTAACACAAGAACAAAAAATATCTAATAGTGCTACTGAAGAGCTCTATGGAACAAGGCAGAGCACACTCTACTACCCTCACTTTTCTAATAGCGTCTAGGGGAAGCAGGCTGAGGAAAATGACACCCAGAAGTAAGAAGACAGTCTAAAAGGAGGCTCTGGTAAGTGACTGCTATTGCTGCAAAGGACTTTTTAAACTGTATGGCTGTGAGGGCTGGACCATAAAGAAGAGGTGGATCAAGAACAGACTGGTATGTAAGGGTACCCCCTACAACAGAAGAATAACTGATAGATATCTGGGATCTTTCAAAATTGTGTCCTGAGCTTGGCTCAGTCTTCAGGGAAATAGGTTTGAATACAATAAGCTAACTTCAGGAGGAGAGGCAATATTCCTGCACAATTCCTCTCTGAAGTGAGCAAAGGAGGAGGAAAAAAAAAGAAAAAAAGAACATGTATCACAGACCCCAAATTAGGGGGAGAGACCTACAGAGCCAGTTAAAAGGAAAGAAAACATGCAGTTCACAATCCCTAGCACACCAATACAGCAGAAAAAGCAAAATCTACAGGCTAACAGCAACAATAACATTTGTAGCATCTGGGAAATTGTAGGAGCACGAAGTTGATAGGACAGTAGTAGCAAGGAGAGCAAATGATGGGTCCTTTGTGCTTCAGCCCAGTCTTGTTTCCTTCAGAGATCACTTGAGATTCACCCAGTTGATTTAAATAAGAAAAGAAATATCAGATTCATGTTGGGATGTGCAGTCTCCCTCTATTCCCCTACTGTCTACTCACAAGTCTCTAAGAAACACTTTGATCACAATTGTCTTGAAAATGAGGTGTATTTGAAAGCTTAGAAAGACTGCACCAAAACCATAGGTCTTCCAATCCTCAAGGACCTCCGTGGCTTCCGTATGCATCAAAGATCCTTTGTGCTACAGGTAGGAGAACACTTTTAACGTCAAAAAGGTGAATAGTTTTGCTTGTATCTGCATCCTTAATATGCATGCAGACAGCTTATGACAAACCTCATTCTCCAACACCAGTAGGATGCTTTGCCGAAGATAGTGAGACTACTTGCTCTTTACTGCTTGATGCAGGTTATACTTTAAATAAGTGTCAATTTGACTTAGACTTTTTGGAGATTTCTTGGATAATGGATGTAAAAGCATTTATTATCAAAAGTATAAACTCATCTTCTCAAGAAATTTAGATTTATTTCAGTATAAAATCAGTTTTGAAGATAATACAGTTGGTTCACTGTAATGTATTACATTTTCTATATATTGTATGGTAACATGGTAACATTAGTCATCCTGTAAATGGTATCATGTTGAGTTTCTACTTTAAATATTTACCTATGATCAAAAAAGTTTTCTTATTAGACTAAAGCTTTTCATGTTCATTCTTAGCCCATAAAGGTTTTTTTTTTTTGGGGGGGGGGGAACTGCTAGTTAAACAACCTCTGGCCATTCTGGAACACTGGGGGCTTTTATCATGTCTCACAATTGTTTATTTGTTTTTCTTCTAATTTTCTTTTACTTTTAAAATTTACAAGGAATTTGTTCTCAGCAATGAAAGGCAGCATTAAAATAGTTTAACTTCAGATTAACTATTGTATGTCATTATACCTGAAAAATTGCAAACCATGTGCACATCTGTTTTATAAACACAGAGACTTTGAGAGATGAAAGAATTTCCTCACAGTTAAGATATTGGACTGGAAGAGAGGAGGCACAGAAATAAGAACTATCTTGCTCCTGCACACCTGCACGTTTTCCCCCTGTGCTCAAATGAGACATGGGTACATAACTCTTCCATGCACCTTTCAAGTTTTGGCCTAAAACATATGCAGAATTGAAATCTAAGAATTCTCATCTTAGTCTAAGAGAGACCTATGGCACAATGCTGCAGGATTAGGTCTATGGAGAAACTGCCATTCTTCCATCATATTTTCTCAGCCTTTTAAAACTACTAAGCACAGCCGCTAAAGCCCCTGCCTGTTATAATTTAGTTCAGCAGGAAGCCTTGCTTCCTAAGGTGATGGATGAGCGATTCATCATCTGTGTTAATACGAGCCTGGAGTTAAGTATATCAAAATAAGTGGTGCACCATTACAGCCTTACTACTTCTCTCTGGAAATATTTTATGCCATAGCACTGATGATCTAGTAATCTTCTGCTTTGTTTTTTTTCTTTTTCCTCTTCATAAAGATAAAGGTATCTCTGAAGTGGCAGTGGATCTTATTCGCCGCGAGATAAGAAAGTACAGAGTGTAGTCTATTGCAGGATGAAAGGGAAAATAGCCCAATTTCTTTTTAACCTTTAAGATTTCTTTTTTCTTTTTTTTTTCTCTCCTGGAAGCGAAGATCATACTTAAATACTAAAGATTTAGTACCTATATCTAAAGATTATTGGTACCTTGTTTTTTTCTTGTTGTAATACTCTACTTTCTAGAGCTGCTTTTCATTCAATCCATGCTCGCTTGTGCCTGTAACTGACATTTATACAAATAATTTGCAGCAGCTAACAGTAGTGCCTCCAAAATTTGATTTTGTCAGTAAATGTTTATTTTTTCTTCTTGTTTTGTAAAATATAAACATCTCCTCCTCTGTCCTTCATCAGAATGGTCTTATACAATTTAATGAAGTTGAGAGCTTTATTTATTAGACAATCTGGTCATAGGTATCATGACTATATCACTATATAGTGACTGTAGCATTTTAGAGGGTGGAAAATGAGAATAGTCCAGAATAGTCCAGACAGCTAAAGACATGCATTCTTCCTAAAAACAAAGCATTTCCATTGCTTTTCTGCTTCTCTTGAATCCTTTTTCATAGCAAGTCAGAGCACAACATAATTTATTAGCAATAGATTTTGTATTAACTTCATAGTAAATGCTCTGAGTCCATACTTTTGTTGAAATGAACTATGAGATATTAATTGATAATATTAGATCTTTCTGCTATCATTCATATGTCCTTCTCTGTCCTTCACCACATCATTTAATAGATAAATTCACTAGGTACATCAATGTCTTAATGTCTATTCATGGTGTTTATAAAAACTAAATGTTTAACTAAATTTAAATTGTAATTCTATATACATTATGTGCACTGCAGGTCAATGACTTTTCTTCATTTGAGTAAGCTGATTTGTTTATGCTTTGTTAGTGACCAAAAGATGGAAGTGTATTTTGCAGCCAATATTAAACCCTTTCATAGAATATTTTCCTCAAAGTCGTCTTCTTTTACAACAGTTTCTCTTTTCAAAAAAGTATTTGATTGGTCTTTAGTGTTGAGGAATATCTATAACTGCATTACTGATTATTTCACATTGTGAGTTTCATTGTGTATATTTTATGAAATATAAATTTGCTGTCTTGCTATTATGAAAGAGCCATGGTTATTATTTTATAAAGCATGCAAGGCATTACTGAAAGGACGTTTTGATTTTTTTTTTAACAAGAGAGGTATGATTTTCTTTCTGCTCTGGATTTCTCTGCAAAGTGAAGCATCATGTTGAAATATCACACTTCTGAGGTTACAAGCATGTCATAAAAGAAGAAGTACTGTGGAATATTGAGCATGTGCCATAACCACAGGCAATACCAAAAATAAATAAATAAACAGATAGATAGATAGATAGATAAAATAAACCGTAAGCCCATCAAAAGCAACTCTTGCACATTAAATATGGCAGAGGACACTACCTCTTTGAGGAACAATTTTTTTTTYAATATTGCAGCAGGCTTGGGGAGTTGCTATGTCTGATTATTCTGTGCTTCTGTTTTCCTTTCTGATTTTCCTTTATTCGGGGTTTAATAGCTGCCAAATCTCCTCTATTCTCATTTTTCTTATCACCTCTTCAGTTTGTTCAGAATACAGGATTGCAAATCATATCCCTTGCCTTCTTCCCCAGGTCTAGCCCTTCATCAAATCACTTTACCAACAACCCTGTTGCTGGCTGTGTTGGCTACTGTTTTTGTTTCTTCACATGAGAGCCCTTTCAACTCAGCACCTCACTCTGACTCTCTGATCTCACCTTGCATCGCTCCCCTCTTAGTACCAGTTTGTTCAAATGGGAAAGGTAAAAAACAGTTTTCTTTTTTCTTTTTCACTTGTGCAGTCTTTCCAGTAAGATATGATGGCTAGAGCCCTTTTCCTTACCTCGCTTATACTTATCTTATTTTCCTTTTCTTACAAGGCTTGTCAGCATTGAAATCTCCAGCTTAAAGAAAACTAAACCACCTTGTTATTGCCCCAGTATATACGTTAGTAACTAAACTTGGAACTATGCTAATACTTGGAAACACAGCTAAATCCACATTGTATTTTGAACCTAAGCCCAGTTTTGTCTTCAAATTTGCTTTGTGTCCATAGTGCGCAGATACCAATCCATCTTAGATACAGGTTTTTAGTTACATCTCTTGGCCATTGGGATAGAAATCTTGGGACACTTGGCACAGACCCAAACATGTACCCACCTGAAAGTAGACTGATTTGGGCAATGTCGTCAGTAATCATGACCTGCCTCTTTGAAGGACTCTCATAAAACCACTCTTACAAATCTCTCAGAAAAAACACTGGAACAGCTGAGCCATGGGATCACGGTCTGCCGAGGCACCACAGAGAGCCCCTGAGTTAGTCTCTAGGATTTCTGTATAAAACAGCCAGGGCAGATCAGACAAGAAGTCCCAGGCTGGTATCCAGAAATGCCCAGTGTAGATTTGGAGGGAAGAATGAAAACACATGGCCAGTGCACACGGGTACTTCCACAGCCTCCACTGATTTATGGCTCAGGAACTTCTTGAGCCACAGATACTAACTTTGTATTTAACAGCCCTCAGTGGACTTTTCCTCCATGAATCTGTTCTGTCATTTTTGAACTTGTGTAAATTTAGCATATACAGTGGTCCACAGAGGTTTTACAGCTAGCCATCACACTGAGGAAATATATCCTTGATTTGCTTTGAACCTGCCTCTTGCTGGTTTATTTGATGCCCATTCTTCATATATTGGAAGAGACGGTGAGTGAGTCCYTATAAACCTTCCCCATGTCTTTCATGATTTTGTGAACCTCTGTTATATCCTCCTCAAGTTGTTCTTTGCCAGCCTGAAGAGTTCTAGTCTCACATGAGAGAAAAACATACACTATGCCAAGGAAAAACACATTTCTCTAAAATTCTCCTTTTAAAAGATTTATCCCTTACTTTTTCAATCCCCGCCCSCAACTAGCAAAGTCAGGCATCCCATAAGAAGGGGAAGAATATACTATACCCTCTAAAAAGTATGTGCATTTGGATAGCATGCTTTCATCAGTCTCTGGAGAAACCTGTCCAAATTCCCTGTGGTTATAGAATTGGGGGGGAAGGGGGGCCTTGTTCCTTCCCAACTCTTGTGCTGTAGAGGCTACACAGAGCTTTTAGGTTAATGATATCAATTTCACTCCACTGATTGGATGTTGTCTACCTAGACTTCAGCAAGGCTTTTGACACTGTCTCCCATAGCATCCTCATAGACAAGCTCAGGAAGTGTGGGTTAGATGAGTGGACAGTGAGGTGGATTGAGAAC
>NW_020450507.1:617605-627895 GCF_003343035.1 Apteryx rowi | reverse complement strand
GTGGAGTCTCCTTCTCTGGAGATATTCAAAACGCGCCTGGATGCAATCCTGTGCAATGTGCTGTAGGTGACCCTGCTTGAGCAGGGGGGTTGGACTAGATGATCTCCAGAGGTCCCTTCCAACCTCAGTGATTCTGTGATTAAAACTGCCCAAGCCATATGTTCTCCAGCCTGTTATAAACACATAATTCTAGAGGAGAAATCATGGTTAAATGTTAATAAAGAATTGCCTGAGACAGAAGGAACTGAGCTTAAATTTGGAACTTTTGCTTACATTGTGAGTTGCTTAAAGCTGGTGTCTACTTTAATTTTTTTTCCCCAAAACTTACTAATATCTTTCACCTCATAAACATAAGCACATCAGACTATTTCATCATATGGTTGTCCTTTCTTCTGTACATACACAGATCATTTTTTCAGTATTCTATTGCAAAAATTCACAGGGTAATGGTGAATGAACTCAGATTCTGTGTGGTCCAATAGAAATTAAAAAAAAAAAAAGCAAAATCCATTTTTGTTTCAAGAACAATGTTTTGAGAAAGATGCTGCAGCTGGTAACTGAATGTATAATTATGAAGTTCAGGGGCTCAGGAAGCTGGATAAATAACACACCTGAGGATGGTTACAGTTTAATCAAAGCTTTATATCCCAAATGTGTTCATGTGTCTTATCTCTAACACTGGCCAGCAGAGGATATCTAAGGAAAGGGTCCAAGAAACACGGGAAGTACAGGCAAGTCTCTTTCCTAGTATAACTCTCTAGAAAATTTAAGTACTTCCTATGCTGCTGTATCTAGCCTGTGTTGTGTTTAGTATTTCCTGATGGGTCAATCTTCTAAGAATTTTCTGATCTGTTTTTTAGCACATTTTTATGCAAGACATCCTGCAACAGGGAGTTTCATAGTTTAATGTACATTGTGTGAAAAGGTTCTTCTTTATATCACTTTTAAGTCTGGAGCTTGCTAATTGTATTTGGTGAAACCTGCCTGTTGTATCATAAAAACGGGATTAATCATTTCCTCATCTCATCATCTATCTCTTTTATTGGCCCTTTTCCAAGCTGAGGACCTCTAGTCTATTTAGCCTCTTCCTCATAGGGAAGACATTCCATATTTATTTTTACCATCCTTCAGTACCTCTATGCTCCTGCAGCTAAACCAATACTAAATTTTAAGATTGCTTAACTAAAGCTAAAGCTGGCATTACTTCACTGCAGAGTTGTACCAGAGACTACAATGTAAAACTTGTCTTGCAAGACAAACTTTCTTTACCTCATCCTCTGCTACAGTAGAGTTTTTGGTATTGCCTATTTCAAGAAAAACCTGAAATTTAACTCTTATTTTTAAAAGTGAGCATTTTATATCTATCTATCTATCTATCTACCTGCCTATCTCCCTTCCCTTGTGTCTTTGAAATTTTGATTGTGGGGTGTGTGTGTTTGTGTGGATTTTTTTTTTTTTTTTAAATTATGCTTCAGAATTGAAGGTGTGTCCTGCAACAGAGCAAAATGCTCCCTATAGTTAAGTTGAAGAGAATATAGGTGGGGCAGGGGGGAGGCCCAGTGGTGCTAGTGGGGGGACAGTCAGTGGTATGCCCTTCATGATGATACAAAATCTCTCCTTGATTACTTCATAGGATTAATGCTTTGCAGACAGCTGTGGGAGAGACGGTCTCTGTCTTGCAGGGACTCCAGTGTAAATAAAGGCTTGGCAACCTTCAGAAAAATGTTATAACTGAAAAAGACTAACCACAGCTTGAAACAGTGGCAAGTCTACAGGAGTAAAAAGATGTATGAAGCAGATCATAACTTGCTGAAGAGCAGAAACCTGTTCAGCAATGGAAAAACATTTGAAGCCAGAAAGAAGCTGACAAATTAGGCTTCACCAACATGAAACTGTGAAGATATCTCCTGTGACTTATGTCATATCACAGGCCCTTAGATGACACCTTGCTATACCTTAGCTTAGTCCCAGAACTTGAACTTGCCATACTACTCTAGAAATAACTCACAACTTTATTGTCTTGTTCAGTGTGAATCCTGCATTCTTTTCACAATGCTTAGATTTTTCCCTGATTTATGACCCTTTCTATAGGGGTAGTCAACAGCACTGTTACCACAAAGGACATCAGTGCCTGAAGAGTCAGGGTGCTGATTTTGCTCAACCATATTCCATCTACATAGCTGCAGTTCTTGTTTTCTGATACGTAACATTGCATTTATCTGTATTTAAGACCCATGTAACAGGTCTAACAGGTTAGTTAGGTAACTAAGCTGGTATTTCATATTGTTCTAAATGATTGCTTTGGCCTCGTTAAGCTTGTAGTAGTACTAGATGCAGTACCAACTCATAGATATACTTTCTTTTGATGAAAAATACATAGAGACAATCACTTTTGAGCTTTCAGTCAGTCATGTCTTAACCACTTTTATGCTTATTGTTATTGAGCTAATGATAACCTTTCACTAGACTATCATGAGCCACTAAATCATGTATCTTGCAAAATTCCAGATGTGTTATCTCTTTAAAGCTACTTCTATCAGCCAAATGTTAACTTTCTCAAGGGATGTCAGCATGGTTTGATGCAGATATTTACATTATAGCCATACCTTTAACCATATTTTTACCTGKTCTAAGTCATTTTGGGAAATGTCAACTTTTCAGGAGTAGGCAGTAGGGTATCACCAGCTGTCATATTTCAGTCTGCTCAGCCTCACTTTCCTGGATTCGACCTGAGAATAGATGTAAGCAGAGTTTCTTGCCCCTTTGCTCCAAGAGGTCTGTTTCTCTTTCTCTTTGTGAAATTATTTACAAGTGAATTGCTAACAAAAACTAGAGAACACAAATGAACATCTCCCCATCCTTTCAACTGTAAGTGCAAAAGTGTTTCCTCAAATTCCCTTTACATCTCATCTATATGCCCACCAGAAACAAAGCCACCAAATACTACTTGTTTATCAACAACTACTAGAAATTCATGGAATTTTGCTGACTGAAATGTGAATTGGAAAATGATTTCAGTTGAGACTTTGGTTTCAAAGTCTTGTGAAGTAAATAGACTCTTTCCATTGACTTGAATAGCCTTTGTTTATCAGGCTGTAGGGTAAATAGTCAGATTACAGACCCCATCAGATAAAGAGGATAGGAAGATGAGAAGGCTCTTCCTGATTTTTTTTTTTTTTTTTTGAATACTCCTAGTGTTTAGTTTTAAGAAATGTTCTACCCATTAGACTGGAAGTTCTTGTCCGAATAAAATAAATTGAGAAAATGTGGTTGCAAATGTTGTGTGGGGTGTGTGTGTGTGTGTGTGTGTTTTTTTCCTTCCCCATTCTGAGGTGCTGAGGATGCAATTTTCCTAGCGCACTGAGTGTGTTTGAGTAGCACTGTGTGAGCTGAGTCCCACTGGAATGCTAACAAAATGAGACTGATCTCATGAGGCTCCCCCAGAGAACAACACTTTGAATAAATAAATGCGTTCTGAGACAAAACTTTCGTATTCTTTATCATCTACAACCTATTCTGTCCAGGATGGTGAGACAAATAGCAGCTTCTGTCATTCAGTGACACATTTATAAAGCACAATGAATTTGCAGAGTTAGAATTTAGAAGTCATAACCTTTATCGTAGGAGCTGCAGTAGCAAAATTTCTTGGCTTTTAGGAGACAATGTTGTTCAATTTCATCTTTCTGCAAAATTGATCACTGGGAATGAAACTGTCTTTGCTTAGTGCCTGGTCCTGCTTCCAATGAAGTTAAGATTTGTTATTGTTCAATAGCAGTAGGAAGAGTCGTGATCTTACATTTTTATTTAAAGAGTCAAAAACTGCTCAGAGGAAAGGCTGAGGGAAATCTTTTCCACTGTTAAAAGAATATTCTAACAACAGCTTAAAGTCAAAGCAGACAGAACAATACAGCAGAAGAAACTTGCAAATTGCAAATGCTCTTCAGTTTTTCCTATACCTGTATTTGTATTCTATTCTTAAAGTTTGTAAGCAATATGAGAACTTCTTTAGTCTTTTCTCTCATTTTCTGGGAATCTAGTACATCTTTCAGTACACTTAAAAAAATAACAACAACAACAAAAAAACCCACCAACCAACAAACAGAAAAACTCAGAAAGAGTGGAAAAGAAAGAAATGAATCCCAGACCATGGTACTAATGTTGGACCAGCTGATTTAGATGTTCACAAAACTTCTCTAGGGTATAAAACACACAATTTATCAAAACATGCACTTTCTTAAAAACTCTCAGGACCTTAGCAACATCAATATTAGTATTGACTTTTATGCTAACACTAGCAAAGCAAGCGAGGTTTATCTGGCACTGAATATAGAGGAAAAAGTAGATACTATAATTCTAGACAAATGGTCAAAAGTGATATCTAAGTCTCTCAAAAGTGTTTGAAGTGTAGTGAATAAAAGGTCTGATAGAAGGATCACTTCCTCTGAAATGGAAGAATTGCAGACTGGAGTTGACAACAGTTAAGTCACTCCTGTTAAAATACATAGGAAGAGACTGAAGGAAGTTTGTTCCTTATAATATCTGAGGATACTATGAGGAGATGCTCCTTTCTGATCCTGTAAGGTAAGATGTGTAATTTAGCAAGGGACACTGTAGAGAAATTGTAGACAAATCTCTTTATTTAGCACAAGGAATGATACCAAAAGAGAAATAACATGTCTCTCAACTTCCATTTTCTTTCTACAGGATAGCGAGCTGAAAACCTCTGTTGATGGAACAATAGAATAGCAGGAACCATCATTTTCAGCTATTTTTAAGGAAATAAAAAAATACATGATCTGTATCCCCAGCAGAAGGGATTTAAATTATGATCTGGATAAGATGTTGTAAACAGACCAACCAAAGAAAAGTTTTATCTCTGAGGTAAATGGACTGAAACAGATGGAAGAGAGAAAAGAGAAGTTTCCTAGAGGCACAATGTCTCTGTCACCAGCTGTTACTGAGAGATAATGTGCAATGACAAGTGATGTATAGGAGGAAATCCAAATGCCTATAGTTTTTTCCCTGGTCTGCAAAAGCAGCAGATTCTCTTATACTGTTTAAAGGAAGGGCTCAGTTTTACAATGGCCACTCACAGTGGCAACTCTTTTACAATTGTAGGAGACAAAAAGCAAACTGGAAATAAATGTTACTCAAGATCAGTTTAATTGTAGTTTGTCGAAGCTTTTTAGGGAATTAATAAATTAGAGAAACATGAGCAAGACATTCCTCTTTTTTCTTACAGTTTTTGGTCTTTTCTTCATAAATTGAATATTATATAATACACAAGTATGATAATTATAGCAATTTGTGATAATTTTTATACTCCTATTAAAAAGAGATATTCTTTGACATCTGAATAATGTCGTAGTAACAAATATTAAAAAAAGAAGACTCCAATAAGATCCTGGTACATCTGCTTTAAGAGATTAAGAGAATTCAAAGTGGCTGCCTATTAATTAACTGTGCTGTAGAATCTCAGGATGCTGTGGCTTCCTTATTTCTAAGTTTTAATTCAAGAAAAAGGTTTCTTCTGCTTCTTGAAAAAGTGTTGAATGTTCTAAAGCTCTTTGTCAGTGCTAGGTTATCATATAAAATATCTCAGCCAGGCCATAAGAAACCTTTCCTAAGAGGCACTGTGCAGGTGCTTTGCTTGGGACTTTTGGGTGCTTTGGTACTTTGGGGCTTTTTAGGGGGCTGTCTTGCTGACAACCTCCTTTTCAGCTGTGTGCTGCCTGGACTAGCAGGCTCTTACCACTATTGTAGCAGTATCTCTGGGACCCCATGGCGTACTGAGGTCTTCAGTGAGCAACAACCTGTGCTAGTACTTATTAAAAGGGACAGTTACGAGTTTCTTACACAGAGATAAAAAGATCCCTGTCTTTTTACAGAGGGAGAGATAGATACAAAAAAGAAAACAAAGTGCCCTAGCAACCATCTCCATTTTGGCTCAGGTTCTAGGGAAGCTAACAGGCTCCAGCTGCTTCTGAGTTTATCTGTTTACCTTTGGTCATATCAGCGTGGACCGATAGAGGGCTATTCAAAATAAGTAGAAATGCATGAGCAAGATTATATCATCAAGTGAGCACATGAAGTTCACACACAGTATGCTTGATTGCTTGATTGATATCTTAATTCAGACAGTCAAGAATGCAGTCCTTGCAATTATGTCCTATGGCGGAGGGCCACTCATTACTTTTTAACTCTTAAACTAATCTAGGATATAATTGAGGAATATTCAGTGGAAAATGTATGTAGGGGGCAGCAGCTGGATTTGAGAACAAGCATGTTGTGATACTTCATCTGAGACAGGCCCAAACACTAGCATGAAGAAAAGTCGGGGTAGAAGAGAAAGTGAACTAGATTGTTTCCTTATTTATACATCTTCATGCTTTCATGTTGCACTGAACAAGGGAACTGCATTGCCTCACTAAAAGCACTTAAGCAATATATTAGTTATGAAACAGCTGCTCATTATGCTAATGAGGAAGGTAGTCATGACTACTTTTTTTAAAATCAACTGTAATTTTCTTCTGTTAATACAAAAGCTGTTTGTAAGGAGTAGTGAAGAGACCTTATGCTCCAGATTTCCAATAAAATGACCATGTGTTCAAGCATAAGAAGTATTGTAGACCAGTGCAAATGCTAAAATGGTTTCCTTTTTACATGGTTGTGTTAATTTATTTCTACTTTGCAACAGCCATTAGAACAGCTCCTACCAATCCCCTTTGCCTACCTTCTTGTGTCAGCTGTGGGGTGAACTGAGAAGGGAAGTTATTACAGTTATAATCCTGGGTATCCTCTGGATCAGACAAATCCATGTTTAAAATCCTTATCTTAGTAGGAAGAGAAACTTTGCATCTCATGTGCCAGTTGCACAGATGTTACACACCATTTTTTTGGCTGCAGAAAGTAAGGAGGCAAGGAAATGCTGACCACGTTAGGTATGAGTATTACATCCTATTCTTCCTGCATTTCTTTTTCATTCTGTGCTGGAGATTGATGTGTTTGGGGTGTTTTAAGTTGATCTGTTTATGTAAAACCTTGAAATGCAGATATCACTGGTTTTAAGCAACTTTCAAAGAGACATCCATCTMATCTCCTTGTATAGGAAATATTTATTGAGCACAAAAAGTATTGTAAGTGGCACGTGGGATATTATGAATTAATTTTAAACAAAACTAGTCTGTTGCATTTCTAGTCCTGACTTTCCCACTGTGTGCCTGAGATCTGTGAGCATACTCTTTTCTCTTTATTGTTTCATTCTTGAGAAAATAATGAAATTTCTGGTTGTCAGCTAGCATCATTTAGAAACCTAAACTACCACAACAAAATATGAGCATCTGTGGGTTGCAGTTTGCACTACAGAAGAGTTACTGACTACACATCACATGCAACTAATCAAAATATCTTGGTTGCACATGACAAGCATGGTACAACTCACTTGTTCCACCCTTGAAAATTCTCAACTGACAGAACTAACAATTGCTTTTTAATCCCAGCATCCATCTTACTAGAATATTATTTCTGAAGATATAGCTATTCAAAATATAATGTTACATCTAGTACTCATAATTACAATATCCATAAATCACATAAAACTTGGGGAAAACACAGTTATTCTTATTCACCTCCTCTGCTCACTTACAAAGTGTCTAAATGGCAAATAGATGACTTCTACTGGATTGCATCCAGGACTTTTACAGAACAAAGAAAAGCTGAAAGGAACTTTGTTTTGTTGGAACTTTTTAAATTATTTTTTGACACTTCTCTCAAGAACCAAGTGTTTTCTAAAATCTGTAACTGTAAAAGAAATTGATTGAGGTAGCTCTAATATGCTATTTGGATTTGTAAATACAGGAAATACTGACTTTCCACACCTTAATGTACAAAATGATGCTAAAATTCCAAAAGTTAAGTTTCCTATAAATAAAATTATGCTTTCTATAAGTCTGCATTTATTCTACATACAGAATGCTATACTTATCTAGATAATATCACAATGAGATTGTATTTTTTTTTTCTTTTAGAATTAGATATTCAGCATATATTCTGGCTCTTGAAAATGATCGGTAAATTTATGGTGAGTGTGCATAAGTATTTTTTCAGATGAATCGAGCCCTTGACTGATATATTTTAATTGCTATAATCTGAATAATTAATTCCAAGTATTGAAAATGAGTTGAAGGTAGTATGTGATTAACTGCTGTTAATGAAGACATTACCTGATTAAGTAACATTTCATGCCTGGGACTGATTATATCTAAATGCTAATCAAATTGATTTGAATTGTCAATTTTTTTACTGGTTTTACAGTGTGTGTGTGTATGTGTGTATGTATATATATATTTTTTTACATTCTGCACCTAGTGTTATCCAATATATTTCACCATTTCCATTTTTCATGCTACTGGCAATCCTGTGAGTTTATATGTCCGATATGCTCTCAGAAAATTTCTGTTCCAAACAAGCTACAGTCTTTGTTCACAGGCAAAATTTTCTTTGTTCCAAAGATTTAGCCAAAAAAGAAAATTAAACTCTATTTTAGGAAAATAGGAGTCAGTCACATTGATAATATTTATTTATATTGCTTCTCACAAGCTGCACAAAGGTATGGCAAAGACCCCATAAGTGTGATGCGAATTTATTCATGAAGGAAATTTATGACATTATAGCAGTCATTTGTTTAGTTTAAACAACGGGTAGCTTATTTTAACCCCTTCTAGACTATTTTTTATTTCTAATGTAAAGAACTATAAAAGTGATGGAGTCTTGCACAGAACATTGGCACTTTTGGAACTAAAGAAAACTATCTGATAAAATGTAAAAAAAATTAAGGAGGTTCATTTTATATTACTTGTTATTATTATGTATTTATGTTCCCATATCCCTCACTCGGATCATCCTGCTGTTGCGCCAGGCTTTTTACAACTGTTTAATATGGACAGACCTGGCTTGAAAAATTTTTCAATCTAAATGGACAAGACAAAAAAGACTGGGAAAAAGAAAGGAAAAGTGTGGTGGGTGGTGAGGGACAGGGATGGGAGGGGTTGCTTATTTTTACAAGCTGTTTAAGGGAGTTGCCCAGCATCTATCATGATAAAATCTTGAAGCCATTAAATGACTAAAATCTAGACCTTCCTCCACCCTCTATGTGGGTTTCTCTTCTCTGATTTTGGTGTCTTACTGCTCACTGCGATGAACCATGAACTTCAGAGTACYGTCAGTTTTAGAGTGAGAAGAAACTTCAAAGAAAAGTTTTTAATTCAAAGGAAACAAACTATATTTGAAATCTAAAGGAGCAGAACAGTATAATATATGCAATAGAATAATGCTAGAAAATGCAAAAACTTAATAAAATCCTCTGTTTCATACTTCATGGAGAGCAGGACTTTGGGGTTACTTGTTCTCTCTTCATATGGCTCTTTCACACTTCCAGCCACCCACAGAATCACAGAGTGGTTGAGGTTGGAAGGGACCTCGGGAGATCATCTAGTCCAACCCCCCTGCTCAAGCAGGGTCACCTAGAGCACATTGCACAGGATCATGTCCAGGCAGGTTTTGAATATCTCCAGGGAAGGAGACTCCACAGCCTGTCTGGACAACCTTTTCAAGGGTCTGGGATCCCAGGTCATCTTCTCCTCAATCCTGCCAGTGAGGGGGATGGATGAGAGGAGGAGGAGACGGACTTTCCAAGTTAACAACTGGCTGCACTGCTGGTGTTGGCAACAGGGTTTTGGTTTCCACAACCATGGGACCCTGTTTGAAGATCGACAACTGCTGGGGAGAGATAGGATCCACCTCACGAGGCGGGGCACGCGGGTCTTTGCCAACAGGTTGGCCARCCTGGTAAGGAGGGCTTTAAACTAGGAAAGATGGGGGAAGGGGAGAGTTATAGAGACAGGGCAGTCAGCAAAACGYGGCTCAAGTCGGGGTGCCCCCAGCAGGTGCATGCAACCAGGGAAGTGAATATGGGACATGGCTATGGAGAATCCTCTTGCACCCCTCCTGGCAAACCTGCATGCTCGATCACCTCCCTGAAATGCCTGTACACCAATGCACRCAGCATGGGGAATAAACAGGAAGAACTAGAGATCTGTGTGTGGTTGCAGGGCCATGATCTCATTGCCATTACAGGGACATGGTGGGATAGCTCGCATGACTGGAGTGCTGTMATGGATGGCTACGTGCTTTTTAGGAAAGACAGGCCAGGAAGGCAAGGTGGTGGAGATGCTCTTTATGTGAGAGAGCAACTGGAATGTATGGAGCTCTGCCTAGGGGTGGATGAAGAGC
>NW_020450507.1:550577-616611 GCF_003343035.1 Apteryx rowi | reverse complement strand
GACAGGTTGGGGGTTGACCTGCTGGAAAGCAGCTCTGTGGAGAAGGACCTGGGAGTGCTGGTGGACACCAGGTTAAGCATGAAGCAGCAATGTGTCCTTGTGGCCAAGAAGGCCAATGGTATCCCGGGGTGCATCAGGAAGAGTGTTGCCAGCAGGTCGAGGGAGGTGATCCTTCCCCTTTACTCAGCCCTGATGAGGCCACCCCCACTCCCGAACACACACACACACACACACACACACACACACACTGATGTACATTCACTCAATAACCTACCTATCTTTCTGTTTTCTTTTAGTGTGGTAAAGAATATTTTCAATAATTAGAAATCTATATCCAGATTTCCCCAACAGGCGGAATCATTCTTAGTTCCAGAAGGCTTATATCATACATCACTCAGCATATTTTGCAGGCCTGACCAAATAACAAAAGAGCATTCCCAAATGAAATGTCTATTCTCTCATTTAGGATTAATTCTGCCTTTAGATGGCCAGAATTGTGTATGTGTCTAACAATTTGGCATTTATCATTAAATTTTAACACAAGTGCAAAAGCAAAGCCCCTTAGGACAAAAATAACAKTTAGGTCGATATGTGTGCTGTGCAGAAGTTCTGTTTGCACAGAACTTACCAAATGTTGCCCAGTCCTCACAAATCTAGGCAAAACAGCAAGAACAATAAAAATTGCATTTGACTTTTTACTTTTTATATTTGTTTTATCCAATCCACATACAAAGATTCTGAAAGGACAAGCATAAAAAAGAAAGTTGAGAGTATTAAATAAATACCATCTGGGGAAGGGTTGTAAACAGATATGCACATAAATATGAAACATTTCCAGAGGAGAAATATTCACTGGAAATACTTACAGYTGATGAACTGGGACACCAGGGGAATAACTTTGCAAATATCCTGCATGATTTGATTGGTTTTATTCCAGTTAGGGGGAAAAAAATCCAATATTAGTAATTATCAAAAACAATGTAAAGATTGCATGTTTGCCCAAATGAAATGCTTTCTTCTTTATAATAAGGCCAACGTTATTCAACAGGGAACATCTCCCTGAGGTAGTTTGGGATAATTTGGTGACAGCTTCTTTCAGGGCATACTGGTATTTCCACTCCCAATTTGGGCTAAAATTTTGAAATGTAATGATGGGCCTATTTCAAAAGGTGATTAGCTTAACTTCTATTTTATATGCATGTTTTTATTAAAATGTATGAAGAGTAAAAGCAGAAAGAGGAAGGAAAGAAGGAAAATAGAGGAGGAAAAAACTTGCAGAGAGGAGACATCGTGTTTGTGAATACAAACAGTAAAAAAAAAAAAAAAAGCCCACAGAAGCTAAATTAATCCTGACAATATTAATGATAGAAAATAGTATACAGTTTATATCTATACTGTAAAAAGAGAATATCAGTACTAGTATTGTTGAAAGGATTTATCGTGTTGGTGTAGTTTCATCAGAGGGGAATGAAATCATCATAACATTATGTGGGCTTTGCAAATGAACAACCTGTGGAACATCTGTGACAATCATAACACTCATGGACATTGCTAACTTTCATACATCCTGAGCATGGGACTCAGGATGGTGCAGCTCAGAGAAGAGGGATTTGCTCTGGGGTGCTCCTTAAGAGCTAAGGAACCCCAGGTGTACCACGGCCAGTCACCGCACTGGAGTTGCTGTAGCCCTCCAATGACCCCATGAGTGCTGAACAAACCTAGTCAGCAAGGGGGAAGTGACACCACAGACTCACATTGTAGGTACTGTGGAACTTTGCACTGGGTTATCTGTTGAATATTCGTACTGTTATCTGTTGACCATCCTGTTGGTATCCATACTGTTATCAGCTGAGGCCCTCTGTTCTGTTGTGTAACCGTGGTCTGGCATTGATCGATCAGGTAATGAACTAAGCCTAGGAAGGATAGAAGAAAGCAAGCCACATAACTCTGTGTAGACTTGGACTCACCCTCAGCTGGCCTGCGGACCTGACAACCCACCCTTCAGCGGAGACACCCCTGATGCCAACTGCCAGGGGGAATCTGAATCATCCCGGCACAGCTTGAGTGTGGTGAGAACAGTCTGCAGAAAACTATACCGGAGGGGTGGCCCATAAGGACAAGGAAAGGGTGAGAACAGTCATTGTACCGTGCATCTGTGGCTTAACTGTAGAGCTCTGATATGTATATATATTTTCAGTTCTGTTCTATTTCTAGTTTTACTATTTTTTTTAGCTTTGTTATACTTGTAGATTGTCTGGTGTTAATTGTTTAGTTTTGTCCAGCAACTGTCATATTTGTAGAACCGCTTAGCTCTAATAAATTCTTAYACTTGACAAATGATGATCTCTTGAGTTCAGCACGACTAATCCTGGAATCTGAAAGAATCCTGGACACCCCTCTATCAGCATGTCACAACTGCTTACAGAGGAGGATTTTCAGAAATAGAGATAATGGTAGTGGGGAGACCTCCATTGCCCATAAAATAACTTGTTCAGACAAGCAAACCTATCCTAGAAAAGTTGTCTGATAATAAAATAGGTGGGAGAAAATCTTTACAGCACAGTGCATGTTATGTAGTATACCCAGTGTGAATTACACAAATCAAACTGTATCCCTGACCTTTACATTTATGGGAAAGATTTAATGTCTCCTAAAATTATTTCCAGTTATGCAGATAAAACAATATCATACTTTTTAAATATAAAGTGTAATTATATAAGAAATTAACCAATTATCTTTTACTTTCATGTCCTTGTCATCTGATATTCCACCTAGAATGAGGATATCACTTTCATTATGATCAAAAGTTTTGCCAAAATAAAGAAGAAAAATTCTGCTCTTTTAATAATTTACAGAAAGAGTTATTCTGTATGGTCTGTAAAATATACAAATACAAATGTACAAAGCTCTTTTGTGGTTAATTTTTTTACTGCTTACCACTGCAAAAAGACAGAAAAATGGGTAAGTGATGGTTCAGTATGCTAAGAACTCCTTCAAATAAAATCATTCACAATAAGTGATGTTAAATGCAGTTTGATATCACATTATATATTTCCTTGACAAATTCATATCTCTGTGTTCTTATCCACTCTTCTGTATGATATCTCAGAGCTGTAAGAACTTTTTAATATGGCTCCTTTTGCCACCTTTACTTACTTTATGTTGTCCTGATTATAATGAAACCATTTCAGGTTAATGTATTATTTGGTGAGAATAAGAGTGGTAGACTGTAGTCAAAGCCTCCAGATTCAGTTTAAAAACTAATCAGTCAGCTTCTTGCAGAGTTTGTCTAAGAACATATATTTTATGGGTAGTAAAAATTTCCCAAGTCGGCTAAGATTAGCATGGCTTGTGTGCTGACTGTCTTTAGCAAAACTGTTACTGGGCAGTGCATGAGTTACTGGTGAAAGAAGTAGTACACTAGAGGCCTTCACAAAGATCACACTGAAAAGGGACAACATATAACCCTTGCCTATCCCACCTGTCATGCTTCAAATAATACCTAATTAACATAGAGACTTACACATCATATGGCAATTTGGTAACATTTGGTTTCAGTTAGATTTATAGTTTCTAAACTTGCAAACCACTTGATGTAAACATGAGCTAATGCTTCTCATAGGGAACAAATAACCAATATATTACATATATGGCTAACACAAGAACAGGACAAATGAATGTGTCACTAAGCCATGAAAATGAACAAAATATGTATTTTTTCCAAAGCAAATTCTCTTTATGTGCACAAAATAACTTGGATCTGTAAAACAAGACTTCCCAGTGAACATATTTGGTTTAGCACTAACAATACATAAAAAAATAAAGAGAGCATTTGCAGAAGACAAGCTGATTTCAAACCTATTTCAGACCTGAAGCACTGGAATGTATGTGTGTGATGTTGGTTTTATAGTTGCGTGCAGTGGAGGAAAGAGTCATGATCATATCTTTTGATGTGAAAACAGAGATGATTGGAAAGTGACAGATATTGTACTTGTTTGTCCCATCTGTCCCCTTGGGTCAGCATTGAATTTCTCTTTTAGTGGCATTCTAGAAAATCCATCATTTTATAATAGTGCTGTTCACATGGTATATACCCTGCAATTGAGGTGTCATTAATATATAAATGCTTGTAGAACATATACTTTTATGGCACTGCACACGGGGTCTTTAAACACCCTTTGCTGACAATGCAAGTATTCTCTGAATCTCACATGCAAGGTTATCAAATTATACACCAATATCGCTCACAATATACCAGTAAGTTAGAATCAAACAGTGAAGTTTTCATTACATTTACATGAAATCTGTACACTTTTCAAACTTTGCATACCTTTTATCCTTTGCCTAAGCCCCAACCATTTTGAGCCCAAACTCACAGTACTGAAAGCTTTCTTCATCACACCCTATTTTTCAGCTAGTTGCAATGTACACACATTAACAGCTGGAATGACTCTCCTGTGGCTTGAAACAAAAAGGTTTCAGCAGCCTTAAATGTGCAATTGCATTTCTGCACTCTGGGTCACAAGCCTCAATTAAATGTACCCCTTCAGTAAGAAGTGGGTACATGCCTCTGATTTTGGAAATTTAATGAAAGATGCAATGGTTTAATCATTGTATTAAAATATGGACTCTATTCCCAACTCTGCTACACGATAAACTCTGACACCTAAGATAACTACTTAAATTCTGAGGTTTTTTATTTCTCTGACTTTTTTTCCTTTAATGATTATATAAAGATGTAAAATATATATTTTTATCTCTGAGCTTATTGATGAGCTTTTAAGCTCAACAGAGGAGTAACTGGCAAATCCTCAGGTCCCTTTTATGCAGGAGGGCAGATTAGATGATCTAATAGTCATTCCTAACCTTAATATCTATGAATCTATGAATAATTTTGTACTTTACAGAGATAGTAAGATTTAATTCATTAATATTAGTGGAGCCCATTCAGAACCTCAAATTGACAGTGAAAGAGAAATACAGTCCAGAATCTCATCAATCCAAACTTGTGTTTACTAATTCAGCAGCATTATTATTGCAGGCACACCAGCACCAGCTGACAAAGAAGTATCCATCTGTAGATATTTGTGGAATAGAATAGATATAATCAATAAATTAACTCAAGTTATAGAAACGAAGAGGAAAATATGCCCCTTTTTTATAAGTGGGAACAGAGTTAGGTGAATAATTCATAACAAATCATTTATCATATTTTATTTCTTTTTCTGTGCAAGAGTTGTCCATATATGGACCATTATTTTCTCTGATGTATTCATTATTCACTGTATTATTTCTCTGAACAATTTTTACTCTGAAGACTGTCTGTTGGATGTTTATTGTAAGCATTCATTATTCAAAATTTGTGCTGTTCATCTTGGAAATGTGTCACCTAGTATATTTGTTTGTTTACTTGCTGATTGGTTGAGCATAATTCTTAGATTTTCAGTGTGAACCATGAATTGGAAATTTGTTTTCCACACTTACTGTTAAATATCATTTATAAGTTGCTGTGTTAACAAAAAAACTCAGCTCTTATAAGATCCATGAGAAGATCAAACAAATGGGATACAGCCATTTTATGGTTCTTAAAGTATCTGACATGTTCTTATTGGACATTTTTAGGAGCTAGTATTTGCAAAATCCATTATAAGTTTTTTGTGCTCTACCTTCCTCTTGAAGTTGCAATTGAAATGCAAACAGCTCTAGGGAAAACCAGTCATCTGTCTGAGATGCTTCGCAATAGTTGAGACAAAAGCAGAGACTAGAATAATATGGTATATTCTTCCTATAACTAGAATATTGCTAAGACAATTTCATCATTTTCTTGATATAATTTAATCACTTAAGCTACATATTTGTGCTGACATTCTATTTACACTATGACAAACTGTGTGTTCATCAGATTTATTTATAGAGATGTTTTCCTAGTTCTAATGTTAAGTTGTTGACATCACTTGGAAAATTTTCAGTAATATAGGAATTGATATACATTGTCCATTTGATCTGGTGTCTCATCTGTGACACTGGCCAATACAAAGGTTTTCTGAAGGTGAAGGAAACTTGCATTAGCAGACATGTGATAAACTGTCCTTTAACCTCTATCCCCTGTTAGGCCCTAATAGACAGTGTTCAGTGCCAAGGCCTGTTTTTTCTCATTTCACTGAAGTTTAGATTAATATAAACTCTCATTGAAATTTCTGAAGGCAACTCTGGAATTTTTACAGCTGTCACAGAAAGAGATCATAGAGTATCATGGAAGACAAGTAGAAGCAAAGAAGAAAATGAGAAACCCAGAACCACCTTGAAGCATCACAGCAGCCTATGCTCATAGAGTTAATAACCATCAGCATAAAATGTTTTGCTTTACTTTTTCCTCTCACAAAATTCTCCCAAGGTGTTTTCTTATGGGACAGTTTGATCTTAGTGGCTCTCTCAGCCAAATCTATCAACTATTATAACTGTGCCCTTTTGTTGTTCATATAAGTAATGTCCCAAACTGAAGTCACCCCCAAAAAGTTTCTCATCGCAGTTCCTTTTCTGAAGTTATACTCCCTGACTGTACATGCTAGGTTGTCCCCTTAGCTTTTAGTCCATGCCAGTCCTCCTCCATGCTGCTTGATTTCAATAGGGAGTCACACAGAGCATTGAACTGGTGACCTCTTTCCTTTCAGTTCAGGTGACAGGATTTCCTGGACTTACCAGCCAAAACCCTGGACATGCTGGACTAAACAGACCCCGTGCAGAAGAAATCTTCCCTGAATTTGGCAGCTGAAATACAAGACATGCATTCTGCACTGTTGGGAAGCACCATCTTATTGTTTGGAGTACGGTGTCCCTTAGTCAGCCAGCTTTTCACTGGGAAACCAGTTCCTGATAAATTGCCAATGTTCCAGAGAATGAGAAACCAATTATAAAAATAAATACATTTATAATAAGATTAACATTAGCAAACTGTTTTTCACCAGACTAAAGCATCTGAATGTGTCCATTTGCAAAAGTCTGTGTCCCATCTTCCATGCTAAAAAAAAATCTTTGTGCTTATTAAGAGAATCTTTATATTTATTGGTCTTTGCCAGAGAAAGCAACTCTTACTTTATTGTATGCACTACTGAAACAGTAGGATACATTGCATTAAAGTACTGAATACTCCAAAAGATGTTTTTTCCTGACTTACGTAACGCTCATGAGGTGTGGGACTGGGCTTACTGGCAAAGCATGAAAAGTGGAATTAGTTTTGTCACAGAATGGTTGAGGCTGGAAGGGATCTCTGGAGATCATCTAGTCCAACCCCCCTGCTCAAGCAGGGTCACCTACAGCATGTTGCACAGGACCCTGTCCAGATGGCTTTTGAATATCTCCAGAGAAAGAGACTCCACAACCTCTCTGGGCAACCTGTGCCAGTGCTCTGTCACCCTCACAGTGAAAAAGTWTTTCCTCATGTTCAGATGGAAGTGTCTGTGTTTCAGTTTGTGCCCGTTGCCTCGCGTCCTGTCACTGGGCACCACTGAAAAGAGTCTRGTCCCATCCTCTCGACACCCTCCCTTCAGATACTTGTACACA
Organism: Apteryx rowi; assembly: GCF_003343035.1. NCBI lineage: Eukaryota > Metazoa > Chordata > Aves > Apterygiformes > Apterygidae > Apteryx > Apteryx rowi. Next base: position 609,051 of record NW_020450507.1, on the reverse strand, counting down.
TTGATAAGATCTCCTCTCAGCCTTCTCTTCTCCAAGCTAAACAGGCCAAGCTCTCTCAGCCTTTCCTCATAAGAGAGATGCTCCAGTCCCCTAATCATCTTTGCAGCCCTTCGCTGGACTTGCTCCAGTAGTGCCACATCCCTCTTGTACTGGGGAGCCCAGAACTGGACGCAGTACTCTAGATGGGGCCTCACCAGGGCTGAGTAGAGGGGGAGGATCACCTCCCTCGACCTGCTGGCAACACTCTTCCTGATGCACCCCAGCATACCATTGGCCTTCTTGGCCACAAGGGCACATTGCTGCCTCATGCTTAACTTGGTGTCCACCAGCACTCCCAGGTCCTTCTCCGCAGAGCTGCTTTCCAGCAGGTCAACCCCCAACCTGTCCTGGTGCATGGGGTTATTCCTCCCCAGGTGCAGGACCCTGCACTTGCCTTTGTTGACCTTCATGAGGTTCCTCTCTGCCCACCTCTCCAGTCTGTCCAGGTCTCTCTGAATGGCAGCACAGCCCTCTGGCGTATCAGCCACTCCTCCCAGTTTGGTATCGTCAGCAAACTTGCTGAGGGTGCACTCTGTGCCTTCATCCAGGTCATTGATGAAGAAGTTGAACAAGACTGGACCCAGCTTATTCCAGGTGTTCCTGCATGGCACAGGTTCCATCAGCTTAGTTGCTTCACTTGAGGCCATGCCCAACTCCTCCTCAGCTTGGAGGGCACTGAACCTGTTCATCAGCTGCAAGTCTTCAGGAGCAGAAAGAGCCTTTCTTCTCATACGAGAAGTGACCAATTTCTAGCCTTCATCTTCTACAGAGTTATGACTTACTGTTCCACATGGCACAGAGCCTGTCTGCATCTCTACTGCTGTGCACAGTTGAGACTCCTGAAGCTGTAAGGTCTCTGAGAATATTCTCTCTCTCATCTCAGATGCTACGCAGCCTGCTTACTTCCTCCTATAACTCCTTTACCTAGCAGCACAACTCATCAACAACAGCACACCTTTGGCAGAAGAAGTGTCTGTCAGCCCCAGTCTCACACAGAGGCCCCAGGCTCTCACCACAGCCTGAGACCTGCAGAGTTGCATCTGCCATCAAAAGGTCTGTCTAGGTGGAAGCCTCCAACATGGCAGGTGCAGAGATTCCAACAGCTACTCGGAAACATGCTCTGCAGCATGTTGTAACCATATCTGAAGAAATGTACACTACTCTGACTAGAGAGAAGAACCCCTTCTTTGCACCCTGCTGCACAAACTGCTGTGTGTGTCGGCTGGCACTTATATAGGCCTCTCCCTAGCACTGACTAACAGGGTGCTTGTCCCACCCTAATCAAGGGTCAGCTGGAACAAAGACCCCAACTTTCTCTGATCAGAGGCAACCAACAGASCTCATTAGCAGCAGCTACACCCAACTAGAGCTTCCCAGGAGAAGTTAAGGCCTCCTGTAGCTGTCCTTGTCTAGCTCCCCTAGCTTTTCTTACTTGTCAGCAGCAAGCACCCTCTAGTCCCTCAGAGGGTCCCCAGAAAGCCCCCACAACCTCCAACAAGGTTCTCAGAAGTTCTAAGCAGAGTCCAGACACTGCTGTGCAAACTGCTGCCTGTTAGCTGCTCAGCGTATGCAATTGACCTATATTACGCAATTTTTGAGGGTTGAGTAATTAAAACTGGGATAACTGTATCTACTGCGGCAAACTGTTTTTATCAATCTACAATAGTATGGAACATAATCTTCATTTTTTTTTGCAGACCTTAAAGTTCTTTTTATGCAAATAATATGTAAAATGACTAATAGCTTTGACTATGTTTGTGTGTGGCAATTGCATTTTGCGAGCATCTGTTTAATCTTTCCTTTAGGTCAATTAAAAATACAACTGAATCTTTATATATCCACTCATTGTAAATTTAGGAAAGGGATTCTCCATGAAAGAAGTTGAAACACTTGAAGTGTGAGTTCTAGTGAATATATACACATTAATCATATCATGAAGCAACAGAGAAAGACTTTAAGTCTATCAAGGAATACTCTACTACTATACTTATCACCCCCAGCAATAAAACAGAAAGGGGGAAAAACTGTGGTTTTGGGAAAAATCAGTCATCATTTCCTGGTTGCTTGATATTTTTAGAAGTTTTTAGAAGAGTTTTGGAGAGTCTGGCCACATTTTCAAAGTCACTGAAGTTTATGGTGGATGCATATATACTTATCAGTGCACCTGAGTCATCTCATTGTAAACAGTTGTATAAATTACATGCACAGATGTTTCCTGGATAGGTCTAACTGTAGCTATGTTATAAAGGGAAGAAATCAGTAGCACAGAAAAGTAACAGTAACAGTAGTCCTGGATGCAATGCATCAACCTAAGAAAGTTGGCYCATCATAAACCCCATTTCTCTGAGTCGTTGCTATTGTGCGTACAGGCTGTCAAAAGAAGTGGAAACAATTGTGAAAAAATAGTTATCGTATAAATAATATTTAACATATGGAAGAAAAGATTTGTATTCTAAATCTTTTAAATTCTATGTATTCTATATAAAATCTATACATTCAATAAAAATTAAGAAGTATATTAATTATAATTAACATTGCCAAGTGGAATTCATTCAGATGAAAAACAATATAACTATTAGCCCTGATTCAAGGGCTGGTGATGATCCCATGAACTGCAGCCAGCCTTGTACCTGCTCCTGCCGGAAGAAGCAACCACTGTGTTCAACAGCATTAAAAATCCCTGGGGAACCAAGAAGACTGCTCAGGTAGTACCAGGGAAAGGAGGCAATTCTGTCATCCTGAAGYACATGGCAGATTTCCACAGCGCTTGATTCTCAGCATGGAAAGGGAGTGTCCTGCCATTCCCATCTCAGATTAGGATTACTCTACATGGTTGAAAATAATCTCCATGAGCCTCACTGGGCAATTCTTTCTTTCTATTCCAGTCACAGATTCTTCAGAGCAAAGAAAGGTCTTTCACCTGTGTAAGGTTCAGGGCTAAAAACATTACTAGTATTTTCATAAACCATAATGACAAGCTTCTGACATTATAGGGTACATTTTGTGGATAAAAAACACACAAAATTGTTCTAACATCCTCAGATTTCCACTGGCTTAGCTGAGTTGCAGTAGGATTTTAGATGATGGCAACCTCTRATAACATTTTATTTTCAGATCTTTGTTCCTGTTTACTCCTCTGCTTTCAAACTGTGCATCACTTTTTTACTCTGCTGCCCAATCTCCCACCTTTCATTTTTCCATGATTTCTCACTCTCTTCATGCAGCTCTGTTGTCAAGCTTCAGTTCCTGGATCTTCCTTTCTTGATGTTGCCTCTGTGAAGTCCTTCTTTTTCAACTGTCACCTTTCAACTCTTTCAGTGCCCTCTCCTTCACTGGGAGTCCTTTTTTTCCTCCACTATCTCTTTTCCCTTAGTGAAGTCAATTCTTTCATCTCTATTATCCGGTCAACTTCCCATTCAAAAGAGACATGTCTGTTCTCCCTCCCATCTTGCCTTTTCAAAGAATGAGCTCAAACTGTGATCTTTCAGCTCTCTGCTATTCTGTCCACCCCACCCTCAAAGAACAGGCTGTTGYCTCTCTACCTGTAAACCGAGTTTATTCCAGAGATCATTTCTCTCTCTTTCCTCTGACTAACTCTTACTCTTTGTCCTTCTTACTATTTTCAAGGGCACACAGTCATCGCTACATCAGCATAAACTGCTTGGACATTTATGAAAAGATGCAAGTAACTATCACTTTAAGACCTCTATAGGTAGCTAAATAGCAGGATACAATTCTTCTTTAATTTTTGCAATATATTTTAATAATTCAGAATAAAAGATCACAACAAGTAAAAACATGTTGAGATCACAACAGAAAACAGATGCTTATTCCAAGACTTGCTTCCAACACAGAGGTTTTTTTATTTCAAACTAACTCAGCTTGAAAAGGCATTTTATGTCTGTTTCTAGACATTTCATACAACATGTTCCCTTAAATTATTATGAAACATCTTATGTTTGGAATAAAATTTGTGATGAATCTTAATCATAAATAGTCTGAAAGTTTTGCAGCTGGAAAAATAATGTTTTATCTTACAGTTTAACAAAGTGTTTGCAGCTCTGCTTTTCAAGAACACTGTACTGTGGGTTTATGTGCTGACAATAATCCTACAGAGTACATATTATATTTCATTTATTTGTCTAAAACAATATCTCTATCAGCTGCACCTAACAAATCCACAGCAAATTTCTAATTTTTTAATTATATATTAAATGTATAGTTTCAATAATGAACTATGTGTTCAGCAGCAATAGTCATACTTCAAAGTTATCCAAAAGTTTCAAAGACATCTAGATTACTTTGATCTGGAAATTATATTTGGAATCTCACAGCCAAAGATCTTTTCTCAGTTCTTCAACACTATCATACTGAAAATATGAGACTCTTAAGTGTATCTCTTCTTTTCTTTCCTAAGGAAGATGATATGTGGACACCAGGGGTGTATTTATTTTCTTTTAAATCTGCAGACCTTAAAAAAACCTTTTGAATCTGGGATTAGAGCTGTCAAGAATGGTAAATTTCTGTTGCATAGAAGATCAGAATTTTTGACTTTTTGGCTTTCTTCTGAGTTGAAGTGGAGATGAGAACTTTCAAAACACTTCAGTAGAGATTTTTTTTTAATGTTGATAGGCAGAAATGTTTTGCTTCAAAGGCACTGAGTTTGCTTATTCTTTCAATTTTTTTGTTTTTTATATTAAATGATATAAAAATATATCAACTTGTAAAAGAAATCTTTGTAAAATCATATTATATTCTGAGCATGCAACATTAGAATTTTCTGAAAATGCCAGAAATTTCTTCATCTTTTTGGGTAAAATTGTATTTTAGCAATATATATTTTTGCAAATTATTTCACTTCCACGGGAAATACCTTTTAAAGGGAAAATTGATCATTTTCTTTTTTCTTTTTTTTTCTTTAATTTGAAAATTTCTCCAGATTTGAAAACATACTTGAATGTGCTGTAAGACTAGTCACAACAGAGAATTTAACAGTAAAAGTGGCAGGGGCAGTTTAACTTCATTTTATTGCTTGTTAAGATCAAACTAATGAAAGTCAGGTCTTTGGACAGAATAAAGTGCATCACAAGGCTACCTCATAACAGCCGACCCTCAATAGGTAACCTTGTTAGAGAGAAACACCATTATTGCTCAAGATGTTTATAAGCAAAGGGCTTTTTATTCTGAGGCATGTATGCAGAATTATAATAATGTTATGAGTAGATAACCTGTGAGCTTTACACTGCAAAAAAATAATTAATAAATCAAACCTGAAAGATTTGAAAAGTATATGAAAACTGCAGTATTTGTATGTCTCCAGAAGTACAATTTTACTTTCATTTACTCAGACAAAAGCCATTAATGCTAAACTTCCTTAATTCTGTTAATATGAACAGAATGATCCCATTCTGATCATGCTCCTTTGTAGAGAACTTGTTCTGCTAAATAAGAATCTATTTTCCATTCAGTCTTAAACAGAATCAAAAGTGCATAGCAACCTCTTTTCAAATGAAAGCCAACTTAAATTCCCAAAGTATGTTATGACAGAGTTAAGTATTTGATAGAAGATGAAGGAAGACATCAGCTTGTTTCTGTGCATTGCTTGTGAGATATCTACATTTGCATTTCCATTAAATCTAAATGGCTGTTATCATTGTGAGTCAAACACTTTTTCAGTCAAGACTGTGAATGAATGATGAAGCACTTCTGAGGGCAAATCATAACTAGACAATTCAAGTCAAACAACATTGACTTGAAAATTTGGAGATATTGCCCTTGTTTTTAATTGGCCTTGTTTAAAAAAAGTTAAGAATATATCTTAACTTTTAATAAATAGAATGTTAATTTTAGAACATAACCTGGCAACATTGAATCATTTCCTTCCCCAAACCCTACTTTGCAGTTTTATGGAACTCAGACTTACATTATTGGCTTTTTATGTTCACTTAGCAGCCAAGTTATTTTTCTAAATCACAATTACTTGCATATTTGACATTATTCACAGATTATTTTATTTTCTTAAGCTTTGATAAGTTTCAGGTTTTCATCATATATTGATGTGCAAATCAGGCAGCAGTGATTAGATCATACTGTTTTCCATTCTACAAGTTGCTGACATGAATTGTACCCATACCCATACCATTTCCTACCACAATACCAAAGCAAATATTTACCTAATGAAAAACTGAAATGCGAAGAGTTAAACCATGCATTGTACTCATATATAAGTATATGAAGTCTTGCTCAGATGTTAGGAAAGTCTTTGATGGTGACAGTGGGAGAAGTAGCTTAAAACTTAATGAATATTCAATGGCACTGTTAAAGTGAGTTTCTACGTGCTGTGTGATAAATTTACTTACTTTGCAAATAAAATTCCTCATACTGCTTATTTATCTGTGAAAATTAATGAGCTTCCTAATATTGGATATTAAAATTCTACTATTCACTTAAAGATATGAAATATGTTAGCAATAAAACAACATTTCAGGAAAAGATGTGCTGGTAGCACTCAGTAAGCATCCTGTCTAGCTGGAGGTGGAGGCAAGGCGTCCTTTCATATCCTTTCAGGTGGCCTCCTGCCCAGGGGAGGCCTGTGGGGTACTAGAGCTGCCTGGGGTGCAACATGAGGCTGGGTCTGAGGGTCCTGACCAGCGCTGGGGCTGTGGGGTGTCTGGCAGGGGCTTCCACAGAGGCCTGGAGAGGACACTGTCCTGGGAGCAAGGCCGGGAGGGCCAGAGAGGAAGAACAGGGCAAGGTGCAAAGGGGAAATAAAGGAGTGAGGAGAAGATGTTGGAAAGGGCTGTGTCTTCCACTGCAACCATCAGGGACAAGTCCTGTCCCCCCACTAAGCTCAGCTGTGCCAAGGGGCTAAGGGAACTGTAAAGGGAGAGAGGAAGAAGGAGACCTCTTCCCCTAACTAGAGCGCCCCAAGCCCCCATCTGTTCCTCCTGCCTTCGGCATGTACCACATCATAACTTTTTTTTCTCTTTAGTTCATTTTTCTACCCCTTCAAAGGTGTTCTCTGGCCACTGGACAAACCCGCCAGGTAATGACTGAAAATGAAGGAGCTGTGCCACATGAGCCTGCTAGTAGCGCTAATCCTACCATTTGTACAGGATTTACGAAGAAAACACAGCCAGTCAGTTTTATTTGGAACTACTTCACTATACTTATGGACAAGAACAGGGCMGATGTCATTTAGAGGCAACCTGTTGCTTTTGCTGCTCAGAACCTACAGTCACTGTGAGTAACAATTAATTTACTTGTGAAAGCTATGGTCGAACATCCTTGCCCTTTGGCTAAGGCATAGTCTTGCAAAATAGTTTGGTAACACCACAGATTTAGTGCAATACTTCAGAAGTGTTTCCTATTGCATTATGGAAACTGCATGAACTGTGAAAAACTTATATTAAAGAGCTTCAATTTACAAGTGCTGGGCAGCATTTTTGTTTCTCCCTTTGATTCTAGGATCTGAGCAGTGTTTGAATGCTGTGAGTGCCACAGGGACAACAGGCAGCAACAGGCAACCCATGGAAGGTGTCAACTGTGGATTGATTCCCTGGTCATCAAGAACAATCCCTCTTATTCCAAGCATTTAAAAGAAGTGGCCTGGGGGCCTGGACAGGAACCAAATCCTATTTTTTTTTCAGACTGGGATCAATGCCCAGCTTAGCTGAATGCTTTTGGGAAGAGTGGGAGGTGCTGGCAAGCGTTGTGAGACATGTTACGTCTTACTGACCAACTGTATTAGAAAACAGAGAAATCATCATGTCTCTGTTACAGTTTGCTGATTCCCCCCAGTGGAAGGACTGAGTGTACGTCCTACATGTTCCGTAACAACAATTTGTTAGCTAGTTCAAAAAATGAGGTATGTCATTAGAGATAACAATATGGGGAAGTATAGGTCATGTAAACATACCAGGCCTTTGATCACAGCCACATACTGGGATATGAAAGTTAATTACACAGTATAGCATGGCTGTCTTAGAGGAGAAGCTGCCATAAAAGTCACAGTTTTAATCTCAGACACAAACAGATAGCAGTCCTTTTCTCACCCAAATTTGCAGTTTGTCACTGTTTCTGAAAGTGTCTGCCTTGAAATGGCATGCTTGTGCTTGCATATTTGAGTCTAACTTTGCGCCTCTGTGAAAAACTAAATAGCAATAAAAGCTTGCTCAACTGAGGAAACACAGCAACTCAGAGAAAAGTTTAGGTAACCTCACAAAAGGGTGCTATGAGAAAAAATAAAAACAAGATAAAACTGTGTTTTGTTTCCAGAGTCTGACACAGAACTTAATCTAGAGGGAAAACCTTCTCTCACCGAGACCATAACACTGGTAATTTTCACGACATGAAAATACCTCTGCATTCTAGCAAGAAGCTGTGTGTCTGTGAGAGTCTTTAGTTAGCGGTGTCCCCCAGGGGTCAGTACTGGGTCCAGTCTTGTTCAACTTCTTCATCAATGACCTGGATGAAGGSACAGAGTGCACCCTCAGCAAGTTTGCTGACGATACAAAACTGGGAGGAGTGGCGGATACACCAGAGGGCTGTGCTGCCATTCAAAGAGACYTGGACAGGCTGGAGAGGTGGGCAGAGAGGAACCTCATGAAGTTCAACAAAGGCAAGTGCAGGGTCCTGCACCTGGGGAGGAATAACCCCATGCACCAGTACAGGCTGGGGGTTGACCTGCTGGARAGCAGCTCTGCWGAGAAGGACCTGGGAGTGCTGGTGGACACCAAGTTAAGCATGAGGCAGCAATGTGSCCTTGTGGCCAAGAAGGCCAATGGTATCCCGGGGTGCATCAGGAAGAGTGTTGCCAGCAGGTCGAGGGAGGTGATCCTCCCCTCTACTCAGCCCTGGTGAGGCCCCATCTGGAGTACTGCGTCCAGTTCTGGGCTCCCCAGTGCAAGAGGGATGTGGCACTACTGGAGCAAGTCCAGCGAAGGGCTGCAAAGATGATTAGGGGACTGGAGCATCTCTCTTATGAGGAAAGGCTGAGAGAGCTTGGCCTGTTTAGCYTGGAGAAGAGAAGGCTGAGAGGAGATCTTATCAATGTGTACAAGTATCTGAAGGGAGGGTGTCGAGAGGATGGGACCAGACTCTTTTCAGTGGTGCCCAGTGACAGGACGCGAGGCAACTGGTACAAACTGAAACACAGACAATTCCATCTGAACATGAGGAAAAACTTTTTCACTGTGAGGGTGACAGAGCACTGGCACAGGTTGCCCAGAGAGGTTGTGGAGTCTCCTTCTCTGGAGATATTCAAAACGTGCCTGGATGCAATCCTGCGCAACATGCTGTAGGTGACCCTGCTTGAGCAGGGGGGTTGGACTAGATGATCTCCAGAGGTCCCTTCTAACCTCAGCGATTCTGTGATTCTGTGATTCTGTTTACCAATAACTGCTTTGTACACTCAGTATCATAACTAATTACATATGATGACCCAAAACATACCACTGTAAGAAGATTCTCTATTATAATACTTTTCAAATTTATTGAATAATTTAATGCTACTTAGTGCTATTTTGTTGCTTTTGGGAGGATAAGCTTTAAAAGATATGTCTCATCTCTACTAATAACAAAGTGCAGGGGAAAAGATCATTCCTGAATAGCACATGACTCAAAATAATATAATGCAGCCTACAAGAAAAGAGCTAACCCAGACACTAAGTAAGAAAAAAAGTGAAAATAAGCCTGACTTTAGGGAACGGAAGAACTAAAATGAAGGTAGAGAAGTGTCTTCAAGTTTCTTCACACAAATGGAGTGGAAAAACTTCATTTCCACTGAACAGGAAAATAAACCCTTAGGAAGTGAAGTGATTTGGTAATCAAGGGACCCGTGGAAAAGCCTAAGAAAGGATAGTACCTTTGTGTTGATTAAAAGGGACTATGTTACGTGGAGTTATTCCCAACACTTCTGAGATAGATTTTATGGGAGGGTACTCTGAAATGTCCTGCTGAATGAATATCAGCCTGGGTGCATAGACAGAGAGGGGGGTGTCCGGCTGCAACAGTGCAAACAAGCTGGGGGAGGATCTTCTGGATTTCAGCCTGAATGGAGAAACCCCGGGCAGACATCAGGAGAGGGAATGGGAGCAATGAGCAGAACTTGTTTTATCATAGCACTGAATGGAAACACCSCTTGCTTGAGCGACCTCCTTGCAAGGGACTGTGTTGATTTGGTCTCCTGGGGGCCAAAAGGGAGGTAGTTCCTGGAACAGTAGTCTTGCAGTGATGCTGTCATAACATAGGTTTTGAAACTGACTGTGGACTTYTGAATTAAATGTTTGAAACAAATTGTATTTGAACTTTTTCCCAATGGGGTTTAACATCAAGATTGAACGGCTCAGCTGTGGGATAGGATTTAATAAAACACCTGTGCATCATCCCCTACTGTTTGCCTCTCTATGTGCGTTTCACAGATACAGCTCATGAACACAGGACTTCAGAATCAGGATCTGCATAAATCCCTTGAAAACATTAATAGTATTTCAATAAATAAAATTTCACTTACAGTGATAATAGCACATTCTTCATGTCTTTGTGCTTGTGCAATTGAGACATTTCACTATGAAGTTTAAACATGGATTTGCATAGCAAAATAAGCAAGTCAGATCTGCTGGTATTTTGTGGACTGTGAATATATATTCCTATGTATTGTGTTCCATAGACTATTCAAGCTGTTCATCTGCATAAAAATAGTTCAAGCAGTTTCCACTTAGGTTGAACTGTTTGGTCTTTAACTTTTCTGTATATTCCAATAACTGTAACTTTGAAGACTTGGTCTCAACTCTAATTTCATTAAATCTAGGTGGCCCTGGCTCTCCCTTTTCTCTTCCTGAAGATTGTTGCTTCCCAAGAAGAATTTTTGTCTGAACTGCTGTGAAGCTGCAGTAAATATGGTACCTGCCTGAGTCTGGCTGCTTGCACATTTTASAAATCAGCACTGTAGCTTCTCTCTTCTTGTTTTATGGTAAAACAAACAAGCTGACATTAGTCATTCTGAAAAAGTGGAAACAGTCTGAGTATTCCCCTATTACCTATGGTGTTACCTTGCTGTTCAATCTCCATGTCATCAAAGAAAATATACACAAACTATAAAATGTATATTAATGTATTTGTACATGAACTGTAGAATGAAGCAGAATATCAAGGAGTAGATAGTCTTTAACACAGAGAGAATGCTATCATCTAGTGCACGAAGCAAACTATTCCTTCTCTAATACATTTTACTTGTAATTCTCTCAGGTATTACTGGTAAGAGAGGAGGTACATCTTCAGAGATATGTAGGCAACTTCCCTGTTGCCTGTTTCCTTTGCACAGTATCATTAATATTTTAGAGCATATTCAAGGGATTGCTTGTTTTTGCTGACAAACAGGGTCACTTTTTGAAGGCTGTGGGCTCTGAGTTCCATGATCTCCTTTGAGAATATGTGCATAGAATATACTATTTTGAAGTCATCAGTCTGTCCTTAACTATATCACAGCCTCAGCTCCTTTGTAAGGTCCAACACACTTTAGGTATTCAATTGTAAATCTTACCTAATAATAATAATAATAATAAAAGACTTCACTTACTACCATCTGCCTTCAGAAGACCTTCACATCTGTCCTCATCTAGATCAAGAGTAYATTTTATTTGTAAACTAGAAAATCTGTCACCTCCCTCCATATCCCAGCTAATGTCAGAAACATGCTGTGCTCCAAAAGGAAATCTTTGTGTGTGTGTCTATGCATGTGTGTGTGTGCGTCCTCATATGGCAGTGTGTTTTATGCGGYGGAGAAAACTAAAGGCTTACTTGTTTTTTTGATATTGTGTTACTTCTACCCCAATAGAGACGTCTATGTCTTTCTCCCTTGGCACAAGGGCTTGAATGATTAGGCCCCAGCAGAAAGCATCTGGATTTATACTAAACACAGAGCAATATATATATTTTTACCAAGTCTGTTGCTTTCCAGAACATGGCAGAAAGTATCTGCCTTCTGCTATCACTTTGCTGGGGTCATGGCAAGAACACCAATTTTGTTGGCTGTTATCTAACTTACTAATTTTGATGTGTCCTATGCACCTTAAAATATATTACTAATTTTAATACTTTGATTGATACTTTGACAATGATATTTCTATGGCAAGGAAACAAGACTCCTAAAGGCTTCTGTTTTTTACAGTCAAATTAACTCTGAGGAGTCTGAGAATACACAGAGATAATATGATGCAATATTCATATTAACCTCTCCTTAAAGCTAGTTGTTTCCTGATAAACACATTGCCTTACAAGAGACCTACCATTCAGAAAAACTCATCTTTAATATGCCTCTAAATCAAATAGGAGGTTTGAATATGAGACATTTTAAAATTGTAATCATGCCCTAGCTGCTCAGTTTGTGTTTTGATGTAGTTCTTGGAGCTCAGACCCAGGGAAAATAATTTGCAATGCCTTGTCTTAACGGTTCCTGGAATCCTAATTGGCATTATCATTCTGAATTTTAGCAGCTGGCTGAAATTTGGAATTCCAAACATCTTCAATAAATATATTTATAGGGAAATTGCTGGGGATAATTTTTCATACGTCCCTGCTTCTTTAAATCTAAATCTATAACTATTTGTGTATCTATAGCTATTTGTGTGTATTAAGATACACCACTGATCTTGGGGAGGAGGGTTTTTTAGTCAGAACTCTCAATTGTGATTAACATTCAAAAATATATTAGTCTCACAAAGCCAAGTGCTTTATATATTCAGCAGGAATCTGCACAGCTCTGCTAGGACAGGGTCTAGTAGTAGGTCATTTTTTGACAGAACCACAAAACAATATCATGTTCCTTCTCTAATGAAAATTTCATGCTAAATATATAAACAACCTTAGAAACAGGATCCAGAATTTAGTACTTTCTTTCCAGTGAGTGCCCTCATTGAGGGGTCCCCAGATCTTGTTCTTTCAAGCACTTTTTGATCCCATAAATCTTGAACTATTTCCAACACTGTGTCAGAATTTCAACAGGAACATGTAGGTCAGGGTATTGCCCCAGGCTATTGGAAATATGGATCTGTCACTGAGAGGAAATTGAAATTAGGTAAGTGCTATAAAAAGGGATGGGAAGACGCAGTGTCACATTCTCTTTCTTCTCATATGATTTAAGAGAAATAATAATTTCTGTATGCACCTCTCTGGGCATCTATGTCCTCCTGTCTGTCTTTAAGAGAGYAGTCAGAGCTGCAATGCTGAGCAAGTTTCCTAAACCTCAAAGGGTAGTAAAGTAGAGCAGCTCCTTGTTTTTTAGTTCACTGTGATCTTTGTTTTGAATCTGGAGCATCTAACTTTTTCTTCAGACTGAAAATAATGTCTGGCCCCAAACTCAGGGTTCAAGGTTACAGCCATGAGATATTTCACCACCGGAATCAATTGCAATTCTCGCCATATCAGGGTGGTCAATGTCTTTTGTTTTACCTAACTATACAAATGTAATTTACCTAACTGTACAAATGTACAAATGTAGGTTTTACCTAACTGTACAAATGTAATACAAATGTCAAAAGTAAAACAAAAATAGCCTTTTGAGACTAATCTGAATCTTTTCACTGGTTGCACTGAACCTTTGATCTTAGTTCTATAGATTATATCTCTAAATATGACTCTTAAAAATCTTGGTAAGTATGTGGTTATCGATCTCCCCAAGTCGCTACAGACTGTGAGATGTTGCCTCTGGACCACAGTATCTATTCATTTTAAAATGACGACTTCCATAAAAAAGTTCTGTCTACATTATGACCACAAAAAGTATCTGCTCACAACAGTAAGAATATGTTGATTGACTGACTGGCTGATATTACTGAGCCTAAGTTTTATGGGGGATATTATTATCTGCCAGAGGATTACATAAAGACTTCCTATAATGGTTGATTGCTGCCTCAGGATCTTCATAATCTGGCATTACTTTCCTGCTTATTTTCCTATGTCTGATCTTCCATGTTTCAAGACTCCAGCTGAACAACTCGCTGTCTTGGATTCTGGGTTGAGGTACACTATCTGTAACTCTTAAGAAACTTTCTTAGAATTGAATCCATAAAGAAGCAGTGACTTTCAATTTCATATTTTCAAAACAACAGCTTTAGCTCTGTCAATATTAGTCCAGAGCATATCTCTTCCCCTCTTGCTCTCCTTCTTCCCTGTGTCCTGAAGTCAAGGATTTGCCATGCAAAGATTATGACTTAAGAAAGAAATCATTCTATAATTTTGAATATAGAGTTCTAGCTCATACAAAGTATTTGTATGTCAGAATTTTGTTTGCTGCCTATTAGATCCTTTCTCTTTATTGTCTTTTTCTTGGATGTCTTCTAACCTTATTTTAAAGAAGGCAGCCTGCAAAGTATGAGTGCTTTCTGCCACCATTTCAGTTTTGGATATTCTAGTATCTCTTCTAGTTTAGTACCTGTTATTCTGCCTTTCACAAATTCTCTATCTGAAAGCCTACTTGTCTCTTTGTTTATATCCTGTTACAGTCTCTTCTCCTATTTCATATCTCAAGCCATATTTTTCAACTCTTTTTTTTAATCTGCCTGCAAAGTACTACAATCCTCCCTTTCATTTCTAGAGATTAAACATAACACCTACTAACATAGATCTGAAGACTTCATTTCTTACAGTTTTGATTACTTCACTTTCTGCCATACCTGCGGGAAAGAAAAACTGGTCTACGACAGTATTTGTGCTAAGGACTTAAATCACTACTACTCCAAAAGGGGGACTAGCTCCTGAGCAGTGCTCATCTCTGAGAATAATTTTGCAGCATTTCCTTACTCAAGTATTGTTGTACTGTGCTGCCAGTGCTACTCTTCAACAGTCCATAGCAATTCTTTCTGCAGCAAACAAGGGGGTAAGTTTTCCTCGTTTTATGGAAAATTTTATACACCTCTGAATGTCGGTATCCCTTTTCAGATCTGGTCTCAAAATAAAGACCAGGAAGAAGGCTCATCTCTTGCTTTGAGCTTGCCAAGTTTTGCTAAAGCTGCAATATGACAAACAAAAATTACCTGAGAAGGCATCTAAGATACTGCCTATCTGAAAAGATCTAGAGTATTCTGGTAGGTAGCTGAGCAGAGGCAGAGAGGGAAGGCTATAGCTCCCAGAACTGTAGACACACGAGTGCTGCATGAAAGAGGCTAGCTATTCTTGAATTTCACTAGTTTTTTTATAGGGCAGATCAGTCTTGTCTAGTGAATAATGTTTTTATGTTTTCAKAGTCCCTTTCACACACAAAAAAATCCCACTATACTGTTCAGTAGTTAATCACTTTAACCAGCAAAGAACAGTAGATGCAGAACTGCAGAAGAATATTTCAGTCCTTGCTAGTAGACTCTTATACCACCCTACAAAACCTTTGTCAGGTTTTTTAATGATCAATCCTGTACAAATTACAAGGAGTAACATTTTCTTGACAGATTTTATCTTATTTTTCTCCATGTTAATAGCAGTGAGCACATTAATATTAATATGAAACTGGACCATTTCTACAGCATGTGATATTAGAGATGTTAATTGTGGCTGTACATCTAGAGGTTATGGTAGATAATCAGAAATATGCTGATGAAGCATCTTCTAATATTATTCAGCTTTTGTTCAGTAGATTTTATTGCTCCCATTCACAGAGGCTACAAAATAAATTATGCTTATGGTTTTAAGAGTGTAAGCATGCTGGATGTTAATTGATGCTCATTGTAGGAACTTGTAAAATATCTTCTTGATAAAGTGACCAAAGAGAGAGTGAACACTGTTTTGTGAAGTGTTGATCAAACAAACTATCGATTCTTTTTACAGCAATTTTTATGAACTACAAATTAATGGTGTGAAAAGTTCAGTAAATATATCTTTGGGAATAATAAAGAGGCAATATTCTACATTGCTAGTAATGTTCTGATGAAAAAAAAAATCTACTTACCAGTCATATTTGGGCCCACAAGCTCATAAGAACAGCAGCTGGGGGAAGGGAAATACATCATAGGCAGCAGTCAACATTTTTGATAAGACATTTTATCTTCGCTTCTAAAGTAAAAAGCTGAAGTCAATTTTGTCAGCATCCCATTATTTAGGAACATCCTATGACGTTCAGAAAAGCATAGCCAGCTCTAAAGCCATTTTCTCTTCAGCTCCCAGGATCAGGGATGCATGGCTAAATAAGTGTGGTAGGGACAATGTTCCTCCAGCAGGCTGTGTGTTTTGGGAACATCAGGCAGTTGATGAACTTTAGAGCAGCTCCAAAACTCCTCCAAGTCACAAGAGGGTCAAGTGGAAAGCTAATACAGAGAATATATATTCATATATTCATATATCCATATATTTTTATTTTTATTTTATATATATGCAGTACCTCCATATAGATATGTTATATATTCCACACATATATATACATACATATATACAGGGATGTATGTATACCTATATATGTATTTTTCCCTTTAAATTCCTCCTTAACAGGAGAGAGAATAGAAAACAAAGCACCATGTCTTTGAGACAGAATCCCCCCCCCACTGACCCACTTTTACCATGGCTTGAGAACTGCAGCTGCCATGGTTTGAGAACTGTTTAGGCATCCTGGCTCTGATCCAGATGGTGGCAGAGATGCATATATCCTTTTTCTTCAAGCTCATATGAGGACCAAACTCTGTCTTCTAAGGTATACTTGTAACTCCTTCTAGGACTGTAGTCTCTCATTTGCAAAACCCTGCTAACTTCCCTGCCACTTCAAGAAAGCAGGTAAAGTTAAACTGTTAATTGCCTGTAGCTGGAATGCTTCCTTTTATGATATTTTTTGATCCAGGATTAAAACAGATGAAGGAAAAAAATTCTTTTTCTTTCTGCATCCTTCCAGGAAAAACTCAGTGATGGGATTTAAAAAAACCTTTGCCCAGTCACTGTAACTGAGAAAGTTCTTATTCATAAAGAATAAGCAAAGCGTGCTCCCAAAACGTGCTGTTTGGCTGTTGGCTGTTGGCTGACTTTTGTCTGCCTAATGCTAAAATACTCTCAGAATAACTGTAAGTTGAAAATGAAGATGTGCCTTTGTGAAGTTGAAAAGATACATTCACACCTGTGTGGCTAATTCTTGCTTCCTGCTTGCTTCTTGCTCAGTGCTCTAGCTATCGAAAGTCTTGATGTGTTTAAGGTAAAGTGCCAATAGGTATGAGACTGATGTTGCCTCACTCTGCCTTCCCAGGGAAATACTATATATGCTAAAGTCTGGAAGGCTTATTTTTGTTCTACATTGCAGCAGTCTGGTCACTCTTGTCTCTCAGCTGAGACTGATTTGTGCTTCTTTTACAGCATAACACAGTGCTTATGCTAAGATATTTGACTTTGAGCACAAGTGGAGGACTCACACACTCAGCTTCCTGAGGACAGCAACAACGAGCAGAGCAGCAGAGAGCAGGGCCGTCAGTTGGGCCTCGCAGGAGTGGAGCAGCAGAGGACCCCTTGCATTTGGCCTCAGCCTCCATGTTACGTCCACGTCGCATCTTGGAGCAAGGCAGCAAGTTTGTCTCCAGCCTTTTAAGAAGAGGCTGGTGCAACGTGTGCAGCACCCTAGTGAGCTGGTCCAAGGTTGTACCTGGTGTGACCGCCTGCCTTTGCAAGAGTACTTCATGCCAATCACATACAGTGCATTATGTCAGGTGTCAAGTCTGCAAAGATTTCTAATCAGTTCCTGAATGGAGCTTAAGAGGTTGTTTTTGTGTCTATAAATAAATACTAGGTGCTTTACAACCTGGTTAACTGAGATATGATCTTTCCCTATGCATGACACCATCACAGTCCCTGGGACCAGCCCAGCCTGGAGCTTAACAAGGTAGGTGATRAAGGCAGTGGGCACCACATGAAGAGGCTTTTCCTTTCCCTTTTCCCCACTCCTCTCATTTCTCCCCTCCAATTTCTGGTTTTGCACAGTCTGTGTTAATGGAGCATGATACATCTCCTTTTGGGATATTAATGAAGACAGAGGTTGAGGAGCACAGTGAATGGCACTGCACATGGAATATGTGTAATATTGTTTCTAGGCTAGAAATTATGGAAGTAACCAAGTATATTTTCCAAATGTTATCCTTCTTCAGTGTTGGCTTCCAGCATTTGCAGAAGTGCTTTGAGCTTTTGGTGTAGGAATTGTAAAGCAATATATATAAATACACTGTTTATGTCCTAAAAAATGTCAGCTGATTACATACTTCATATCACATACTGTTGTAAGATCTGCAGTCTAGCAATACAATACTGTAATTAAAAAAACATTGTTTTTAATACAGGAAGAGAATAAGATGTTCATGATGTGAATTGTATTCCATATGATAGTTTTAATTCCTGAGCAGAGATTGTAAACTTTACATTTGGGTTGAATAAATGAATAATTCAAGGTAGCTTAGTATACACTGTGCTTTGCTACAGCAGATATACATATATATTAATCTCAGTAACCAAATATTTTGTATGCATATTCAAAATTACTAAATTGGTTAAAAATGCTGCTGGTTTCAAACCAACAAGTGGCAGATTTGAAAATTTATAAACATACAGCAAATTGAAACCAGAAGAGAAATTAATGTTCTGTGCAAGAACTCATCCTAATCTTTGCATTCTTCTTTGACTGCAGACTCCTGTGAAACAGCTGCAGTGTTGTCTCATGAAAGGTTGACTGTTTAAAGACAAAAGAATAAAAGAAAACCTTGTATGGAAATGCAATATAGAAAGCAACAGGTAAAGGTACTCAAACAAAACAAAAAGAACGAAGCTTTCTTCAACATTTCTTTTCTTTGCACTTTGCCCTTTTCAACTTAGTCTATTGGTGTCTCTGAATACCTGTCAAAATAACTTTCCTCATTGACTATATATTGAATTGATGGGTAGAACTGATTTAAAACTCTCACTCCGTGGAAAAAGGACCTTACAAATTGCAAGTGGTGGTACTCATAGAGCCACACCTAAGTTACTTTTGGGGGCATGGGGGTTTCAGTTCTATAGCTAGACATTTTCAAGCATTAGAGTGAATTAAAACTATAAGTATTCCCAACTCAGGTGGATCCTACCTTTCATGGATCACATAACAGTTGGAGCTTTATAGAACGTATGTAATAGAAATGAGATGTTCAATGAGCATTTTCTAATGTGGAGTGAATAACTTGACGTATTGATATAATTATGAATATCTGACTGTGTATAATTATCTACACAAAGAGCCTATATAGTACAGTAGCTCTGCCAAGGGGTTCTAGCTTGTCTTTAATATGACACTACTGTTTAGTGCTTTACATTTATACATCACTTTATAAACACTAACTAATTAATCCTTTCAACACTCTTGTGAAGTGGATGAGTCTCCTTCTCCGGAGATATTCAAAAGCCACCTGGACGCGATCCTGTGCAACGTGCTCTAGGTGACCCTGCTTGAGCAGGGGGGTTGGACTAGATGATCTCCAGAGGTCCCTTCCAACCTCAGCGATTCTGTAATTCTGTGATTCTGTGAGTGATGGCACAGGTCACAATATCTCTGCACCTCAGAGGGAGTATGGGAAGCTTCACAGGGCTGACCCGATAGAACATCTGTGGTAGATGCACTGAATTTAAAATGCCTATTTTCAAGTTTGATACTTGATCAAATAGCCACTACAGCCTGAATAGGACGTATTGCCCAATTCTAACCATTCCAGGCTCAAACTGAGGGATGTCTAGCATTAGGCATCAGAGAAAAAAAATCATATTTGTTTAAGAGAAATCATATTTAAGGAGAATACAGGGGAAAAAGAAATTCTTATAAAACCTTAACTAGTGGAAAATGTTAATACATTCATCTTCAACTAGAAAAAAAAGGATTGAAATACAAATTGATTGCCACAAATTTAGCATTTGTTATGTCAGGATGCAAGCAGAGAAAATGCAACCAATGCAAGTTTGATTGTTTGCTTGGGACCAGCAGTAAAAAGGGTGGAGGGTCTTTTAAGGGTACAAGGCAGAATGACAGGAGTAATGAAGACACCTCCCAAGTTCCTAAGTAGGCTACTAGGGCTCAGGCACAGTAATGAGCAACACATCACTAAGTAAAGGCTGCTCTCCTAATCGGCTTCTAGCCTCCTAGAACTAGGTAAAGCATAGGAGTCTGTTTTGGGGTCATCGGTGACTATTTCATTAATTGCCATCTAGTCTGAGAAAGAATTTTTGCTTTCTCACTAAGTCCCATCATGAAATGGCTTTGCAGGGGAGCAGGAGGTGTTTATTTTTCCCCTGTAAATCAGGTTTGGGCTAGGCAGATGAGGAAGGTAGGTTACAAACACCTCACACCAGCGAGGCAAGCAGCTTTTTGCCAGCTACAAAGARACAAACAAACAAAAAACCCTTAGGAGTGACTAAAAAAACCTACACAGTACAATTTTTTCTCATTTCCACTCTTACGAGCAGTGGGATAGAGAAGTGGGGAGCTGAGAGTTCCTGCAGAGAACTGGGAATCAGCTAAGAAACAACTGAAGACTGCCAGAAAGCCTAAGTCAGGTGAAAATAGTTAAGGACAGATGTCCCACTGGCTGAGTTGGTAGTTCTCCAGGGAATTACACTGGTGGAGCTGCAGTCTAATTAAACCGTATACTCTGCATCTTCCTGCCCATTCAGGACAGAGCATCTCCTTCCAAACTGCTGTGAGGAGCAATACCATGAAATGCCCTAAGGGCGTTTTTGGTAAATTAAACTCTCTTGTTGCAGCAGCTGTGAGCTGGGATTTGAATTGCTGCTGTAGAAGGCCTTGTTCAGAAGCAGATGGAGGGCATTTACTGTGCTTGCAGAGAGTCTTGGGAGAACCTCAGGCCACCGGGAAACAAGCCCACCCCATCCACAGGTGGGCTGGGAGTCTGCATCTCAGAATGGCATGCAGGCGGCAAGTTAAGTTTGGAGCTCTCATACACATGGAAAGATAAAGCTGGATCAAGAATTTGTTCAGTTTTTCACTGAAAAATCCATTTACAAATGAGCAAATGTTGTGACTTTACTTGTTATTTTTTGGGAGGGGAGGGAGGTTGTCTCTTTTCTGAACGGGAGCTACAGGAAAGAAAATTACGAATATAAATGGAACAACCCCCTACTCAATCAACACTGTTATTCTGAAATATATATATATATATATATGTATAAATCTCTGAGCATAGACAGGAGGAAATGAGAAAATAGTACAAACAAAGAAAATTGACTATGCTGGACATATGTACTTCACTGAAATGATTGAACATGGCTTTAAAAAATAAATATATATGCATTATACTATCCATAGGAGAGGCCCAACATTTTTCACCAAAAATAAGTTTTGAGTGACTTCAGTACTTACATAGGAAGTCTGTTCAACTCTAGTGTCATTTGGTGTCACTCAGAGAAGAAAATGCTGTGAATGCCAAATTATTTAGAAGAAAAAGTTTTAAAAAACAATTAATTGTATCTTTTCCTTAATGTTGAACAGAAACTTTTTTCAAAAAATGGAACTCAATTAGAAACAACATCTGATGTCAGCTTTTATTTAACATAACAARTTTGAGGCTGATTTTCTGTTTCAGGAGTAAAAATGGACTGATTGACACAACCTAGATTTAAAGGTAAGGATTGATTAGGAATAGATTTTCACTGGCAGTAAGGAAACATTCAATCTTTTAAAATATATAACTATGTTAATATTTCAATATTTATTCTAATATTTATAATATTGTAGTATATTATTGCTAAGCATACATACAGCATATTTCTACAACTACAGACAAAAATAAATAATTGAAATAATGAATCGTTCCCCAACTATGCTATGTCTTTTTATGTTTTTAAGAGGTCACCCCTTGAAATTATTCATTCTCCAAGTACTTTGTAGCTCCACTTGGGAATATAACAGTAGTCATCCTACCATAACAGAAGGAAGACAAGCGAATATTCTTAAGTGTAAAAGATAAACGTATACCAGATTATACTGAACAATGGGATAGCTGAAGGCTAATAATCCAAAACATTATTTTCATAGGTATTTGCACTGCACATTTATAAGACTGTTGTTGTCTATATTTTCTGTTTGGTATGCAAAACCAGTAGCTTTAGTTTAGAAAAAAAAAATACTGCAAGCAATTTTTCAGACAATGGAACATAAATCCAGGTAAATTAATATTCCTTTCAGGAACAGATAATCACTTATAGTATGAATTTGTGAAATTTAGGTAATTTGAATTAGCTACAGACAGTTTGTCTCTGCAAACAGAGGGACCTCAAACAGCTTCCTTTCYAATTATTTTGTCTGCTTGTCTCATTTTCATTTCCTACTCAGTTTGCGATAAAATGTTACCATGGAAGAGAGAAAAAAAGAACACTGTTTTCTATAATCTTTTGTGTCTACAAAGCTTTGGTGGCATACAAAAAAAAAAAAAAAAAGCTTCTTTGTAGCAAAGCATATAAACCTATAGACATGGTTTCAACTCTTTAAATATTTTAAAATAAACATTTTCTGGGATGTTCATACGTTTTTTGAACAAAAGTCCTACGGGTTGAAAGTTTCCATTCTTTGTCTCTCACAGAAGTGTAGAAAATAACAGGTGAGCATTTTCTGCTAACAAAAAAGTTAGAAGCTGAATAGGGTATATGATGCTTATTGACGTATGTTGGAAGGGGCAATGAAAACGCTCTGCTTTTGCATGCTGAGGTCTGCACAAGAATCTGCCATGACCCGTTCAAGCCCATGATTCACAGCAATAAGGAGCAAATGACTCCAGTTTTGAGCCTGGGGGAATGCACGCTGCCTCGCTTACAGCATTTAACCTGGCTGGTTTGAGTGGCTCCCTTTGCTCCCAGGGACGATGGGGCGACCTGAACGCAGAGGGCCGGGCAGGGGTGGCTGCACAGCCCTGGCCGCGCAGCTCTCCATCGCCCCTGCCTCAATGTCCTCCCTCTCCTACTGCCCGAAAACAGTTTGTTCCCTCCCATGGGAGTTATATCACAACACCTCCCTGAGCAGCCTGAGATGTGCATGCCCGCCAGGGCATTATCATATTTAACTGAACCTGAAAAAGCTTAACTGACACTAGTAAATTTGACTGAAGCTAAAAAATGAGAAATGTCAAACCCCAGAATATTTCTGTCATTGTAGACRCAAATCTGCCCCTATACATAACTATACACAACACTCAGTAAGACATGTAGGAGTTACATGTATGTCTCAGAGGGGAAAAGATATTAATAAGAAAAGTGATTGATTCTGAAAATTCACAATATTCCAGATCACCCCATAAAACTGAGGGGAAATCATGAAACTTCTCTTTTATTTCAACAAATAGCATTTGAAGACAGCAACATTCATAAAAAGCAGAAATATTTTGGAAGAGCAAATTGCTGTAACTGTAGGAAAAGTGCACATAATTTGTGCTCTAGTGAGAAGGTAGAATATGAGAAAAAAAAAAGGAGGGAAAAAAAAAGCTTCTCTAGCTACTGTTAGCATCTAGTATATTTTGATAGTGCTTTTCCCCATTTCACAGTGTATTCTTGAAAGTTTTACTTTGCAAGGGCTGTAAAAGTCTGGGGAAAAAAGGCACACTGTTTTTGACCATCCTTGCACAAAAAGCAAGATTCTGGCAAAAAATGTAGTAAGAAGAAAACATACTGATTTGATATGGCCTCCTTTCACTTCCTGARTTGGAACACTGTGTGAAGATCTTGACTGATCTTTGACAAAATATAAAATATATTTAGGATAAAATATAAGGAGGATGGGTAAAATGTTCTGGGTGAAGAACTAGGGCATAAAAGCACACAGATTTGCTAGCCTGACGGAGAGAGCTCGCACTGAGCTTGTCTTTTGATGTTTTTGGCTTTTAGCTTCACTAACAGAAGAATTTCAAGAGAAGAGGAGGAGAAGCTATGGCCCTACCATATTGGCTTGCTTTTCATTAGAGGAGGAAAAGGACTTATTCTGATTGCCAGCAATAATGAGAGGAAATTCTGTATACTCAGGGGTCACAGGATTGGTCTTTGAATTGACCCCAGATGTGTTCAGCATACTAGCCTGTACTATCTCTTCTAAAGGAAAATATACACAAACTGTAGCTGATGATGCAAGAGTGTGGTTGAGACTCGCTATTCTCTTAATTATTTTAACTGTGTTACTTGAAACACTGTGTATATAATACATTTTCTTTTTAAAAGGAAAATCAAAGGGCCAAATGTACTCAATAACAAATTTACTGTTCCTGTTGAAGATCTTAGTTTTCTAAAACCTTACTATGATTGAGATTGAAGAAAAAAGAACCCTGTGGAGTTTTTTAATTTGATTTTCTTTTCCCTTGACCCTTTCACTTTCTAGACTTGAGTGCTTTCACCAGGAAATAAATTTCATTTAGTCTAGTCATGAGGACTCTTAATTATATCGGAGGAGCTTTTAATTATGTCATTCCCAATAATGGTGGAACTTCTTTTTGTCTGAGACTAATCAAAGGTAAAAGAACTCACTCAAAATGCACTTTGCAATTAAATCTGAATAGTTCTGTGCTCTGATGATTTCATGCCAAGCAAATAGCACTTGAAAAACTGATGTCCTGGCTTGGCACATTTTTAAAGGTTTTCTGAATGTTTTCTTTCATATCAGGTGGACATTTATTATGACCATTTATTAATTTCTAATAGTATCCATAGTGTTCCTGTACAAACTCAGAAGAAAGGCAGAGCCATAAATATTAACCATAATAAATCACCCAATTGCCCAGTGCTTCCCCAAAACAGCGTATAAAAATAGGTGTTCATTCAGATAATTTACATCTTAATCTAGCCTTCATCAGGTTTTCAAAGGCCCTGAGATGGAGGCCAGTGTGTGTGATTATGGAAGGAGATAGCAGAGATTTCAGAAACAGAAAATAGAATATTCAGGTCCTATTAAGCAAACAAGCYCCCCCTCAAAAAAGTCTAATTATTTCTTTACTGGAATTTATATTTATACTGACTCCCAAAAGCCAGACTGCACAGAAAATTAAGATGAAACCCTCACTCCCTGTGAAGCTCCTGGCAAAATGGCTCTTAATTTTCGTGGAGGCAAGGATATAAAGCAACTAAATTTCCTGGATAGGCATAAGGGACATTCACATAAAAAAAAGTGATGGTTTTAAATATAAAGGTTGTTTAAGGAAATTTATTTTTTCCTACAATATTCTGAATTTTCTTTTAGAGGTATACTTATACCACCTTCACACATGCARTTTGATCTTCATAACTTTCAATGGACTTAAGGGAGTAAATTGATTTTAATATGTTTCAATAATCTTTGTTCTTAAATCCATTAATAAAACTGTACATTCAAGTGAAATTAATCTGAGGCTCAAACTTAAGACATGTAATAACTCAGATGTTCCTACAACTTGTCCTGATCTCTTACACAAAGAAAATGTTATTTTCACACTTTCATTTGAGATAGATATAATAAACTCCTGTAGTTTAAAGCTGCTGAGAGAAATAAGGTTTGAAGATGAATTATAAGACCACAAGATTCCTAAAGTATCCACATTCTTGTCAGAATTCATCTTAAATTATATTCCTTACAGAAGCAATTCATATCAATTCTGTTGTTTCAAACCCCAGTGATAATTGCGGCTATCTGTAAAGACTTTTTTTTTTTTTCACAAGAAAGTGGATGAATTAGGCTAAATTAATATTTTTTTCTCTGAATGAATAGGTGATGTGAAGAGTTTGAGAGTTCATGTGTATTTCTGAATGAAGTCCATTCTCTGTTTTCTCTACCTGTGTTTTTGTGCTTTTATGTCAGTTACATTTATGAACAAATACTTTATCATCAATGTTGCAATTTACTTTCAATTAATGCATTGTATCAAAAAGATTAATTTATGCAAAATAAGACTGTGTTCTAATTCAAAGACTGTATCATAAACAATCTTTGTACTTTGTTACAAAAAACCCCATAAGCAGTACTCCATCTTGGACCACTTCTTTATCATTATCATCCTTGGATTTGCATCTTGCAGAAGGGGAAYTTGCCACCGGGTTCAAAATTAATGGCAAAAAATTGCTGCTGGTTGGAAAAGAAGACATTTTAAGCTTAGACTTCTGGAGATAACCTGCAGGATGCAGAAATCACTTAGTGTATGTGCCTCACTCCTTCTATGTGTTTGGGATGATTAGAATAAAATATCTCCTGTGACACTGAAACACTGTTGCAGATGAGGAAATCGGATTGAAATATCTTTGTTACTCAATCTACAGTATTACTCGCTAAATGAACTGGGTAACTAGCTGTAAAAATATGAATTCTTTTCTTCCTGTAATGTGTATGTAGAATCACAGAATCATAATCTAGATAAATAGTCTATAACAACTTTTTTTGTAGGCTATTTTATTACCTGAGTTACAAGTGTAAGAAAATAAGTCTCTTGTAGTTTCTTTTAATTTACAAAGTCTCAGACATGAAGTCACAGCTTTATTTTAGGTATGCAATGTAGCAGAGGTTTAAAAAAAAAAAAAACAGAAAAAGGGTGGGGTTTGTGAGATTTGTATCTATACCAGAAATAATATTTAGTCAATATTCACACTATTTGGGGGTGCTAGGTTTGACTGATTGATACAGCTTTTCCCTTATTAATTCAAAATATTTGTGAAATAAAAGATATTCCCTAAAACAAGGGATGGATGGAGTTCCTGCTTGATAACTGCTAGTGGAAACTGGAGGAGCATGAAGGAATAGCATAAGAAATGTGGAAAAGGGCTCCAAAGTGTTCCTAAAATCTAATATTGGCAGTATGACTGGGACAAAAGAAGATGAAAGTATCATACAGGAAGACTTGAATGTCCTTGTAGGCTAGAATTACAAAAATGGAATATCACAATTAAAAGGTCATGCATTCAGAGACGAATTTCTGCTATGAACTGGGGTTTGCCAGCAGAAAATGTCAGAGGAAAATTACAAGATGACTGTATCTGATTTGTCATGACCCAGTATGCCTATGATCTACTGATATGGTAAGGCTGTGAAAAAGGCAGAAGTGAAAGGAGAATAGAGTAGACAAGGCACTTTCTCTCATTTGGACTGGGGCTAGATCCAGCCTTGTGTTTTCCTTAGCATGCCATACAATGGTAAGGAATCACATAAAGCGCTGCAGAGAGCTTTTTGAGAAGACCATGTGAAAATGTGGTTATGGCAGTTCAGGAAAGACAGAGCTCATAAAAGAACAGGTGCTAAAGAAAACTAGGAGGGTGATCTATGACACGGAGMGATAAAACGAAAAAGGCACAATTGGTTTAGCCTGGCAAAATAAAGCCTGAATAAGAATACGATATCCTCTTTAAATGACATGTCAGGAACAAACTTTAGGGAGAGTAAGATAAAAAAATAATGTTGGCAAAAGAATAAATGAGTAAAAAAGGACTGTGGGACACATGCTACCTGTACCCAACTATCAGGGGAGTGATATTCTGAAATGATTTATTAATAAGGAATAGTGGGTCCAAAAAAAAAGCAACCATTTTAAAAACTGTGGCATAAAATATGCTTGCTGTGGTCTGGACTCACTGGTCTGAAAAGAGAAATACTCAGACTGACACCTCTAAATTATAAAAAGTCAGTGTCAAGAAGCTGAGAGCTCTCGCTCACAGGTTCCCATTTGAGTTTTAATGCTTTGCAGTCTGTCTGCTGTGAACAAAAAGATACTTGTTTTACAGGAGCTCAGTACCCACGGACACTCAGTCTTACAGAGAAGGAATTTCAAGGCTGCAGGACAGCAGGCTGGGAAAGTAAGCCCTGTGAATAAAACAAAACCGGGGCATCAAATTTAGCTGTAAGTATATTTCAGATGGTGAAAATTATTACATGGCACACTCACTGGTGTGGGAGATAGGAATTACTGAATATGGATTATTCCCCTCCATTCTCCCACATCTAAAATCTAGTATCTTTTTTTTATTTTATTCACACAAAATATTCTAGCATATAATACATCTGTCAGAGCTAGCTGGTGATAAAAATGAAAGATCTTAGATAAGGAGATACAATTATGAATTAGTAAATGCAAATATCTCACCAGGACTTGACACAGTTGTTATGGGATCAGAGATTAGCAATTGTATTGTGTTTCCTATTCATTGTATGTGTCCAACTAAAGATACTAGATAACCCAGCTAAATTGTGAAATTTTAAATACTGAACATCTGAATAAATTACCTGCTAACATCAATTAAAAAAATTATTGCACTTGAGAATATTGAAAGCAGCTAAGTTGCCAAGTAAGCTAAATTTATTTATAAATGATTCTCCAAATGTTAATCCATCATATCTATTATGAATATTAGCTCATTTCTGGTTTGTACATATTCATATATTTTACATACTTTTAGCTGACTGAATTCTATCAATTCCAAAAGATGGGGTTGCCAAAAATCCACACCAGAATATTAATCTAAAAATTAGGAATTTTTAGTATTGGCACATAATGAATTCCTAAAAGAAATAATGGGCAGCAATCCTGGTGTTTCACACTCCTGTAGTAAACACTGTAATGAGGTCCTGGTTCAGGGAAAAATTTATRGAAGTGCCTCACTTTAGAATCATGCTTTCTATTTTCTTCTCAATAGACCTTTTAGCATAGTTGTTCATATATATGGATGGCTTTGCAAATGTGAAGCAAAGTCATGCATCCGTGTGTGTGTGTGTGTGACAATGGCTTTCAGAAGACCATTAGATGATAGATGACATCTGAAATCATCATGAATTAAAAAAAATAGTAATGTATTCAGTAAGTTTTAATGTTTATTTTGATTCTAGCTTTTATCAGACAAGATATTACATTTCTGTTCCCCAAGAAATATTTTGCTTAAACATTTCACTGTTGAGCCTCTTTACCTATAATCAAGAATTTGCATGATAACAAAGTTCTATGTGTAAAATAGAATTTTGTACAGAAGAGAAAATATCTGATATTGTCAAATGTTTTTCTGCTATTCTGGCTTATACTGGCGTTGACTGCTTTTATTCCATTACTATCAATACATTTTTCTCTTTTTTTTAAATTGCCAGTTCTTACTGTACTTAGGCTGAAATTCAGCTGGCACCCTATGTGGAGGGTTGCCAAATAGCGGTTAATTTGCCACTGCTGATTTCCCAGAGGAAGAGGCAGGCTTTACCGATCTAACTTGCAGCACATAAGAGCAAGAGGGCAGGAAAATCAGGAACTGAGCAATTACAAAAAAAAGAGAACTAACTAAGTAGAGTGAAGTAAGAAAATAGATAATTCTGATGTGAGGTGCAACAATTTTCTCTGAAAAAGGTAGAGACTACATTTCCATCTCCTGAGTCTACCTCCATGCTGGTTCCACAGGACAAGAGCAACAACAGTGTGTCACTAACACATTGTATCTACGACGATATCTGTTCACTAGCCATATTTAGAGACATAGCTGCTCTTAAATGATTCTAAATCTCAATAACAGAATTTTAAAATGTTGGCGATAAATCTCCATTCTTCCTTTGAGATTTGATGTCAGAAAACTGTTTCTTAGCACTTAAGGCTGGAAAGGACATGGGGATCTAGTTAGAGCTCTTATGCCACAAGATATTAAATTTCATCCAGACAGCCAGCAAGAGGAGGGTGAGACCTGAAGGTCTGCTCACTGCAGGGAACTGATTAGGCAACATATGCTCAAATGAACAGAGGAAGAAAATCATATCCTGTTATGAGCCCTATCCCATTCTGAAAGGGGATATTCCATCTTAACACCAATTCTGGCAATTTAGTTGGAACTAATTAGCATGCAAGTAAGAGCAGGTGAACATCTAAGGAAAGGATTCATTCTCCTGTTTTACTTCATAAAGACTCCTGTGCTATGACATCAGAATTTTCTGAGAAACTCCTGATATCATATAATTTCTTCCAGCCCTCAATGATTCCAGTATGTTCTGTGTGCTTTTAGTCAGTCAAATCAGGTAACAGCGTTTGTGATTTGAAAGACTTTTTACATGAACAGTCAGAAACGAAAGTGTGAAATGTGTGAAGATAAACAGGTGAATGGGGAGATTTGACATGTTGATAACATAATTCATCTGGAATGTGCATTTTCCCTGAATATAAAGCTAAGTATACATGTATGCAGGTAAGAATGTTCTAGAACCAGACCTGATACCAACACGCAAAAAGAAATTAATGTCTGTGAAGCATTCAGAAGGTCCTGAGGAAACTTATAAAAATAAATCCCTCCTCACACATTTTACATCCTGACCTTCACTTACCTATCCTACCGCAAGATCAATGAGCTTCCTAAAGTGTTTGCTTAGGTAAGACAGTATTCTCGAGATATTTATGCTTGATTAGATACGACTGTGGAAACTTCAAGCTAAAAGCAGCCAGGTTCATGCTTACCTGTTTTTTCTGTAAATATAAAAGGATCTGACACAAACACAGCTTTCAGAATTAAGGACTGCAGCAAATGCAGGGAAATATTGTAAGCTGAGGAACAACCACCATATTTCTGGACAGTTTGACCATGATTCAGTTTTGTCTCTTTCACCCAAACTGAAGGCTACAGGCAAGCTCATCCGAGCCTGATCAAGAAAAGGATGCAGAATGGAGCGTCAGCCCCAAACGGTGCCACTGCCCTTCCTCCTGCTTTGTATTTCTCCCTTTTTGTTCTTCTCTAAGTCCTTTCTGTTGAGCTTAATAATATTATTCTTCTTCACAGAGCACTGTGGAATGGCACTTCTAGCAAGTGCATTTGTGATTGTCACCTGAAAAAGTGCATTTCGGATTGCACTTTAAAATGGATTGCCATTTTAGTGGCACCATTTATGTAAGAACAATTCTGTAGCATACATTAATACATATTTTTAAACTAAACTGAAGCAATGCTTGGTTCAGAAATTCAGAACGAATTATAACCTCTTTGTATATTAAAATAAATCTGGTGCCGGATCACTGAATGGAATATTTTACAGAGCCTTACTGAATAGATGGAATAATCTGTTATGAATTGTGTATCACCTTGTTTGTGACAGACTTATTTTCCAAACCAGAAAAACCTGTCTTAGAATCATGACATTCTTGATTCAGGAAAGTTAAATGCAGAAGATTCAAATATTAATCTGTGTTACGATTAATGAGGGAAAACTAGATTTAAGAAAAATCCCTATCAATTTTAATGACAAATAAAAAAGTAGATCACTCCAAATAAAAACAGCTTGTATTTTGCGAAAAAGACTTTTGCTGTTATAGGTGAAGCTGGGAAAAAATAGTGATGATATAACCAAAGGCTATACCACAGTGCAGATAAAGAAGGCAAATAACGATCTAAATTCTGGGATTTCCTGTTTTTGAGGAACTGCATTTCCAAAATTAATGTATATAAACTTTTGATTCATTTATATTTATGTGTAAAATATTTTATTTTTCCGTGTCGTTTAATTGTCTATAACAATGCCCATTTTATGTCCACAATAACACAAACTCATCTGGACTGATGTACACCTAAAACAACTAAATCAGGGAAGTACAGWAGCATAAATAAGATTAAACCCCCATACTTGAAATTCAGACAATGCTTTTATCTGTTACATTTCGTGTATTTTGTAGGTATATGCTTTAACTTGAGATGTCCTAATCTGTTTAGGACACCATATATATTTAAGCCATTTTCCAAAGCATTCTTTTCATTTTATACCTSGGATAGTTTAAAAAATATGATTAAATTTTTTCTCTAGCGTTAACCATGGACAAAAAATATTTCTTAGAACTAGTGGCAAATTGTAAATATCAGAACTTCATTGGCAACAGTTGTGTAGTTAGTAATTCATAACGTTATCATGAATTACATGTGAGGTAAAGTAAGAATAACAGTGGAGACATTAGAAATTAAAATAGTGTATTAGATCACCAAGTTCATTCGGCCAATGAAAAGAAAATCTTCCAGTGTCTACTCAGTGAAACATTGTTCTTTAGCCAAAAGGCTTTAATGAAATTCTTTGTCATAATAAATAACATTCACTCTTAAAAGCTCTATCTGATGCTGGAGATTTGGGTGAAGTAAGTTCTCATCCAACTCAGCATAGTAACAGAAGACACATGAGTCAGACCTCTCCCTTTAAATAATTCAAAGGTGTTCTCCTTTCTTTAGAAGCAACTCCATTTGTTCTTTTTTTGTATCCATCTCACAGGTGACATTAAGGCTGTTTCTCTAAATATTTCAGCTTTCTGTGGAAGGTTATTTTAGTCTTTTCTGGTTGCATCTGTGAAATACTTAAAAAAAAACATTGCTACATGTAGAATGAAACATTATGTGTTCCTTGTATAGAATTTTTTATTTAATGTGAATTCAAAGTAGTAGTTGTTGAGATTGTTACTGGTGGGTTTAATTTATTCTCATTTTTTGGTCAATCAATTCTGTCATGTAAGTTCAATGACTACTAATCTCAGAACRTCCTACGCCAATGTAGGAGAGAACAAGTAGGAGTACACATGGACTAGCAGACAGCTGCCCATAAAGCAGAACTTATTTGGTTTTGAACTGAAAATAAAAAGCAAGAGGCTAGACATATATCCTTTTATTTGGATCTACCCATCCCTCCAAAAGTCAGAGAAAATCATACTTTATTGGGAGCTAAAATGGACAGATTAATTCATGATAATCATTAGGTAATGTCATAGACATATGATCACACTTCCACTCCAACAGAATATGATAGGCAACCTGTATTTTATAAATAGAATGGGCAATATATGTGATAAATTTTGAGGCCTAACTTCTTGTCAAAACATTGGCCTTTACATGGTGACTATTGTATTTGTTGAGGTATGTGGCCAGAGAACAAATCTGAAATCAGTAAATCAGTCAAGTCTTAGAATAGTAATCTATTAACCCAGAACATGATGAGCTTTTTCTTTTTTTGTTCTTTTTTTTTTTTTTTTCATTGCGAGATATTTTGTAGTAAAAGTAGGAGTTGCAATGAATTCCTGTTAGGTTAAAGATTGTCAGCTGAAGAACTAATAAAATAAAGTAATCTTAACTGTAGTTCTTGCTRTTGACTATTTAGCCATCTCAACTTGGCAGTCAGAATGCATTTAAAAAATATATGCCCAAGCAAATGTTTTTTCTCTTTGGTTTTCTTCTAATCAAAGCTCTAGATTGGTAGTTTGAGTTTAAAAAAAAAAGGGTCATTTAAAAAAAATAAGCAAAGAAATACTCAGGAGAGTTGAAAAATCTCAATCTAAGAAAACCTGATAAACACTACAGTGGGGTGATTTCTTCCCATTAGGAAATTGCTTACATCTCCTGTGTGATGTGAGCATCACAGATGTAAAAATGGAATCTGTGGATTCACTGCAATTTCCTTTCATTCTATAACATTTATAATAATTTTCTTGCAACTTAATCTTCTGGAATAGCAGTGCCAGGTTATCACTTCATATAGCTAATGGGTCCAGTAGCTAATGGGAAAATGTGAGATCAGTATTTATAATTTATTTTGAGATCCTTTCAAGATCCTTTGAAGTTTTAGAGCTCAAATATACAGACCATCCTCTGTAAAAGGATAAAACTTCAAAATATACCACAGATCATTAACAGCAATAGACTAATTAAAGATACAAAGATTTAAAAAAAAATTAAGATACATTAACTGTTAACATTAAAAAGCAACCATCTGAAACAGTCTGTGATGAAAACTTTTCTCCTGCTCTGAATCAATTCTACTAAATTTTAAAAATGAATCTGAAGGAGCACAGGAACAGTCAGGTTAGCATTTTAAATGAATAGGCTTCTTTTCTTTGTAGTAAGGATATCGTTACGTGTTTTATAAAATTACTAGAACATTTTTGCCCTTAGAATACGCTCAGTAGCCTATTCTCCAAATTGCAGCTATATTACTTGTCACACTCAGTGTCATGCTTTCATACTAGTTTTCACCAAAGCAATTTTCACATTACATATTTAATTTATTTTGAAGCCTGACTGGGCTAATACAATATTTGGTATTAATGATTAGTGGCTTTATGAGCCACTGATTTTATGAATTAATAATTTCAAGTCTTCTCCTGGCACTTCAGTTCACATAGTGAGGTAAGAATGCTTTCTGAACCACAAATAACTGTATCGCTGCTTGCATTTTCAACTGGATTATATTCAGGGCCAATGTATCACTGCAGAATATCCTTGGAAACGGTGGTAAGYTTTTTCCCCTCATTACTCAGAAAATATGCACAAGTTCATTTCTGACAGGTTATCTTATATGAAACATGCAGCGTCAAATCGCCTGTCAGACAATCCAACAGCTGTCACAGCAGGACCTTGTGCCAGTTCTCAAGAATACAAATATTTATTGGCTGTTCAGAAATCAGATTCAATGTGCACAGAACGAGCAGTACCGTAAAAGCTTTCAGTGACTGTCCATCTTTTGATGATTGCTCCACCCCATCTCGTAAATAATAAGTGAAGGTAATAGACATCATGGTAAGCAGAGCTGACAGCTTGGGGCTTTAAGAAGTTTTCATATGGAAGTGAAAGTAAATAAAACATTTCTTATATTGTAATTCCCCCCACAAATGTTGCAAATAGGAGGACAAGTTTGCTCAAGCAGCTGTGCCTGAACCAACTCCCAGAAACCGTCAGGCCTGGCGCCCCTTTCGCTCTGCAAGGAGTTCCCATGGCAAGGCCTTTAGGAGAAGTCAAAAGAATTAGAGCTATGTATCCAACATTTTTTCCTTATTTTTCTCTCCTTCCTTTCTGTGCCAGTTCAGAAAGCGTTGCTCTCTCATCCTTGGGGCACTGAGAATTGCCACTGGGCTACCCAGCTCCATTTGCTCTGTTTGCTGCATTTGAAAAGCCTGTCCTAGTTCTGCCGTGTCTCTTGGGTGTCTGATTCACTACATCAAACAAAAAAAAAGGCAAGGGAGACTTTCAAGAGTGAAAGTTGTTGTAAGGGGAAAATGTTAGCCCAGAGCTGCCTTCAGTTCAGGCACTTGAAAAACACAGCATGTTTAACTTTTTTTTTAATTTGTCTGCAATTTTTGAAGGAGTCTGGCTATAATCATTGAAGATAAGCCATAGAACACAAAATGTAACTGCTAGACGGATGTCTGCAGTATATTGGCAGACACTGATTTGTTGTCAGAGATTTGTGCTCTGATGAGATTGATGGTTGTTCTGGCAATATTTGGCTATTGATAAAGGAATATAACTTTAGTGATTAATTGTGAGAAAATAATCTAGACCTAGGTGAATTTACTGGAGAATTTAGCAAAAAACCCCCATCAAAATCAAACTGTCATTCCAGGACTAATTTGCTTTTTTTGCATTGCACAGCTCTACTGGAAAGAAAAGCCCTATGATTGGCATATGACACACAACTATCATGGCAGGCCATAGTTTCAGTGAGTGTATACATGCTAGGTGCTTTTGCACAAATCCAGAGCTGGTGGCTCATTATGGGCCTGTTTGCAACCACGGTGCAGTCAGTGAGCAACCTTTCTAACCAAAGTGGCCTTTGAGTCAGGCCCCAGAAGAATGTGTGCACAGTCCAGATTTAATGGAGAGGGCAGGGAGAGCAGAGATGACTACATCTGTTGCAGGACACTGTGAGAAGAATAGAAAATTCTCCTTTCTCTTTTTTGGCTCATGGTGAGTTTAGCCCTGTAGCGGGTTTAGCATTCCAGCACTGTGCTTGGCTTTCCTTTGAAGTGACATGGCATTTGAAGAAGCGAGGACAGGTACCCAGGGACACAGGACACTTAAGACACAGTGTGCCCTCCTTAGAAGAGCAAGAGCTGGAGTGCACGCTAAATTGCCTGCACTGCCATCCAGAACAGCGTCAGGGGCCACATCTTGCTGTGGGAAATAAAATCCACCCTTTCTGTGCTAAAACCATGAAAACTTCAGGCTTGTGTTTCTGAGGACTTAATGGCTTAGCTGCAAGCAGTGCTTATGCAGGAAGTAGGCTATAATCCCTGTATCAATGCATGAGACTCATGATTTCATTTTGAAAATTATAGAAAACAGGAAAATATAAGATCAGCAGCACCCTGCCATCCTGTTCCGCATTGCATCTCAGTGGCAATGTTTGAGCTAGCTCTTCTGATCATCCCAGTTGACAGCTGAGATGTAGCGCCGAAGTCCCAAACAGTTTGAGTGTAATACAGAGGTGTCAGCAACTGCTTTGTCTGACCTCAGCCTCAGACTGCAAATAAGCATGCATCCAGGCACATATATTCAATTTTAACACGCTGACCCATAAAATGATCCCTGTCAAGATGAGAGGGCACTAAAAAGCTAGAGGAGGGCTTTCGGAGTATCCAGTAGTACCAGAGAAATGTATAATCAGGGCAGCAACATCTACAAGAAAAGCTGTATTAGTAATTTTTATTGATAGATTAATAGTTTCAACTTAAAAGTACACTTGAACTGGGGCTGCAGAAACTATATGAAGCAATTAATATGTTGTTATTGTCATTTTAAAAAACTCTTTCTGAATTTTCTGCAAGCTCTGGGAATTGTTTTTATCCCCGAAAGAGCTTTTATCTTCATTTGTTACCTCAGTGGGTAGCACACAGCTAAATAACAAATTCTGGAGCCCTGGGCCAAAAAGCTGGAGCTTTGTGAGCAGAATTCTCCTGTCACTGTTACAAGATATGAGGAAATTTCTTTTGTAAAAAGAATGAATGTTATCACTGATTAGTAAATTGGCTTCCCTTCAGAAAGTTATGGATTAAAAAAAAAGAAATTTAGTTAGCAGAAACTTTTGATAAAACAAATAAGTATCTCCAGTGCACCAATATGTGTTCTGTGTATGCCAGTATGTATTATAGTTACATATTTCTGCTTGCAGAATACATATTTCTGCTTGCAAATCATCTATATCTTGACTTCAGAATTCCCTTTTCTTCAAGGGTTTGAAAAACAGCTCTATTGCACAGTACAAGTTTTGGCTTTAGTTTAAAAAAAAGTACTCCTCCCTCCTGCCCAAATCCTGTTAGGAGCATATTAAAACTTTCTCTTTATTTCTTTGTTTTATTTAGCTGCTGCCCAAAGAAGTTGTCTCTGTGACTTCAAAATCCATTATAGCTGATTTTACATTGTTGTGCAGCCTTCCCCTTTTAATCGAATTATCAAGTAAAAAATTGGTGAATCTATCCTGGCAAACAATTTGCCTTTTAATTATAAAGAAGTCTATCACCTTACAACCACAGTTTCACACGAGAAAGGTCCCCTCTGGTCTTCCACTAACTCAGCTTCTGCTCTGCTGCTGTTTCAGCCCAAGAGAGCCCTTGGAACAAGGTAACACGTGGAGTCTTTTTCCTTCCATTGACTAATGGTGCAGATCAAAGAAGTGCTGTGGGAAGAAGATTAAAAAGAAGAAGAAGAGAATGAGAAAACAGATGCTAGCAGTGCAATAAAGATCTCTTATGCTCTTGACCACTAATAATAATGGATAGGAGCATCTCGCCATCCTATAAAATGTCAAACTTTCTATTTGTCTCACAGTGCGTGTAAACAAACACTTTTTTCTACAGTATAGTTCACCAGAAGTTCTACTATTATTCATGTATGAGCACTATGGAATGAATTAAATGTGGTCATGCAGTAATAAAACTAATGCATCATGCAGTGAGGTTTAGGCACAAGGACTTAGGCACACTAACAAGCTACTGTGTGTCAGCGGATCCATCAGAAGTGTGCATACACTTAAATCACAGAATATGCGAAGGTATTATAATAAACCTAGCCCTCTTTCAGGGACTCCCACAGAACATGTTAATTGAAAATTTTTCATCAAAGTTCTTTGAGAGACTTTTGCAAAAAATATCTTTTGCATCTCAATTTTGAAGGAAAAACTAAAACATTTTGGTTTGTCTGAAGTTCTTCAAATTATTATTTTTATAAAAAATTGTTTTTGGACCAGTACTAATAACTAGCACATTTCTAGGATCAGTATATTCCTCTGCACTACACCTAAGATCTGCTTCTGAGTGTAATATGCTGCTTACAGATCTGATTTTAATTTGTGCATTTTGAAATGTTTTTAATGTTTTTTGTCAAGCACAAAATTTATTCTCATTCTCTTGGTCATGTTGGCTTTCGTTTAAGATCTGTCTATATATCATCTGTAATGTACTACGTGGCCTCAAGTATCAAGGCATAATTTTCTATACCCTGTCATGGGGAGCTTAAGTGACATTTCAGCCCAAATGCTGGTTCAGTAGGCTTATGAATTAATGATGCCGTTATAAATAATAGGAATGCTCATTTTAAATATCTTTTATCTTTGCTTTAAATTTAACTTTTTACTTGGTAGAAGAAGAAATGCATTGACACAAACCGTTTATGTGACTGCAGAATATACAAATGGACATAAAAGGAAACTCTGACTAATAAATCAAGAAAAGTGTTTGGTTATTGATTTCTTGCTAGTAGTATTTTTATTTTTTTAAGGAACAAAGAAGGTCTTTCATATTTTTATCTGTTGTTAAGATTTTTAATACATAATTTCCTTTTCCAAAAAACATTATATGAATATTATTCTTTTTTCTCAGTTTTGATTCCTGGAGAAGAAATTCTTTGCTTGCCTGAACTTTATTGTTAAGGTATCTTCCACTGGTAGATTAAAACTGTTTCAGTTTTTTCAACTTTACTGGAACAATTAGATATTAGAATAGTGTGCATTTCTATTTTTGTTCTTCCTCTTTGGAACTGTTAAAGGTTTTATCTTTATTACATACCTCTGGGCTTGCTCCAAGGCCTACAGTAACCAATTGAAAGATTCTCTGTCACATAGAATTTTTTCATGCTGTGAATTGATGCTTCAAGCTTGGAAAATCATGTGGCTGAAACATGCTCAGCAGATTCTTGAGTACCTTTAAAAACAAAATAAAACCTTAACAGTCTAGGTCTACTTTATAAATAGTGCTGAACATACTAGATCGGAAATTCATTTTACAGTGAGCCCATTAAGAACCTGATATATTAAAAGACAGTAATAAATTCACTTTACTGTTGTGCCCAGTTCCTTTACTCTGCTCATTGTTTTTTAGCTAATTTAATTCTTTTCCTGGCACTGTTTTGTTTTTGTTGTTGTTGTTGTTGTTGGTTGTGGTGGTGGTTGGTTGGTTGGTTTATTGACATCCTACCTTTCTTTTCCCATTACACCTAGAACACACCAAATATTCTTATCGGCCTCTAGTCAAAGTGTGTTAGGCCGCTGATAAAACACTCGGACTTTACCATTTGGCTATTCTTCCATAGTTTTCAGAGTGAACAGTTTCTTTTTGTCATTTAACACTACTCTTCAGCATATTTGCTCTTTGGGACCTGATTCATAAAAGTGTTAAACATCATATACACAACTTTTCCACACAAATTGTTGAATGGACTATTTCCAAGCACTCTAAAAAAGTTTAAGATTCATGTATCTTTTTGTATAAGCACTATGATATTGTATAAGTACTAGTATTTTCTTTTGCAGTCACCGAGGGAAAGATATTACAAAATTGAAAGTTAGTACTCCTAAACTGTAAACTTGCTAGAGCCAGTATTTTATTTCTTGTACAAAAATGTCTAATACAATAGTGCCCTCATACCTTACTGGGGATGGTAATTGCTTTCACTTTAGAAGTAACTAGTAGATGTGGACTTAAAAGTTTATTACAAACATGTAATCTTACATCAAGGGTTATAAAGAAAAAAATTTGATCAAGGCCTTTTTGTTCTTGTATCTATCATGAATTATATGTGTTCTTTTCTCATCGTTTTATTGCACCAAAATAAAAAAAAAATCATACTAAGAA
The DNA here is from genome assembly GCF_003343035.1 of Apteryx rowi. Lineage (NCBI taxonomy): Eukaryota > Metazoa > Chordata > Aves > Apterygiformes > Apterygidae > Apteryx > Apteryx rowi. Next base: position 569,218 of record NW_020450507.1, on the reverse strand, counting down.
GTATTTTTAAGATCTGCAAGTCTCTTCTCATGAAGATATACTTGTATAGTATAGGCAATGACAAAATGTCCTGAAGTGATGTCATGAGGTATAGTTATACATTTACTTGCTAGTTTGAGGCCTAAAAAGGATGGCTTTCAGAGAAAAAAGGAAGATATAACATACAGAATATGACCTGTGTCCTACTCATTGATAAGCAAAGTAAACTTCCAAACCTGGTGCCTGAAATGTCATTAGTTACCTACAGACATCTCTGCAGAAAGAATGTGTATGTGTTACAGATCTGCGTCTCAGCACACCTGCTTTACTCTCTAGCAATGCAGCAGCTTGGAGCCCAGGACTAGGCTGAAAGGGATTCCTCAAAAAGCTGTTAAAAAGACCTCCTATATATTTGTCTTGGTGAATGGCATGGACCTTCCACATGCAGAGCCAAAGAGGTAAGATCTGTGCGGAAATGTCACCTATTACACAAAACATTTAAAGACACCAATGAAGGTGGGTTCTAGGGACCTGACAGTACACGGGTAACCAAAGGATTCACATCTAGCAGGAAGCTGTGTGACTAGTATCAGTATTCTCTTTGAAATCTTTTTAATGGAGTGCATTGTATTATACAGTGATATGAAAAAATAGCACAGAAAACACAGATCTTTTCAAAAGCATCATGAAAGCATATTTAGGTTATCATGTTAAAATTTTAAGGGGGATATTTATTTGTCCATTAATATGCAGGTACAACTCCCATTAACACTGAAGATAATTTCGGATGTGAGTTAACAGCAGAACAAGTTCCTGAAGAATCTTAAATTTTCAGAGGGAAATGAAAATTACCTAACACTCGACTCACAAGAAACAGTGGATTATGTCAAATATTGTTGATTCATTGTCTCTAATACCAATTAATCACTTTTTCATGGCAAACACAAAAGAATCTAAATGAACTGCTTTCTTAATGTAGTAATAACTTTTATTAACAATAAACAGTTGAGATTACTGGAGGATTTGTGCAGTAACAGGAGCAATAATTTGTAACAAATGAATGTGATCTACATTATTGCAGGATTTTGGCTCCAGAATTTAGCTTAGGTAGATTATAATGTTATTAAATTGTTACAAAAAATGCAAGAACCAGTTACAGATTTCACACATGGAATTTCACGCAATGCTGAAAAGGAGGACAAAGCTGAACAACAAGGAAATAAGCTGAGTGGCACAGCATATATGATTGTTTAATTTAGGATATTTAGTAATCTTTAATTTAAAAGGTGATTTGAAAACCTATTATTTTCTGATAATAAATATTAGAGATGATATGGAAGGAAACACTCAGGGTAAGGAGATACCATTTCTAATTCTATCACCAACTCATTAATGTTCTTGATAAATCTGTCTGAATTCCTTCCTTTCTACAGTACTTGTATACTGCTTGTGTACCAATGTAAGAACATTAAAAATATTCATTAACAATAGAACTGTCTGCTGCTATGAATAATTGAGTCACAGTAAAAGTGCTAAGTAATTCTTCTGGCCTGTTATTGCTTTTGTGCTGAGCATAATCCAGGTCTCCTGAGCTCTCCTGTTTTGTGGAGAAAATGTGCCTTAAATCCAGTTGAACCATAAAGGGTGTTTGGATTTGTTAAAACTTCAACTGTAACTTCAAATCACAGCTATGACAAAAGTTTTCATGTGAAGACTTATTGCGGGCATCAGAGACACATAACTGATGTTACTTACAGTAATAAATGTATATGTATGCTCACACACACACATATAATATGTAAATATATATAAAAACTCCATTGAAATGCTAATGCTACTCCCTGGATCTCTAGACCATCAGTGCTTAGTCATACTCACAGTTTGTCCTCACCATTTTTTCCCCAGGTCTCATTTTACTCTTTGCAAGAGTCATTAGGTCTTGCTCACCATTAGCCTTCATTCTTCTCCTTCGCTGGACACCAATTTCAGCATTAGAAAGGTGGTTTTCTAATAGATATTAGTCGGTTTCTCCATCCTCAAAGTGGTAATATTTCTCTATGTAGGCAGTAATTGATATTTCTAAGGGCTTCTCTGGTTCTGCATTAGAGGCTTTCCTCTGTATATATATATTTCATTCCCTTTTAATGGCTGAAAATTCAGCTTAATACTCCATTTTGAATGATGTTTAGCTGTCTATTTTTCTTCATCTGAAAGATGTATATCTCACACCCATAAGGAACAAAAGGTCTCTTTGTATAGCTCTAAAGCTGTTCTTAACTGGAGTTTAGGGTTAAAAACTATCTACTGGGGGATCTAATGTGTTTTTCTACTCTGCACAACTCAATTTTCTCCCTCAGCCAGTTTCTGTTAATTCAGTCATTTTGTTTGTAAAAAAAAAAAACAAAAAAACAAAAAAACAAACCACTTTAAGCCTGCCAGAGCCTGAAGTATTTAAAATTTTATAGACTGAATCAACAGCTAAAATGAAATAGATTCTTTCACATATTTACATGAAAACATATTCTCCAAGAGAAGCTCCCAACAAATAAATTAGGCAATACATTCTGTATTAGTTCAAATGTTTATGCAGCTCCAGGTGTCACTTCAGACAAGGCATGCTGAAATAATCCAGGCTGGAGTGACGGAAACTGGACTAAACTCTGTAGAGAACATAGCCAGGAAGAAAAATATCCACAGCTTCTTGGCCAAATACAGATGAAGCTAATTTTCTTGATGCTGCCATCTGCATGATTGGGGCATACAAGATTCATAACTTGTGGAAAATTAGGGTTCTTCTCAGTCCCTGACAAAAGGAGAAAAAATGTATGGAAGAACACTTGTGTGAGGCTTTTATTCTGCAATGTGCTGCATGTATTCCTTTGTAAGGCATCACTGCAGAAATAAAGTGATTGCCAGCTTTAATACTGGACTTGCAGAAGTCTCAGAAAGCTGAGGTCTCCAAATCCTTCTAAAGAGGGATCAGGCTGGCTGAGTTTAGGGTAGCTTTGGTCATTAATGTGTAGGAACATTTCAGGTGCTTTCATAGTTTGTATGCTTTAGTCCTAATTATTATGCAAAAACTGGGTGGCTGGGTTTGGGTGTTCACATCTCCTGCTAAATTGTTCAATATTTTGGAAAGCTATCAGTGACCCCCCCCCCAAAATGCATGTACCCTTGTCTCTGTAGCACTAGAAATCTGGATGTTTATGCAGATTACTGGATAGAAAAATGATCCAGCTTTAAGAACTGATCTAGTCAGAAGGTGATGAGAAAAACAGAAGTTTCCCAAATGGCAATTACTCTTTTGTGAAAAGCCAGCCAGTCCATACCTGTGTAATTCCACATATTCCAGCTCAGTCTTGCATGACTTGTTCACTCCTGCTTTGTTTCTGAAAGGGAGGAGGCAGTTTTGCAGACTAAAACCATAGCTTCCAGCCTATTGGGACCAATCAGCTAATTTATGTTGTAAATGTTGTAAGGCACTGAATTAAATACCTACTACCCTAGCAAGCACTTGCAGTATATGCTGTCAAAGAGGCCCTTTTAGCCTTTCAGGCATTTAATTACTACTGCTAGTCCTTAAGAGAGTTTTATCCTGAGAGATTTTGATTATTTTCCATAAGGAGCCTTCCTGAGATTGATAACTGATCCTTCCTAACAAATGCTCAGCTTCCTGCAGGTGGGARACTAAGGCTTCCAGAGCATGGAAACTTATGCAGTTAACATAAGACAACACATTCCCACCAGAATGCAGTCATACTACTCCTGAAGCTATTTGTAACTTCCTGCTTTCCTATTTTATTTAATTTAAAACAATGTTTTTTGAAATGTGCAGCTCTCATTAATTCCTGGTAGAATCAGCAGATGACAGGAAAGCACTCTGGATGACTTTATTCCAAGGAAATTCTTTAAATCAAAGTTGAAAATAAGTATAAAGAGAACCAAAGGCAACTGTCACCAGGGATGAAAGAAGCCAAATGGACTAGATGCTTTTTTTAAGCCAATATTCCAATTTTAAGTTAGTGCAAGTCCACTGAATTAGCAATCAGACCATCTTAAAATCAATGCATTGAATTGGAAAGTTAAGCTCAGAAATGTAACCTAGATGGAAAAACTGACACATTCAACTTCTGCTAAAATTTTACTTTGATAAATATACACTAGCATGCTCCTGGATATTAGTTAGTTAGGATCAGTATTAGAAAAGGGCTTGGGTGATTGAATTCTCCAAAATCAAAAGATATGATCTTAAAAATTCCTCCTCAGCTGCCACCATGTTATATGAAAATGACTAAACCCCATTGACACCTTGCTTTTTTACATTAATAGACCCACAGATCAGTTTTTGCACATGCTCAGAAACATTTCACATGTGGAAGTGCAGAACAACTCCATGCTGATCTCACATCTTAATAATATTTGCAGACTAGATCTTCCTCTGCTTGTTTTCCTAAAGGACAAGTTGTACCAGTAGCTTTGAGACTATTCTTAACATTTCCTGGCACAGCCTCTGTATAGAATTCAATGGTGGATATTTTATTTTAAAATACTCAGTGTTCAAAGTTCAAGTCCCTTTTCCCAGATAGCTCAATAATCTTATATCTTTCAAAAGCAAAGAAAAAGCTGCTTACGTACAAATTGGTAATATCCAGGAGTAGTATATTTCTACAATACCATAGCTATAAAAATGTAAAAATTTTAAAAAGTTAGGAGTCCAAAGGGTTTCTGCATATGTGGAAAAAAAACATGCCCAGACAATTTTTTTTCTGCCTCTCTGCTGACATGAAAATGGAGGCAGTGATACAATACAGTGTGGAGGGCCATGACAGGGTTAAACTGGTGGAAAGCTGCAAGTAGCAAGCAACAGGAGCCTCAGACAAACGTACCCAAGGACACTGGTGCAGCTGGGAATGATACATCCTGAGAAAGTACARATAAACTAGCAGAAGCCAGYGGGAACCAAGGTTAAGGGCAAGACAGCTTTTCTAAACAAGCAGCAAGGTACAAGGCATGACCGCTGCGTGCGTGATCGGTGCCATGATTGGCTACCTGTGACATAATCTGTATGATGACTGGCCTAGCAAAGTGTGTCTGTGAAACCGCTGAAGCAGCTAACTTTTTAAATATGCTCAAAAATAAACAATAAAGGTCTCAGGACGCAAACCCTCCTGAGTCCGTGCCATTCATCTGCCACAATACAGTGCAACTTTGGCATCAGCTCCAAGAAACCACTGGCATTCTGTGCAGAAGTCTGCGATGGTGTTAAACCCAGTTACCCTGCCAAGTCCTTTTTCGTTCTAGTTTCATCCTGATTGATCTTATTTTGTTAGCAAGCACCTAGGATTGTAAAGACTGCAATTTCTATTAAATTACATTATCCACATTTCTTTAAGCTCCCTTCAGTCTCCACACATACGCTTGTGCATGTGTGCCAATGAAGATCATTCAGTTAAGTAAACAACTTATTTTGTGTCACCATTGTTTTTCCCGCTTCACACATAAAAGCACAAATCTGATGTTGTGATTTGTAACTTGCAATTTGCTCATTTTTATTAATTTACTGGACTCATATAATATTTTATGAGCTGAATTGCTTATTATGTGGCAATTTCTGTAATGTCACATCAAAATTTCAATGCCATCTTTTCTTAGATAGCACAAGTTTTTTTTTCTGAGAAGTCTTTCTTCTACCAGACCGTCAGCTCACTTGAAACATTGCTACAGAATAATTAAAATTCAAAATTCTCTTTCTTTTATGTAGTCTTCATGTCTCTTTCACTCATTTTTTCAATCAGTTCTCTTTTCCTTGAACACTATCATCTAACAACATCCCTGAAATACTAAAGCAACATCTCAGGTGGAGGTGGGGGAGCAGTGCAGAACATATTCTGTAAACATCTGAGTTTTTAAATTATTTACTCTGACTCTGTTCAGGCCTTTCCTTTCCCATGAACTTTCTTACAGATAAACTTCAATGAAATAATGTTTGTCAAAAGAACAAGTTGTTAGCAACACTGCAAAGCCATTTCAAAACTGCAGTTTTAAGGATTTGAATTAGAAACCTGACACTAAAAGTTAACATATGCAGTCAAGGAATTGAAGCACATCATGTGACAGTGTGAGAACAGCTCCAATTTCATATASAGAGGTTATATGCGGAACATACACAGGTCATGAGTTATCTATTGGAATTATTGATTAATAATGTTGAATATGAGAGAAATATACTGAATAAAGTATGTAATAGAAATTTTCATTTAGTACTTATTTGAGCAAATGTGCCACCAGTCTTGAGCTCTCTTCCTGTCATCTCCTTTGAGAAATTTGTTGCTGAAACTTCAGTACAGTCAAAAGTAGACAGGAGACTTGTGCCAAGAAGTTACAGTCAAGAGAACCTCTGTTTTTTTTTCTTTTTTTTCATCTGTGTAGCATGCACAAAATTAGTAAATTTCTTTTTGTGAGAATATGGTTGAAAAGGTACAGACAGAAGGAAAAAATGCGGATGTAAGGCCATGAATGAAGAGACCTGTGAATAATCTTTATTGTTGCTTTGCAGCAGAAGTGGCAAATAAAATGCAAAACTATGTAACAAATTGCACAAAATGAAGCCTGCCTGCCCAAATAGTTCTGAGTCCACAGACTAATGATACTACCAGCGTTGTGCAGCGGCATCATTCCCTGTTGTCCCCTATTCAACCTGTTCAGGAGTGCTTGGGTACAACGTTACTCTGAGGACTGCGGAATCCTTCTGGACCAAAAGTAAGTTTGTCTTGCTGCTGTTGTAGGTTTTGGAACACAGAACATAGTTTGACATTAGTAAATTTTTACAGATTTGCAGAAAAATGCTATTTGAGTATCTGGAGTTGCCTTTCACAATATTAGCGTGTCTTCTTATTAGCCATAATGGATTCTTTTTTGAGAACTGCTGCTTCCCAGCCAATAAAACTATGAAAATATTCTAAAAGCAGCGCTAAAAGACACAGTTTTTCACAGGCAAATATAGCTATTGTTTATTTTTTCAACATCAAGGTCAAAATAGAGGAGACCTCTATTGTCAAATATTTTCAATGTTTTGCAAAGCTGATCTAGATTTTAAACCTACAATAAATATTTTCTCAGTGCTGATTTCTTAACTGGGCTATTCACGGATGGCACATCTCTCAGGGTTCAGAATTCACAGCTGACTTCTGCTTTCATTTCCTTCCTCCATCCCTGATTGAAAATACAGTGACAAAAGGAGGCTGATGAAAATCCTTATGAATGGTTTTAGATACAAAATTTCACTCTTAAAAGGAAATTGTTTAACATGTCTTACTCAATTATCTGGTGATGAAGCAGTCAAACTAATATTCTGAGTACAGTTTGTAAGTGATGATTCAAGTAATTAAAAAGAAATAAAAAAATAATATTTGTTTTTCCACCATGAATTTTGTCTTCTCATTTAAAACCTTTTTTTTTCTCCTACTAGTCCCACATGTATTGTGCCTTCTAATGCCTACACACTTAAATTCACTGACTCATCGATCACTAAATGGGCAGGGCAGCTCTGGGAAAGAAAGGGAAATACAAACCTCAAAGTCCAGTGTGGTACAGTTGGTCACTTAAGATCAAATGATTTTGAGTAATGTTCGCTCCATTCTGATGCCAATACACAGGAAAGTATAATATAAAATATAACACCGTACTAATCCATAGATTTCTGAATGAACATTCTTATTATGCTATTGATTCTAGCAGTATTTTTGCATTAGAGGAATTGTTCTCCACTATTTCTTGAGATAGTATTTACACGCAGCCACGTACATTCATAGAACTGTGCAAAACCATTTAGGACAAGAGCCCTGCTTAGCCTGCTCAGCTGTTGTGAGGGAAAAAAGTCTGGTTTCAAGATAAGGCAATGTGATAATATTCTTTCAGTTGATTAATAATAAAATGTGAAGAATAATCTTAAATATTTAAAAACTCTGTTTCATTAGCTTTGCTGAAATTCATGCTGAGAAATTATTTAAGAATGGATGTATTGGAAGCTTGGAGCAAAAGCTGACAGGATGCTGTCCTAATGACCACCCACAGGAGGTTAGTGGCAGGTTAATCTCTGAGAGTTACTTTATCACATCTGATGCTGCAACTAAAGRTCTGTAGTCACTAGGTGGTAATATGAGTAGCTCTTCTCTGTGTGTGCATCAGATACAAGCCAAGGACATGGAGCTGATGTTAACAAAGGAAGATGAAGCACACTTCCATTACAAAATATCTTCAGAGTTATAGTAAAGATCCTTTATTTAATCTATCTTATTTTCTCTCCTTACTTTTCAAAAATAATGAATACTAGTCAGATATAGGTGTCCAGAAGCTATTAATCTGTTTTGACGTGTCAATATCAGCCTTGCTGGGAAGAAACTCTATCATCATATGCAAATAAATATAATTAGCTTTTTTCCAATTGTGTTTGCCATTATTCCTTTTAAGCTCTGTTTCTTCTAATTTAATGTTGCTTGAGTGCATGCTATTTCCTTGTCTGAAAAAAAAAATTGCAATTAGTGTATCTAAATGGCAATATGTCATTCCATTGCCTGAGAATGATAAATACACTGTTGCTAGGAAACAGTTTCCAAAGACAAAATTTTCAAAGGACAGCATTTATGTAGACAAAAAAAAGTCCCAAATAATCACAAAGCAATGCAGAGGCCTAAACAAAAGCCCCCTCACGGGACTGTGAGAAGGGGAAGGAAGGTGAAAATCTATAGACAGAGACAGCAAGTTAGCTGCCTACTTCAGTAGACAAACATTTTAATACACAGCCTTCTTTTTTAAGGTATTCCTACACTGTACATATCTTTTCAAGACTATAATTAAAAGTAGTACTTCAAGTTTAATTGTGGTCCCAACTTTTCAGACATAGGATCTGATCTTCAGAAACATTTACCATGTGAATAAATACATGTTAGTCCAGAACAGGACACGGTATGATCCTTTCTGCCAAGTAATATTTCGCATCTTTAGGGATAACTGATGTACTGAAAAAGAAAGGTATTTATTTAGTTAATGGACAAGCCTTCTATGGAGGTCTCAGTAACATGTGCCATCGTGGCAGCCTCAATAAGAACTGCATAATGTGAAAGCTGGGCTGCAATGTTCAGGCACCAGAAATGTTTCTGCATGGCACRGCTGCTAAACATGCAACCTTCTTCTCTCCTAATGTATATTTTGAATGGTCTGAGAAGACCAAAGGCAAAAAAGCATTAACTTGCACCTCTGCAGAATATGCTATCTAGACTTACTCTTTGGGGCCAACTCTCCTCACCATTAGAAAATTCAGCATTATGCCTCTGATCCTAAAGGCCTGCATGTCCAGTCTGGGATTTCCCCCAAGTGTGGGCTCATCAGTTCTTTTATTTCCCAGGGGAAAACTTGGTGACACACTCCTCTGACATCCAGCTCAGGACCTCTGTGTTGAGCAGGGAAGAACAGTTCCCTCTTTTCCCTCTCTTTCTTTTGCAGTACTCCTTGTACAGACTTTCCCTGCTGCCAGGCCTTTTCTCTGAGACACTTCCTATAATTACCTCTAGGCTGTATTTCAGAAACATCCTTAGAAAAGCCCAAACCTGCTCCATCTGCTGCCCTTGTTTTACTTCAGTGACCATCTTTTCAGCAGCTGTTTTCTGATTAGCAGTTCAGGCACAGCCATTGCAGGTAAATAGACCCTCAAACACCTGTAAGGGCAGTGACCAGGAGAGGACACACTCTTCATCAAACCCATGGGAACTCTAAGGAGAAAAAGCAATTTTATTGTAGAAAAAGAGACTGTCTGCAAGTTCAGAAGCCAACTCATATGTAGCTATTGGCAGTAAAAAACCCTAATCCTTGACTGAGATTCCCAAGTAATCTAAATAAATGACTGCTATCAGCCTGGCTGTTATTCTGCTTCCTCTGATGGCATCATTTCCTAACATCCAGGTAAGATATTCTAGTCTGTCCTCCAAAATTCCCTTTTTGCTTTATAAGAGGCAGTTGTTTTCACAAGATAACTATTTCACAGAGGTGGTGAAAATCTATTTCACCACCAGCAAATGGAATGAGAGGCAGGTTACAAAGCCAGAGTTCAAGGGATGCCTCCTTGAATAAGAAGAAGACTACTGAGAGATTCCAGCAATGCAGGTATATGAGACAAGGTATCTATGAAATGATCATTCCTTTTCCACAAAAGGGGTGGAAACTCCAGAGCTCAAGCATGTTTTGATCCTTTCAACAGAAATTAGTTTGCATTTTTCAAAATGTCAGGCTTAGATTGTTTCCTTGGGATAGACCAACAAACTTCTGTTATGATTGGGAGAATATAATATTTCCATTGCACATTATAAAATAAGAAGAGCAAAAATTATGTAGACAGAGAAAAAGTATATACTGTAGCAACTAATATATAAAATTTTACAGAAACTTAATCAAATTCGGGATTTCCTTTGTATCAGCCACTTCACAGTTTTTAGGCTAAGGGAAGCCTCTGTTTCTGAAGAAACAATAAAAACGTGAGCCTGCCCTGATAAGGAATATGGAATTCATCAGCATAATAAATTAAAGCACAGTCCAAGTTTTTTTGCAATCTTCCTATTAGTCACTCATGTAAGAATGTGTTTAAGTACTATTGCAACATATTCTGGGTATATAGAGATAGGAGATCTCTAATATATAATCTTAGCGGCAAATTTTACTGATTTTAAAGACTTTTAAGGTCTTTCTTACAATGTAGAATAGGTAATGATCACTCATACTGGGACTGCATTTATGTCTGTAATATGCACTGCCATTAAAATAAGCAGGGCAGGGTAACCAAAATGCAATGCATTTAAATATATCAGACCATCATAACAACTTCCAATTTATTCCTTTGGGTTTTATTCTGAAAACCAATGGCTAGATCAAAAAAGCTCTTAGGTATCCAAGCCTACAAGAGTAATCCCAAAATGCCACCCATCAGTAGCTGTTTAGGGAGGGAGATTATTAAAATTAATGTCTGAAAGTTCTGCTTTTAGGTCCCTGCAGTTTTACAGCCCCAGGAATGGCTGAACCTGAGCTGTCAGGTATCACATAAGCTTCATCAGGACATTGAATCTACATAGAGCAGAGTCTAAATCCTCTGGGGTCTCCAGCCTGGTGGGCATAGCAACTGGGCAGGCAAATCCAAACTCAGTGCACCTGCACTGCACCAGCCAATGCCATGTGATAAAAGCATTAGTATCGCACTGTGTGTCAAAATAAAAAATACCCTAGCAGTCCAAATTTATATTCTGGATCATCATTAATTGACTGGGTTTTTACCCTTTAAAATACAACTTCGAAAAATTTCAGCAAGACTTACAGCTTTCCTACAGTTGTGATGAACTGAAATTTGTGAGTGCTTAGAATCACAGTCTAGTTCATTTGGAAGGGACCTCTGGTGATCATCAAATCCATACTCCTGGTAAAAGTAAGGCTACCTTCAAAGTTAGAGCAGGTTGCTCAGTGCTTTGTCCAGTTGACTTTTGAAAAACTCCAGAGGTGGAGAGCCCAAAACTTTGCTTAGTAACTTGTTTCAGTGCTTAATCACTCTTATTTTGACTTTTTTCCCCCTTACATTCCATCAGAGTTTCACTTGCTGCGAATTGTGACCGTTGCATATGGCATGTTGATGTGATGTGACACATATAACAAACTCATACTTTGAAATTGTATTTGTTGTGGGCATTGGATTGGATGGGTTTGTAGTCAAAGGGATTTATAATGTTTCCCCCTTATACACAACTTTTGTATATGTAAAACAGAAAAATTACAGTAAAGCTGAGTATTGAACTTCCAAGTGATTTGGCTCTGAGACGACCTTGTTTAAATAACCTTTCTCTAATAGGCTTGGATTAGTTTTAGTAGCTTTACTGGAAAAGAATCATTATGTAGCTGGTGCCAATAGAAATATAAAACATGAGACAACTGAAGGTGAAATTAAAATTGCTGAAGAAATCATTCCTTACCCAGATTTCTGAAACAGAGATTTAGAATTTAAATAAAAGCTGATCCTGAACTGGAAGTACTTCTAAATATAGGCTGGATGGTAAAAAACCTTTTTCAACAGGGAAAGAGGATGGAAAGTAACTACAGTGACAGAAACAGTTTCTATATGTTAACAATGACTGTTGGATTTGGAATTTTTAACAGAAAAATGCTGATATTTCTAGAGGTCTATAAAAGCACATACAAAATTGTATGTATAATTCTTGGCTGGCCCCCTCTAAGTGCAGAGGACTGGTTTTACTGGTGTGACTTGTTTACAGAAGTTGGCAAATTATACTGAATTTGTTTATGTTAGCTGCTGCTAAGGGATTTCCATTTCCTTGAAGCCTTTAAACATTTGGAAGATCATATTGGCAGAGATAGATCCCTAAWTTCAAATTGAATTGCCAACATTCAGTAGCAGTTTGTGAATACACCACCAAGTTCTCCAAGCTTTTGTGGTAAAAGCTATAGCAATCAAAATGTAAGTCAGTGAATTGTTTTCCTACAAATTGTGTTTGAAGAGAGAGCCCTCCCACTAGCCTTGAATTTCAAGGCAGAACCTGTCAATAACTTTGCCATAAGGTTGTACATCTAAGGTTGTATAAAAGAGTATGGGCTCAAATGTAATGCCAGGCCTGTCCTTAAAATACACTGCAGATATACTCATGGATTGTCTTTGATGACAAATCCCAGAAAAGGTTTCTGGTACAATACTAAGAGACACTGTCACTTGTTTCTGAAATTAATAAACCTGTCTAAATATTTTAGTTGAAAAATTTCTCTGTTTCAGCCAGTTAGGAGGTATGTTATGCATTCAAAATATTTTCACTAGTCTCTAAAGTTCATCAAGACACAAAAAGAGAACTTTTGACTAGTGTAGGATTGTCTTGTGACATTGCTCTAGAGAAATTAATTGATTACCTCTCTTTGCCCTCTCTCTTGTGTGCRTGTGAGTGTTTATGCATACATACATGTGTATATATATATATTATATATATATTTTATATATATACACGCACACACACATATATATGTATATAATGTTTTCATTTTTAGTGTCATCAAGTGTCTTTGGAGGAGCCTGGACAAAAGTTTTAGAAACTTCTACCATCACATATTGCAAAGAAGATTTATAACAATGGACACGTTCTTCTAATTTTTTGCTGAGGGGGATCCCTTTCTTTTACAGTGAGCTTGCATTACCTACTCATACCTCATATGTGCTTTCACATATTCTTGTGCAGTAAAATAATAAATGAAAATGATTACTTTCTGATTATTTTCTACTCTGTAATCAATGACATGATCTGCCTTTTAATTTTCTAATGTTTCTCATTGATCAAAAAGAAACAGCCCTGTGTGAGGCTTGATAAGGATAAAATTATTTAGATTTGACAAGATTTGGGTGGAAAGAGGAAAGACTTTTGAAAGCTATTCTGCAATTAGGCCATTAAATGGCAGATGAAATTCAACATAGAGAAATGTAAAGTATTGCATATCAGAGGGATCAATTTAAAAACTTTTCACATACAGAAAAAGTCTTAAGAAGGACAATAAAAAATATTAAAATCAAGAAGATGAAGAACTTCCCTACAAGGAAAGATTAAAAGGAGAGAGACTAATTAGTTCTTTCTTTATTTTATTTTATTTTATTTTATTTTATTTTATTTTTTAAGAGTGTCAAAGGTGCTATGGTAAAGATATATATTAAATTAGAAAGTCTAAAAAGAAGGATAGTCAGGTGCCCTTCCCATAATACAAATGAGGTAAAGTATTCATGGACGGTAAGGGTAATATTTGAAATGGTTCAAGGGAATATTTTTTGTATAAGTGCAATTAACCTGCAAAAATCGTTGTGGTAGATATCATTCTTCCCTATCGTTTAGGATATTAACTTCTCACTTCCCTTGGCAAGTAAAAATAATTGCTCCCAAGATATACGGTATTACTATGCATTATACTTTCCTCTGAAACATTAGTTATAGTATATTCTCAGAGACACAGTATTGAACGAGCTATATGCTATTCAGCCCTTCTAGTAGAGCAAAGGCTCTGCCTGTACAATTAGCTGAGGACCCCAGAATGAGAGCAGAATAAATTCCTAGTTTTCATGATGGTAGAGTGAGAAATAAGGCTCAGATTGCACAGCATTTCCCTGCAGTGGTACTTATTCTCCCAAAATAGTCTCTTAAATATTCCATCCTGCAAAGTGTTGCATACTCTGACTCATATCCAGCAGGATACTTCAACATATACTTAACTTCATACATTTATGCTGTTTTATTTCCTGCACAAGTGTTACCACTTGGATCTGGAAGTAACTCCAGAAGAGGAGAAAAAAAAAGAGTGGCAGAACATATCCATTCACCTGAGGGAGAACAGAGTGAACACAGGCCATTCCCCTAGCGACATGACACAGAAGAAAACAGGATTACTACCTTCTTGACTTGTTCCACATATCCAGCTCATATAGAAAGGTAAAACTGCGTAAGCAGGCCTTACCCAAGAAGATGCAGGATGAATGATGTTCCTTGCTTCCCGATGGAGCTTGGGAAAGCTGATCAGTCTTCTTTGTAGTCAGAGCCACTTCTCTGTGTTTTACATGCATCTGCTCCATCTCTTTATTCTAATAAAAATGTTAAATTAGCATCTTCCCTCTCTGCTGTAGCATGGGATTTATATAACCTTACTTGACTGTTATACAGCTGTTTTCACCAGTGTGTCTCAAAGTGCTTTCACAAAGATTGCATGATTGATTACATAGATTTTTTTTTTTTTACAGTTCCAGTTGTCTTACTCCAGAAACAAAGYACTAAAATGTATTTCTTCTTATCAAATAAGCAGAGTAAAATACAAGCCCAGGCATGCATTTTGAAGATATGATGAGTTTCATGCACATAAAATAATTTAGTAAAATAATCAGAAAGTTATTGATAAAGTGCTTTTAAAATAAAATCAGATTAGTCTTTTTATAATAGTTTATATTTTTACATTATTATTTTTTACATTATTATTTTTTACATTAGTTTTCAAACTATTTGGAAAGTCTCCTTTCTTGAAATGAAATGATACACATTTTTCAGAGTTTTTTTCCTTTAAAGACAAAACCTGAAAATTTGACATATAATAGAAGATTAGTTTCAATCTTAGTTCTGGTGTAACAAACTACTTACTTTAACGTGCATGAAAAACACTCATAAAAAGAGAGGGGAAAAGATTATGTAAATAAAAGCAGCAGGAATCTTGGGTAAGCTGTGATTTTACAAGCCTAGTTAAGCATGGTAGGGTGGTTATACACCCCAGGCAAGTATGGCTGACTGATTTTTATCTGCAAATTGTTATCGATTGTAAATGTTGGCTGCAGGTTGTTGTTAAAATCAAGAGTACTGTGCGTTCTATTTCGAGAACAGCGGTTGCATAATAAATCTGTTCTCCCATGAAAAGTATGCAATTAGTATTAATAACTTCATCACAAACAGTAAGAGCATGCTAAAAAGTTGCTAGAGACACTGGGCTGAAAAACACCATCAAAACAAAGATTGTGATATCATACAGGAAGAGCCCTCATACAAAGATTGTGATATCATACAGGATGACCTCAAAGCCTGGAAAAATAGCAAAAGAGCTTGGAGAAATGGCATAAATAGTGGCACATTATGCAAAGTACACGCAGGACTTTTTGATGAAGTGGGAACTCTCTAGAAACACAAATTCAAACATTTAAAGAGAAGGACCTAATTATGTTGGTCATACAGAATAAATACAGTCCACCAATACAAAGTGGCCATGCGTTAGGCAGATTAGGTTTTAGGAAGAGTTATTCACAATATAAAATAATGGTTATTCCCACTAAAGATAATAAACTATTAATGTTATAGTACCACAGGCTGGGCATACCACATGTTACAATTTTGCCTGCATATGTTGAGGAAATAAGCAGGTGCAGAGAGACTGCTAGGATGCTAAGTGACTGGAGAGCTTGATATGTGAGAGGAGGCAAAAAAGGCTTGATTTGTTCAGACTAGCAAAAGAAAATCTCATAGTGGGTATAACTGCTGTCTGTAAATTCAGCAGAGAAGTAAGCACACGGAAAGAAAAGAGCAAATATGAGAGAACATATCCAAAACATTTTTATCTGAAATATTAAAGGCATTCACTTTGACTGCATATACGTTTTATTAGATGGTTTTGTCTCTGAGGCTTTAGCTTTGTAGAAGATGAACAATTAAGCTGAGTTCAAGTTAATAATGAAAGATAAGTGATCAATAGTTTCTCTGGTTTGAGGAATGTCACATGGCGGAAAGGACTTTTGCAGACAACAGGGGAGACTGGGATTAGACGTAGACCACAGCAAAGTCTACATAAACAGGCCTAAGTCTTCTTTCTGCAGCAGTGCCACCCAGGTAACAGGGAGCTATAAGCATGACTTATAAACAGCTAGATAACAGACTAACGAGCAGGATTTCTTGCAGTAAATTAGAGGACATTGTGTGAGAATCTACATAAAATACTATGGTTTGGTATTATGTGAAATAGGATATGCTAATAATGCTAATTATATATAAAAATACTTAGCATAGAGTAATTAATTAGCTCAAAAAGTGCATAATAGATACGTACTACAAGATGACAAGCAATAAGAGAATGATACAATGTGTGAGGAACTAATTAAAAGTGTAAAAGGGAAGCTGTAGTTCAGATTTTTCTCATTTTAGCTTCTGGCCAGAGGGCCCACTATATGTTGCTTGGTCACCGGTGTGCTGGGTGTCTACCATACTGCTATGAATAAATGCGTGGGTGTATCAGATCAACTGTCAATGAAAGTTTAAAAAGCAGCGTGAGTCTAATTCCTGGAAAGTGAGGGGGTAGGAAAAACTTTGGAAAAGATAACTCTGAGCATCTCTGAGCAGTGAGTGATCATCTCTGCTCTGGTGCAGAGACAGACCCTGGGAAGAGCTGCAGGGCTTAGTGCCTGGGGAAGAGCGGGCTTGCACAGCAGGGTTGAAGGTGCAGTTCACTGCTTTATTCTGTGGTCAAGCAATAAAAGTTATTGCTTTTGCTGATTGCACCTACCACAAAGTGTGAGTGGAGGCTTAAGCAAAGCTGGGAGGGAAATAAGGACTTTGACCTAGTAAAAAAACACTTTTAAAGTCAGCAGACTACTGGTCAGAGCCAGCTCACAGTCATAACGTGGCTATCATAGACTAATATGGCTATCATGGACTGTGCTGTTATGATGGCTTTCCTTGACTGCATTTGGCATGTACACCCTTTTACAAATAGAAACATGCTTTTGTGAATAAGGGGCCCATGCACAAGTATTAACATGGTACTACAGCTAACAACCCTGGTCCTGTCTGCGAATCAGTCCCATGACTCTCCCGTGCCATTAAAAACTTATTATTGAAACCCAAGTGTTAGCTGTCCTTACTCAGCAACAAGCGATATTTTCACTGCCAGTGGACACTGCAGAAGACATGAGCACAAAAGTCCTTGGGTAAAATAAAAAAAAAAAGGATCACAGTATCTACAATGTGAACATTTAGAAAGCTTAATCCTCATATGAATTCTCTGAAACAATTAGGCAATTTTTGTATTCAAGTGAGGTGATTTCTTGCTTAAATTACCAGTGATCTGACTGACATGCATTTTAAACGAGGACATGCCTTCACTTTTCTGCCCAATATAATCAAAAATATATTGAAATTGTGCAAGCTGCACTATTCATTAAGAATTTGCAGACATAATACCCTGAAAAGCACTGCTGCTGTTTTGCTTTTGGCAATTGACATTACCATGGCAAAAAACATGCTGAGCAAATCGGCTGTCTACACAGCTGAAAGTAAAAGTGTGACTGAGGTTGAGAAAAGCAATTCCCTAAATTAAACTTCACCTGTAATGTAACTTCTTGAAATTATCTATAATAAAACACATTTTTGGTCAAAATACATCAGATAAACACTAGACCTGGCTAGAAACTTCTAAACAGAAGAAAGTCTCCATCAGAATAAATATTTCTATCATCATTCAAAACATTCTGTTAAAAAAAAAGAAAAGGGAATACAATTCAGTGATGTCATGGTGTATCCGAATAAAAATCTTCCTCCATTTTTTTGTTTGAATGAGTTAAATGACTTTTTTTCTTTGCTAGTAATTTTGCAAATTTTGATTTTTGCTCTTACTTAGAATTAAACCAAATTTCTAAAATCTGAACTCCTGTTAAAACTTTCATTTCATTTATGAAATATGTTCAAATGTAGTCTTTAATTATGAAATTTGATTTTAAAACTAAGTGACCATCAAGAACAGTGTAAATTAAAGACCAGGGAGAATTCCTCCTGAAAGTTGCAGATTTTGACAGGGTAAATGCAAAAAGATGCTCCAGTACATCACATCAAAGATGAAACCCACCTGCTCACATTCAGCCAATACTTTCTATGTTTTCTGCTCTTCCTGGCTCAGCAAAACTCCCTATTTTGTAACTTTTCTGTTTATGTTCTCTCTCTGGCTAWCAACACAGCTCTTCATTTATCTAAAACCTCTTTCCTATTGGTAGGTCATCAAGTCTCAGTTTGAATTTCCCTTTGAGCACTTTAGAAAATCTGTTTAATAGATTTGCCATTCATGATCAACTCTCT
>NW_020450507.1:331339-550413 GCF_003343035.1 Apteryx rowi | reverse complement strand
TTTCCTCTTTTCTCAGAACTCTCTCACTACATGTTATTTATAGACACTGTATAATCACTTATACGTGTCACAGCCCATCAAAGTTGCTTGTGATTTTGAACAGTGCTTATCTCTATCCAATGGGAGTCTTGGCTGATGGTCTGGAAGCAGTATCTAGATTTGGAAAGGTCAAAGACAGATTCAATGCCAAAGTGAAGATAAGCTGCAGGTGGGACTGTAAGCTTTCCAAATCACATAAAATGCCAGGAAAAACTTTCCTAAAAGATTTTTTAAAATCTATAAAATCATGGAAATGAAAAATATGAATATGTCTGTGACATAGAAATAGCAGGGAGGAAAAACTATCCTTTACACTCTTTCTGTAAATGGTAGGATTCATCAGAATTTTTTAAAAAAGTAATAACAGAATCAGTGATATATAACCAGATCATTTTCTCCATTAAAGGTTCTATTCAGTTCATTGTGGTCCTCTGTTTTGTGTTGTGTATGTCAAAGCCAACGCTGATTTGATGATACATATTAAACTAGAAACTTACGGGTCAACTCTTCATATTTGGGAATCCTTTGGTAACCAGAAGAGTGAAAAATAGATATTCTTCGTGCATATGGGCTAAATATTCCCGAAATTGCACAGTTAATTCAACACTTTGCAGTTAGATAGGAAGAAAAAAAACAAGTAAAGGTGAGAAAAGTCAATGCAGGAAAGTCAAAAGGTTAAAGAACAGACATACTAATGGTAGAGCAGAAGACAGATAGGCAGTGAACTTCATGTGCCTAATTTGCCGTGGAAAATTATAGTAGAAAAAAAGAAATGATCGTATGGAATGCAGACAATAAAGTGGGAAGAAATTACTGATTGAAAACATGAAAACAGATGTTGTAGAGATAACAGAAATTGCAGGGACAACAGGGCAGCCCAGCAAAGTGCAGTCCTACACAGGCTGTTTTGCAGGAGTTTGGTATTGGAGTCCGTCTACCTGTTCTCAGTGGAGCACGGAGACCCAGGTAAAGCATTGCTCTCATGCAGCTACGCTATGGTCAGTACCCCAGACACTTTGTTCAGGGCTATCTTTTATATCTGTCCATAATGCAGTATGCATAATGAAATGTATCTATCTATCTATCTATCTATCATATATATATATATGATAGATATACCATAGCAGAAAGGCAAACCTACCTGAACAGGGATATTGAAGGTCAGTTATGTCCCTGTTAGGAAGATTGAGGAAATTAAAAAAAAATTTTTTTGAATAACCCAATACCAGTATTTTTTTTCCAGATGCAATGAACATTTTAGATTCTTTCCAAATTAGTCTTGCCCATTTCTTTTTTTCAAACTGGTGAAAATATCTAGTTTAATTCAACCTACAGCTGTAACACAGGCCTTGCTATCCTTCACTTAGGAGGTGGTCTGTGGTTGAGACTGTTGCTGAGAAATTCATAGCTATAGCAAGAATTGTAACAGTCAGGTTATCCAGTTGCATCTTCCCTCTTTCCCCTGTGAATACTCTGTCCATACTACTGCCCTGTCAAATGAAGAATTTTTTCCATGGTTGTTTTAATTATCAATCTGAAAAATCTACAGTTTAGTTCAATTTGAAAGAACAGATTCTGGAATAAGCTTTCTTGTTATTGATGATAGTAGAGGTAAGAATCCTAACATGTTTGAAGGTACATCTTGATCAGTTGATGGGAGAGTTTTTGTGACATGGTTGATTATAAAACAATCAAAAAAAAAAAAAAAAAACAGACAAAAACCCAGCAGGAGCTGTTCTTATATTCCTGGGCAAGCAGACTTTTTTAACTGGATATTTTCATGACTGCAGGTATGACCAGGCAGTGCTTAGAAAAAATATGCTAATACTCACTGCTATATCTATGAGCTATATTTTTCATGTAGCAGTGGGTTACATTTTTCAATCTTAGTTCTTTTGTATGAACAGTCCTATTAATGAAAGGCAAGAAAGACAGCAAGGATTGCAGTCACACTTCTAATTGTTGTTTACAAGTTTCAAGTGATGAGAACTAAATAAAGAATTATCTTTGGTGTTTTGTATTAAGGCCCAACAGATCTCAGCCCCAACAGTTTGGAAATGACACCTCTGAGGATGCTGTGGAACATGGTCCTACATGTGGCTACATTAAATGTTTGTTAACACCTTGAGACTGCTGAATATGCATGGTTGATGAGACTGCTTTATGGATATTCAGTACCTATGCATCTCAGATAAATGTACAACCATAGCAATTTCCCATGGTATTCAGAAGAAATGTATTCAGGAGGAGTATGGTTTATCAATAGATGTTTTGATACATGTACCTGCAAATTTTTACAATAGGATAAATAGAGGATATTAACCTTTTATCATCCATCTTTTATCTTTGTTCTGCAGGCTCCACAAACTCTATACTTTCTCATTATTTTTGCTTTAGATTGGCTTTGGAAACTAATACAAACCTAGAAAAATACTAAATGGATCTCTAATTTGATTCTCATTAAAATCCTATTCTGTAAAAATGATAAGTGCATTCACATTAACCTCAAGGCTGTACTGAAAGACTATTTTCAGCTGTCCAAGAGGTTAAATTCGGAGTAATCACACATAATAAATGAGGTTCACATTAAAGCCTTCATTTTGTGAAGTTTCTCTCAAATATATATACTTTCCTAGCTAATATATTTTACAAACAAAATGAATTGTCATTTAAATATTTATTAAAACACATTTTATGTGAATTGCAGTTTTTTCAGACTTTTGGATTTTAGGAGTCTGTACTGAAAACTGAAATGACATTAAAAAGCTTTTGTCTTCTCATAATTCTTTAAAATCTGTCAAAAGCATCAAAGTCTCTTCTGATAGCTATTAGCTATTATTTTTGTGTTTATTTTCTAGCCCTAACTTTCCCTTCCCTACAATATTGCAGGTTTGTTCCATAAAATTAGCAAGAAAGTCTAAAGATACTAAATTTCGTTCTCATAAGCACAGAACTAAAAATGTCTTCAAAATGTCTTTAGTCAGAAAAGTATATATATATATATATATATATATTTTTTTACATTCACATCTGCTTCAGAGACTCCCAATCCTTTGACACACAAGTTCTGCTCATCTGTCTTTCCCCATACTGTCTGGAATATGAATTGTTGTTCTGGATGAAATTACATGAAATGTTAATTCCTAATGTTTTCAAGATCTAAACTGCATGGAGATTTTTTTKTGTGTGTGAAGCAGACTTGTGGATGGCAGTGATCAAATCTCACAAGACTGTCTCCCTTGCAAACCATGAGCATCGTATTTGCTCCATCACTCTCTTAAGCCACAGCAAGGACTCATGTATGACTAGTGTCATAGGCAATGCGATTTGCCCCCACAGCTGTCTGGCCTCCCTCTTACACACCAACAGAAGAGAAGATAGTGTTTTTGGATAAATCTTGGCCATAGTTAAGTGCTTCTCCTTTCCATAATTTATTATTCTATATTCTCGTCCTGAGTATATAAACACYGTTAATAAGGTACAATTGTTTCCTTTTTTTGCTAAGGAATGAAAGAATAAATAGGAATGTTCCTGCTCAAATGTCAAAATATTGAGGCAAGCAGATTGTAATAGACTTTCACGAAAACATTATAATTATTTAAATACATTGTCATGAAAAAGCAAACAATCAGCAAAGTCCTTTAAAGGGTTCAGACCAAATTAGTTTCTGGCAAGACCTGTATGTTTTTCAAGGCTTCATTGAACTTCTTCATTTATGAATTACCTCAGGAAAAAGAAAGGGATTTATTTATTGTACAAAACGCCTTGTTCTCAAACATGTCTCAAAAGTTCTCTCAGAGTGCTGAGCTGCTCATCTCAGGTTGGTCATTAATGGCGTTATCTACCACTGCATCCATTTCACTGGTAGGAGTGCTTTGGAAGTAAATACATTAGTCAGAAATTAACATTTAAATGTGTGCCTATTAAGAGTTTAATTTTAATCAGGAAGATTATTTTAAATATGAAAAACGAACATTTATTTTTTCCAGACTTGTAAGAAAGCGTAATGCAGAAAGAGTAATGCATTAACTAAAGTTTATACTCTCCACCAAGAGGTGACACTAGGAATTTTCACATATAATTCTATTGTTTCTATTGAACTCTACCTTCAGATTTTAGACATCTAAATAATCCTATATAAACATTTTTCTGTATAAAATGTTTTGAAAATACCACAAGCCAGAGCCTTCATTTGTATATATTAGTGTAATTCTACTGATTTCAGAGCAATTACTAAAGAATTTGTGCTGTTATTTATGTTACTGTTCACACTGTTGACACTGGGAGACTTTTGGCTTTCTGTTTTGTAAGTTGTTTATCTTTTATCGCTCTTGTATGATCTAATGAGCCAGAGCTGCTTTATGAGCTCTTGAGGTTGTTTACTAGAAATATGACAAACACTAGCTATTTCATGCATGCTTTCTACATTTTTTGGCCACTTTCTTGTTAAAAAGAGGAAGGAAATGAAAAACATTTTCATCCTGACAGCCAAGCTTTCTCCTCAAGACAAGGCGGCAATAGCAGAATGCTCCATCTAGACTCTTCATTTTGCATAAGGTCTCATGGTTAAATGCTTTTCATGAGAGGATGTATCTGTGAAACAGCTCTTTGACTACTTTCCAAAATTGCCATAGTATGCTGACCTCCGGAGCATGATGCAAACGAACTCATGAAGGTTCCCGCGGGAGGAGGGCATTAATGCGAGCATCCAAGAGGGCTGCGGCTCTAGCAGGGAATGGAACGTGCTCTCAAGGATGCTTTCATTTCTTTCTTACCTTTTTCTTTTTTTCTTTTTAATTGACTCTGCCAAAGTCAGTTGGTTTCAGCATCTGAAATTCGATATAACTACCCTTCTAATGTCTCATTTTCCTTCCTTGCTGGAGGACAACACATTTCTACTGGACTGAGGTAACAACTGTTCTTGCAGCACCCAAAGAGAATCTTGTGATATGGGATATTTGAAAAGGTTTATTTCAGCATTAGTGAAATCTGACTGTATGAGAACCAAGCTGAAATTTGAAACTGAGTGTGAAAGAGAATGCACAGAAAAAAAAAAAAGGAAGGAAGGGAGGAGTTTGGAGAAAAAAATGGGAATACGCTTCATAGAAATGGAAAAGGCAAAGGAGAAAGAGTGTAGGAAGTAGAACCGTGAATGCAGGATGAAAAGACAATGCAAAAAACTATTGGAATGAAAATGAGAAAAAAAGACTGTCAATTTTTCAACTAGCCTATTCAGCAAACAAAAGTTATTGCTATTTTTTCCAATATCCAGGTGGCATATGCTGAGCAGCCCTTTAACAGATAATCACAGAATCACAGAATCACAGAATCGCTGAGGTTGGAAGGGACCTCTGGAGATCATCTAGTCCAACCCCCCTGCTCAAGCAGGGTCACCTAGAGCACGTTGCACAGGATTGCATCCAGGCGGGTTTTGAATATCTCCAGAGAAGGAGACTCCACCACCTCTCTGGGCAACCTGTTCCAGTGCTCTGTCACCCTCACAGTGAAAAAGTTTTTCCTCATGTTCAGATGGAASTGYCTGTGTTTCAGTTTGTGCCTGTTGCCTCGCGTCCTGTTGCTGGGCACCGCTGAAAAGAGTCTGGTCCCATCCTCTTGATACTCTCCCTTCAGATACCTGTRCACGTTGATAAGATCTCCTCTCAGCCTTCTCTTCTCCARGCTAAACAGGCCCAGCTCTCTCAGCCTTTCCTCATAAGAGAGATGCTCCAGTCCCCTAATCATCTTTGTAGCCCTTCGCTGGACTTGCTCCAGTAGTGCCACATCCCTCTTGTACTGGGGAGCCCAGAACTGGACGCAGTACTCCAGATGTGGCCTCACCAGGGCTGAGTAGAGGGGGAGAATCACCTCCCTCGACCTGCTGGCAACACTCTTCCTGATGCACCCCGGGATACCGTTGGCCTTCTGGGCCACAAGGGCACATTGCTGCCTCATTCTTAACTTGGTGTCCACCAGCACTCCCAGGTCCTTCTCCGCAGAGCTGCTTTCCAGCAGGTCAACCCCCAACCTGTCCTGGTGCATGGGGTTGTTCCTCCCCAGGTGCAGGACCCTGCACTTCCCTTTGTTGAACTTCAGGAGGTTCCTCTCTGCCCACCTCTCCAGCCTGTCCAAGTCTCTTTGAATGGCAGCACAGCCCTCTGGCGTATCAGCCACTCCTCCCAGTTTTGTATCGTCAGCAAACTTGCTGAGGGTGCACTCTGTGCCTTCATCCAGGTCACTGATGAAGAAGTTGAACAAGACTGGACCCAGTACTGACCCCTGGGGGACACCGCTAGCTACAGGCCTCCAACTAGACTGCACCGCTGATCACAACTCTCTGAGCTCTGCCATTCAGCCAGTTCTCAATCCACCTCACTGTCCACTCATCCAGCCCACACTTCCTGAGCTTGTCTATGAGGATGTTATGGGAGACAGTGTCAAAAGCCTTGCTGAAGTCAAGGTAGACAACATCCACTGCTCTCCCCTCATCTACCCAGCCAGTCATTCCATCATAGAAGGCTGGCAGATTGGTTAGGCATGATTTTCCCTTGGTGAAGCCATGCTGACTACTCCTGATCACCTTCTTGTCCTCCACATGCTTGGAGATGGCCTCCAGGATGAGCTGCTCCATCATAATCTTATCAAGTGGAGCTTCATGGAGAAACAGTTCCCTCTATATTCTGTAAACTGTATCAGTTCTATGAACAAAGAAGCAAAGGATAACATTTGCACAGTATTTGGCAAGGTGAACTCTGCCTGTGCTGCATGCCCCCAGATGTGGTGCTAGAAGAGTACTGAACTCCAGCTAGCAAACCCAGCCAATTAAGAAGTCATCATGTGTAGGCTTCGTCTGATCCACACTAAATATATTTTCAGGACTTTTGGTTAGATAAAAGCACACATAGGGAGGACTCATGGCTGCTGGAAGCCTGAACGAAGCCCACTCATAACAACTGGTGAAAAACCACACGCTCCAGGCTAAGGTTAGGTATGAGTGCACTGTTTTATTTGAAACAGTCAGTTCATGAAGAAACTATCTTGAACCATTTAGCAAGATTATCTCTCTGTGGTTCTTAAAGAAGATTGTAAGCCAGAGAGGATCATGGATATGTCATGGATATGTTTCCATTACTAACCCAGGCCAGCACTGAGACTCCCTCCATATTGTCAAATAACAGAGGGAAGGTGTCTGAGATTTTTCTCTGCATGTGATGTGCTTTCCAAGTCATCTGTATTTCTATTCCTTAGCAAAGTCAGTCTAATAGCAGAGAGCATCTGGGCAGCTTTTCTGACCAATTTATTTTTTCTTAATGTATCTCTGCCGTTAGGCTGCTAGCAAAGAGAAATATTTCAAGAGGTGTTCACACCTGGGACCCTCTTTAGGAAGAAAGAAAACCTTGTAGAAGGAAAGAACCATCATGAATCTCTGTGAAAATTTTTTTTCTGCTTTACCTAGTTAATGGATTTAAAACCACATGTGTGTAAAATCACACACAACTACTATGTATGCCATTTGCTCAGGAAAAAGGATAAGAAAACTAACAGCACATGGCAAGCATTGCACATGTTGTTTAACACACAAACAAAATATGCTCATATACTACAGTGATAAGCATAATATAGGGAAATATATAAACAAACTCAGAAGAGAGTTAAGCATATAAACTCAGTATTCCTTAGTATAGTTTGGTGGCACAAGTTGTTTTCACACTTCCTTGCAGGATTTTAACACAATTTTCATTGACATCTGACAAATGATTACTGGAAATATTTATATGACATTCAAAATCTGTTATAAAGTTTTATAACAGACTATGCAAGAGCTCTGATATTAAATTTGCATCACCAGCCTTTTTTCAAATCAAATAACAACATTTTGAAAGCACTGAAATGATTACCAAGAAGAACCATTAAAAAAATTCCAATTCATTTTGTATTTTCAGAGAGCTCTGCTTTTTTCCTAAGTCTCCATTTATCTCAGAATTTTGAACTTGTTATGTTGTCAAAGCTTTCACTTTTGCTTAACATATGTCTTCCTGAATATTAATTTGTGTTTTGGAAAGCACATTTTCTTAAAATTGCTTTGCAAAGTTGTATGAAATGTCCTTTTAAGATGCTTTGATACTGAAAACTTTTTATATTACTGACTTAGCTATTTTATTTTGTACTTAATGCTTTTGGTCACTACCTGTACAACAGAAAAGATCTGGCTATTGTTAGAAACTAATATTGCCAATATACATTGGCTTTATTCTTATTATTTCTGCTTCTTACATACTACTCATATGTGTCCATTAGTAAAACCCCTCTGTCATTATGGGCACTACAAAGCACTTTGGCTTTCAATATTTCACAAGCAAAGGCAGTCTGTTTGTATATAGCAGGGCCCAGGTCCCTCCTGCCTTTCTGCATTTTCTAGGCAAGATTTTATGTGCCAGCAAGGTACAATGTACTCCTTTGGGAAACAGGAGTAAGTTGTGGAGCAGATAGCTTTCACTGACCTACTCCAGCTGTTCTATTCTGTTCTTCACATCTGGAACCCTATTTATTTTTCATCCTATGATGTTCATGTGACTTCAGCCAGGATTTTATCTTCAAAGCAGATTTTAAAACCACTATCATTGTGACTATTTGCTTAATTGATTCAGATTTGTATTCACCATAATGGATTGATTAAGAAGTGCCATTATCTTACTGTACATTGTAAGCTGAATTATAAGTTTTTAGTTTAAATCTTATGAGTGGCATAATCAAGGATTATTCACTGCCATGATGCTTCTGACCTTGGATTTTATAACATAAAATACTGAAATTACTTCTTTTGCATGAAATGACATCCTGCTTTTCTTCCATGCCCTTAATACCCTTTTTCTTGACGGAAAATGTATTCAGATTTTTTCTTCAGTGGCTTTGAATGTGTAGCACCTGTCTGCTGGCTAAGTTAGCAACCATTAGGAGTTGCAAGCTAAGCCTGGGGAATCACATACCATGTGCGTTTTATCAGAAAAGTGTCTTTCTCCTAACCTACAGAGTACAAGGTTAGCAAAAATACAATCTTCCTAAAGGAGAATTAGAAAGATAGAAACGTTTGATCACTGAACATCTTGTTCTTCTCATGTTTCTTTTTTTTTCCTCATCCATGCAATGACAGCAGTGTTGAATGCTAATTTTACAGACCAGTTTTCGGAAAGAAAAATCAAGCAACTTCTCTAAGGTCATAAGGCCTTGATTTTATGAATTGGTAAGAGCCTCATGAGAGATGCTGAGAGCCTCCAGTTCCTACTGGACCTGAGGAAAAGCCTCAGATCTTCTTAGAAACAAATACATTATGGATTTGTGACTCATCTGTAATAAAGTCAATATTCAAAGCATACTTTTAAAGTACCAAAATTACACAGGGAGAAGACAGTTTTGTGGCTACAAAGAGTATTGCTCTCAGAAGCACCAATTTTTTTTTCTGGACCATCTTAAGTTTCCTTCATACTCATAGACAAACTTCTAGGAGTCCAAGTTAACCTGCAGAGAATCTGGATTTGATTGTTACTAGAGTTTTATTAGATTTAGGGCATAATTATTATTTATGCTTTATTTCTATATCGTATCATAAGACGAGATAGATTGAATGGTGAGATTTTGTGAAAGAAAAGAGAAATTTAAGAAACTTCTGTGATTATCAAAGGATCTGTCCTAACGGATTTTTGCCAATGTTGCAAAGTCTGCCATAGATGGAAAAGCAAGATTAGGACTTGTCCTGGGGCCCAGCACATAGGTTCTACCAAAGCAAAGAGAAAATGCAATACCTCAGGAGTCCTGCCATGTGTTTCCCCACTTTCAAACCTAGGAACTGCTATTGAAACATCCCAGCTGACATCATCTTTTCCATTAAAACACAAACTGAGAGGATAGGGGGATATTTCTACAATAACCTCTTTACACCCCAAAACTTCATTGAAATTTGAATGCACAGCTAATTGTTCTTCATGTGAAATGCCACTACACAGAGAAAAAGATTCATCCTGCTTCAGTGCAGTTACCAAGTAATTTTCACATGGTCTTTTATGCTATTTAGATTGAGCTTTTTGCTACAACACTTTATTATAAGTCATTAAATTCATGAAACATTGATTCATCTCATGATACTGAGTGACTAGGTGATAAAGCAGCAGATAAAATTCAACACCGATAAATGTTGAATTGTCTCACAGAAAAACAAACCAAACTACACATACATAATGAAGAGCTTTAAATTAATTATTGCAACTCTTAAAGATATTTAAGTCATCTTGGAATGGATTATAAAAACATTATCTTAATCCTTAGAAGTTATAGAAAGAGACCAGAATATTTTAAGAAAAGACTAGAAAAAAACCCAAAAGTTGTTATAACACTGTATAACTCTCTGGTGTGCCCATATCTTTAAAACCGCATGCACTTCTGCACCCAGCTAAAAAAGATATAGTAGAATTTAAAAAGGTACAGAGAAAGGCAAGAAAGGTGGTCTGAAGTAGAGAACAGCTTCCACTGAAGAATACTGAAATGGATCAAGACTCCTCAGCCTATAAAAAGAAGTGATTAAGTTATGACAGTGATCTCTAAAATCATGAGTGAAATAGAGAAGTTGAATAAGAAATGGTTAGTCATCATTTCTCACAAGTCTACAGACATCAACGTGAATAGTCAGGTAGTAAGTTTGAAAACAAACAAAATCCATACTTTTCCATACAGTATGTAATTACTGAACTGCTGCCAGAGGATGTGGATGCTAAAAGTTTAGGTGGTTTAAAAAATGAATTAGACATACTCTCTGAATTAAAAAAAAAAAAATCCCTGAAGAGCTATATCAATCCAAGGATACAATTGCTATTGAGGAAAGTCCTTCCAAGTTGCTGGATGCTGGAAGTGGGAGAGCTGTGACCATTCACTTGCTCTGGTCTTATATCCTTGCCTAAGCATCTGGCATCTAGCATGTCTGGCAGACACGATACAGGTCCATACTGCAGAGTTCAGGGCAAYGGGAGGATTTCTCACTGTCCTAGTTCTCCTGTAATGTTTATAGAGCAGTAAACAAAAAGGCACCACCAGAGAAACAAAGTCATCTTTGAAATGGTTATTACACTGTTGCATGAGACTGCAGTTCATTAAAATGATGAGTCACAAATGGAGAAAGTGATTGGAGATTTCTTGGGCCAGATGATCCCATTAGGTAAATAAGTCTTCTAAGGACGTAGATCAATGACAATTTGTTCTGTCAGACAAGCTGGTCCATATGGCACGGCAGCCACCGTTCATACCATCACAGTGCTGTATCTCAATGAAGAGCACAACAGCTGCTGTTTTATGTATGATCATTACCCTGGTCTGAGAAACATGGCAGGAGGCATTAGGGTTTTTCCTTCAGTCCTGGGCACAACTTTGGCCATTAGGCTACATACTTTATTCAAATAAGAGCTACCTGGTTTTAATTATTTCATGTGAGTAAAACTTCTACATGCTTCCAGCTGTTTCTGAGAGCTGTGCAGAGTTTATGTCTGTCCAAAACACGGTATCTCAGGACTATGTTTGAAAATTGTCTGGGCCTAGAGACATCAAATGTTGCTCAGGCCTATTACTAAGTATATATTTAGTCGAGGCTGATGCATATACTGAGGGACCCAGGAGGGCTTGACAGTTCTCAGGCCTTGGGATACTTGCCAGCTGTAGTCTTACTCCATGTTGCAATACATACCATGTCCTTCTGCTCTTACACCATTTTCATGGAAGGGAAGCCCTTGTACATGTGTCAGAACTGAATCACACTTGCCTAACAGGTCCTTGGATCACCCAGAAATGTGGAATGTGTTGCTAATATACCTGCTTTCCCATTTAGGTATAGACCAGCTCAGGTTATATGTTCAGATATGCAGGGAACATGAAAAATTAAGTGTGGAACTTAATTTTTAATTAAATGTGGGAACAGAAAAATTAAGTATATTTCATCTTAGTCCTTCCATCAGAAGTTCTGGTAAAGAAAGGAGTTACTAGTTTGCACTGTTCAGACATTTGTACTCAACATATATGAAAGGAGATGATATTCCTTAGCTATTAAGAACATTTCATATTATTATTCTGTGAAATAAAACCCACTATTTTCTTCTTAAGACTTGTTTCTGAGCACAGCCTTGTATTTTCTCTCTATCTGTAGTCCATAGGCTTTATGTGTAAACATAACCATGGGAAAAAAAAAAATTATCTTGCCTAATTAATAACTTATTTTTATTTCTTCTGTTTAAAAGTGAACTGCTTCCAGTTTTCCATTTCCTGCAGGGTGTCCTGACCTATAATCAGTCTGGTAGAGGCATTTGTTGATACCAGGTCTATTTTCAGGAATGTCAAACAGGTAGCAATATCAGCTGCCTTATGTCTTATAAAAATTGTTTTTTATATATATTTATTTATTTTGTAGAAATTTCAGAAATTCTGAAAAAGCCAACTATGATAAGAATTGCTTTTTTGCTTGACTTTATGAAGTATTTTTCATTTGATAACCAATTGCTCTTTAAAAAGGAGCTGTATATCCCCTCAAGCAGTCATTTGGACTTTTGAGTTCAGGACTCTTTACCTGAGATGATACACAACACTGTCCATGGTAGGTGAAACTCCTGTCAGTTAGGAGAACACTAGTAGATGTAATTATAGAGATTTATTGAGCTTCTCAGGTTTTAATAATTCTTTAAATAGCTTTTGGGTAATTAAAACTGTTAAATGTTATTTCCTTCTATCTATACTACATCCTTGATTGACAGAGAAATACAGAAAATTTTTTGAAAGAAAAATATATTAAAATTTTTGAAAATAATAGCTAAAACTAACTTTGTAGTTGCACTGAATTCTTACATCTGACAATTTAAACTGATCTAATTACAAAAGAATAATAAAATAATAAACAGAATGTGATAAAAATCTGGAGAGATTTTGCCCATCTGAAAAATATCATGATGTATGCCTTTTGAACACAGAAGATGGGCCTCCCCTGTCTTCATTTGTAAGATTCTAAAATAATATTCCCCTTGGTACTTAGAGGTGGTAAAGCTTTGGTCTAGAGTGGCATTGGAAGCTACCTGACCGGAGCTGAAACTGTATATTTTGACTACCTTGAACAACATGAACATGTATAGAAAGTAAAATAACATAATACGCACTTTTTACAGGTCAGTTTGACCTTACACTCCTAAAGGCATCCTATCAAGAATACTGAATTGGAAGATCCACTTTTTCTATTGTTAATGAAAATTGTTATGCATTTTGCAAATGTTAATGTTGAAGAAGATGCAAGTTTTGGATAAAAATTAATATGGATATGTGGAAAAATGTAATACCAAGGTTTTTCACCGCTTTATGAACACTGAAAGACATGGGAGTTGATGCTGTAAATGAAGAAGATAGAAAGAACACCATTTTGCCTTTGTAATAAGTAAAATGTAAACCGAAAGCTAGATTTTCATTTACCGGATATAAGATAAGACAGTTTGGGAGACATTAACAGTAGCAACATAGTCATCAGTAGTAAGATGACAGCTGAAACAGCGTGAAAGAGTAAGATACCCTCAGAAACAAAAATGGCTGTTGTTGTATACTATTTCCTAGCATGCCAAGGATTTTATGGTAAGGGATATTTCAGACCTTGAACCCTCTTATATCCTTTCTATTTCATGCTGTCTTCATTTTGCTTCAGTACTTCATCTTCTATGCTCACATTCAAACTTTTTAAACAAAAATGTAAGCTGCTTAATTAAAAAGTGGATAAAGATGAAAGTGTTCTTTTAATCTTATACTAAAGCTCTATGAACAGCACCTATTATTCTGTGTCTAAATCAGCACCGCATAATAATTTAACAAATTCATTGATTCTTCAGTTCCTCAGCAGTGCTCAGACCTTTTACCTAATTTACTCTGAAATGGATATTAAGGCTAAGAACCAGTGGAAGTAAGCTACGGGAAATTGTGTAATGGCTCTTATTCCATGATCACAAAGAATAGAAATACTTTCCTTGTTTTGAAACATTTCTTCTTTTTTGACTCTTTATTAAGACAGACAAAGCTGGTAAGAATTGGCACCTGCAATCTTGCCAAGAAATTGAATCATTTTGCCAAGAACAGTGCATAGCAGATACTATGTACTATTTGCAATGGCCTAAATTTACTCCTTTTCCCTGTTCCCTTGCAGCACATATTTCTTTTTGGCATTTGTAAATGTGATACTGCTATTGAAAGAAGAAGGGGAAAAAAGAAGTGAAATATGCCAGAAAGAGAGGAATGATGAAGAAATACCAAAAAGTAAACCATGTATAAACAGTCTGAGTGATGTTTCGAGTAGCTTTTAAGAAGGTGCTCAGCTGCCACTGTGATAATCATTCATCTGCCCAGGGTAAGAGCACTTACCCATCGCCAGATCTTGTTCTTGCACCTGAAAGGAGGCAGACTCCTCGAATAAGGTAGGCTGGGGATAGCTCAGTCCCACCAATTCTCAATTTTGCATCTGGGAGCATCTTCCTTTTGGAGTGACATAAAAATGAAAATGTAGTTAAAAGCACCATAGTGATGTGCTCAGGATAGCCATCAAGGCACAAATAGCCAATTATTTATATCTTGTTGGACAGCCCAGACAGATACTGTGAATTTGTTTATTACTATTACATTCAACAGTGGACTGTTTTAGATGCATAATCCGGAATGTTTATTTAGTGGTTTGCTTAGAGTCATGGTCATTATGTTTTAGTGATGTCAAAAAATATTCACAAAAAATAGCAAATTTTTTAATTCAGTAGTCTTGGACAGGAAAACCTGCCTCATCCATGTGATAAAAGAAGCATTAGCAAAACAGAAGCAGGCAGATTCTTTCTTTCCTTATAAGAAAATAGCCTTAGAACTAAGTAGGATGAGGACATGAATGCCACTTATTTTGGACTGAGCTTTCTCTGTACTTCTAGGAATAATACACTTGGTCTATGAATAACCATTCTGCAGAAGTCAGCATTGTTTAAACTGCTGTATCTTAAAATTTTGTAAGATTATAATCCATGTTACTATACTGAAAATTCTAGATAAAAATAACATAAGAATCAAAGCAACAAAAAAGGCACAACATCCATTGCTAATATATTTCTTCAGCTCTTCACTAAGCTAAAATTTTGTTTCTGTCATTTCAATTATACTATCTCCATTTCATTTTCTTTCCTGGTAAGAGGATTATAGTTTTTTTTTCTAAAATTAATTTAGTGTCTATGAATAGTTGCATTTTGCTAGGACCAGTCGATGAGGCTCTTTTTATATATTTATTCAATAATTTAAGTCAAGAAGGAACCCTACATTGTCTAGTCTGGTCTCTTGTATCACTTGGACCATATGCTTTTCAATGATGTTAAGCCTGTTACTTGTGAATGACACAGTGATTCATTTGAATAAGACATGGAATTGTGAATCTACTACTTACTTTTCTATATTGTTTATGTACTTAGTCACATTTGTAGTTACAAAATAAATAAATACCTGTTTCATTTGCCATTGGTTATTGATTAAGGAGACCCTTAGGATATTTCATTCCTTCTCCTAACACCCCACTCCTTCAAAGCGCTCCTTTAAAGTCACCAGTCAGGTTGCTTTCTGGTAAACTAAGTAAACAGAACTTTAAGATTTTTTTTTCTATCTTAAAATACTTTTCAGGAGTTTTGGGAAGCCTTCTCTTCTATCTGTCAATATGCTTTTAAAATATAACATTAGAGGTGACCCCTCTTTTTTATACCATGCTTACAAATTGCTTCTCTGCTCCTATTCACTGTGCCTTATTGGTACAGGGAACAACTGTTTATGCCATTTTTGCCCATTCCATATCGTGGAAGCTCATGTTTGCTTCTCTAGCCACTGTATTTTGTTAATCTATATTGGATTCATTCCTTTCCCACGGAGTCTCACGGTCTCCTATCCTGTAGCTATCATGTTTTTCTAGACATACAAGTTTGCAACTGATTACATTATACACACATTTGGCTTGACAGACACAGATTATTAAAGGATCTAAATCCTCTGTATGGTTGCCCTCAACTACTGATCATTTATTATCCTTCCAGTGTTATATATCCATATTATACTTAAAAATGTGTTTTATTTCATATTTACTCTGAATAATAAATGAATATGTTGAAGACTATTGGGTCTTGGTGGAACCTTGGCCATATTCCATGATAGTTCCTTCTGACATCAGCTTTTTAAAATCTGAAATATGGTGCTATCTTTATTATCAGAGCATTGATGCTACTAAATCAAATACCTTATGCCGTTACCCCTAATAATCAAACCTGTWATTTTCTCAAATAATTAAACTAAACTGTTTGACAAGATGTATTTTCTAGGAAAAYGTTGATTATATTTCTATTCTTTGTCTTATATTAATTATAGTCCTTTATATTCATTATTTTCTGAATCCTGTATCAGCTCTCATTATTTTCTGCAGGGCTGATGTCTAGCTAACCTTCCTGTAGTCAAGTGGGTCATCTAGCATAGCCTGTTTGAATGTTTGCATTGGTAATATTTATTCATTTGTAACTTCTCTGTCATGCCAAGGCTTAATTAAAATTACTAACAACAGGTCTCCTCTGTTCACAATTTCAGCACAATCAGGTGGTCATTTAAAAATGTTTATTCCTAATAGAACCTTCTCAATTACAACTAGAAAAGCTTTGAGATTATTAATTCAAATATAAAGCATAAAATCTTACTGAATGTTTCTGCATCATTATGAATAATGCTACGATCAAGTAGTGGTCTATGTTATTAGGCAGATTTTTTTTACCTAATTCTCATTTCCAAAATGCTCTTATTGTCCTTAACATACCTTTTTTTTTCTTTTTTTTTTTAGTGCTACTGGTTCCTTTTGTGAATTTTTTTGGTCTTCACAACTTTTAAATCATGGCTACTTTTGCCTTCCCCCATCTCCCATTTATTTCTTATTGCTTCTATGTTTCAAATTGCTGCCCCCACCTTGTTGCCAAACAGGAAGTACTTTCAGCCAAAAGTGTCCCCTTGTGGAAGATGGGGTTTCTGGCCATCTAATAAACTCTTCCTAAAGAATCCCAATTTTGATTTCTATTATTTTTTTCTTGGCCGAGATAGTTTGATTTAAAATTTTCTTAATGTTCATGATTTAGTTCTCTTCAAGTACTTGTGGCTGTCACTGAAGAGTCAGAATATTCTCAATGAGGTCATGCCAATCATATTACAAAAAAGCCAATGATACAAAGATTAATTTTTCTCTAATCATTTCTTCAGTGTCCAAAATACCTTCAATGTGTTAGGTATAATATTTTTTTTGCCAGAAATATGTTAACTATAATTTTCAGAATGACTAGTGCATTGCTATTTTATGTTGGAAATCTTAGACAACTGATTTTCAGATTAAAATCTTTGTTCCACATAAGACAGCTCAGTGGTATAGAAAAGTGTTTACTTTTCTGAAAAAAAAGAAAAAAAATCTATTTTTCTGGTTTAATTCAATTGCATGTGACAGTATCTCCTACCAGGATGTCCTCCTCTTGGTTAAGCAGCTCTGGATCAAATATCCAGAAGCATAAAAATCCTGAGTTCAAACTTTCATTAAACCTATGTATTGTAGCAACATCTGCCATGGTCAGTCATTCACACCACTTTTGTCCACACCATTCTGCCTAACAGGCTCTAACTAGATGTTGCAACATCTCGGCCACATAGTGCATTCCACCAATATGTATGTGGATACACAGGGTAAAGAAACCACATCTGCTCRTTTCCATTAAAGGAGGTCTTTAGGAACAGCTTAAAGAAACATCTGTGAGGAATGCCATGAGTATAGTCAATCCTGTCTTGCTGCAGAGGGATAGATGATGCATTGAGAGGCCTTCCAACCTTTGATTTTTAGTTAAACTGGCTTTTCTGGAAAGGACGACACTTGTGTTTCTCTGTTATGTCCTACAAAATGAACTCAACCTTCTTGCCGTCAAAAATATTTCTCTATTTTACATTTTCTATGGCCAGATTACTAAATAAAATTCATCCTAAATAAAATTCAGAGCACACTGTGTCAAGGCATTCATGAAACTGAGGGCTACATCATGATTTATCTGTATTTTAAGTTACTTCTTTACCTCTCTTCAGTTACGAAAAGCAGAAGTATACTGAGTTTTACCCGGTTAAAGTTAAACAAACAAGTCAGATGGTTACTGAAGCGTAAATTCCCTGTGACATTTCTAAGTCAAGTGCAATAGACTTCCCAGTACACTACATTCAGGGAGCGTCTAGAACAGATAAAATGAAGTGAGAGCATCTGAAGATAATAACTACTTTATAAGCATAACAGAAATACTTCCATCTTTAAACTTAAGGTTATGTCAGCAGTCTCAGAGAGAACATGAGAAATGAAAAGGAAGAAACAATAGAAATTTAAAAAAAATATATGGAAATTTAGATCTTTTACAGATGCCACTTTTGTTCAGGTCTGACCCTGGCATAGTGAGCTGGTAMAAGAAGTTAAAAGATGACACAGAAAATAGAACAGAGAGGTAGGTATCTGCCAGGCCTTATCTTCACTGAGTGCTAATTTGAGTACTGGCCCCTAATCAGGCTTTACAATCCTAGCACATCTTTCCCTCTAAATGACAAATTACTAATCCTGAAAAGAATGTAGACATTCAGTAGATTTGACCTAACTCCTCAGTTCCTATTAGAACAGCTATGTAGCCTTAAGTATTTTCTAATAATATTTATTCATCCAACAAGATAGTTGTTGTGATTACAGCTAGTGAAGTGTAAACTTTATTTCATTCTGACTTTATTTCATTCTAATCTTCGCCCGAAAGAGATATGCACAAATCTCCCCCCCTCACATATTGATAACAAGTGATTCTCCACCATCATCATTCCAATTAAACAATTATCTCCACTAGGACATGTGAAAGTTTCTTTGGTCAATACCAGTGGCTACAGATTTCCTTTAAAAAAAGTCTAGCAAACCTAAAGATGGAATCAGGAGAAATTTCAGTGCCTAACACCAAAAATAGCTTTTTCTGAGCTTGAGGTAATAGGTACTCTCAGAACACACCTAATATGGTGACAAGATGGGTCTCTTCACAAAACATGACATATAGTGGGAGAAAAAGGTAGCTAAACTCTTCATAGAATAGTTGAGTGGTTATAAAAGGCTGGGTTTTTTTCTTTCCTTTGCTTAAAGACTACAGAGCAGAAAGTATTTTTAGGTTGCTGTTGCTGAAGATGTGCTGCTGGTACCCATCAGCAGTGAATAGGTAAGTGGGAAGTGGAGCAGCTGGAGAAGGCAGAAAGAAAGAGCAGAGAACACAGAAGAGAGCATCAATGCTGCTGCTGACTCTTGCATTGCAGGAATATTTCAGTATGTGTGTGCTGAACTGGATTAAATAGATAGACCGTTCTGAGACAAGGACTGAAACTTCAGGCTCTCACTTCCTGCTTCTTTTTTGATTCTTAGTTTGTTTCACTATTTCTCCAATGGTGCAGTGAATTTTGAGTGAATTTTTTACACAGGTGACTTCTAAGGCAGTCTGACAGTCTGGATGTATATCTTGCTGTGACAAAGTTGGAAGATAGGAGTGTAATGAAGGCCTAATATTTTTATTCTGTTTGTGCAAGTATAACTCTTGTCTCTTTGCCTTGTTTACTATTAAGTGTGTCTGTATATTTGTGTTTATGCATTTATATGCATAAGTTTTGTTCTATTTTACACTTCACTAGCTGTAATCACAATTATTTCACATCTGAATCACAGTACTGACTTTTGCATGGCTGAAATTATGTCTTTAAAATTAGTCATTAGCCATTCACTGTTCCTTTTCATTGTGATGAACTTATGTACAAAACAAACAGCCTCTTCCCTTTGGAAAAACCTCTTGACCCTTTTATTGACTATTTATGTCAGACTTGCAGGCCTTTCACCTTTTCCCTCTGCTTTTAATGCCTTTTTTGGAAGCTAGGTGTCACTCATATCCTTAAACAAAATACTTCACCTAATAATATTGACTGCATGGAAACCAAACACAAAAGTGTATCATTTCTGGGGTCGCTTCCCTCAAGAAATGTAAAAATCTTCCTTTTTCCAGCTCTTTGGTTTTCAGACTGTCATTTTTTTTCAGTGAAGTCACAGGATGAAAAAATCCCTTTTTGAAAACCTGCATATCAATCACAGTTATGTCTCTGCAGATGCACCCTTTTATTGTCTTACTCTGACATTTCCCACTGCACCTTGAGTTGTGCTTTGTAGGTTTACTGAGTTAGACACTTATCTTCAAATACAGCAATATTCTAGCAATGATACAGGAAATAATCCATCAGTTTATGCAATAGTCATGAAAATGTCACACTTATTCAAGTAAAATCATCATAAAGTGGGAATATTAATAGGTGCAGATGAATCACAAATGTCTCTGGTCAGGTTATATGACATGACATGATATAACATATTCTGTGAAATGCACATACCACAGCACAAGGGTATCATTAATGTAAGTAGATAAAAATGGGTGTTTCCGAGGATGAGAAATGTTCTACAGCTCTTTGTGGCAAAGTTTGTCCTCATTAACCAGCCACCACTGCAGCAATATTTTTCTAAGAAAACAGAGAAGAGAGTGATCAGTGAATTTCTTCCACCCTCTTAATCATTCCACCCTCTTAATCATTCAAACTAAGTACAGCTTAGAGGATTTTCCGTGGTTAAAAATACTTGTCTGAAGTTTTTACTTTTTTCTTTTAATTTGAATCATTTAAATTCTAATGGATTTTGCTGAATGGGGCAGGCCAAAAATGCATACAGCAAGGCATGAAGAGGCATACCCAAAGTGTGAGGATCATACAGATTAGTTTATCCTGAGAGGCAGGATTTGTATAAACTTAAGCAATAAGGTTGATTCACAGGTGGATCAGACTATTGTTAACTTGAGCCTGAATGGATTTCCAGTCTCTGCTCCCAGCTGTGGAACAACTAATTTTGGTCAAGCAGTGTCAGTTTTCTGTTTTACAGCAAGGATATTGCTGGGTAGATTACCTCTCATTTGTTTTTGTGAGGAGTCTAGTGACACCTTTGTCTTATGGAGGAGAAAGCAAGTAGGAGGAATCAAAGGAATAAAATTGCTGTCATGAAAGTCATAATTTTTTAAAAGTAAAATAATTCCTAAATAATGATCTTGTAAAACAGCATAGCTTCAACATGTTTAAGTGAACAAACTACTCATGGGATTCTCCTATGAGACCATGGCTGATCTGAATCCTTGGAGCATCCTGTAGTGACAGGAGCAATAAATGGTGATCTACTGCTGTTTGGTGTTACATTTTGAGTGCATAGAAAAATGTGAGGGAAAGCTAAAGTAATCTGAATTCACCTCCAGCATAAATGAAAGTGAAGAATGCTGGGAAAGGAGTTGTGATAGCCTAAAAAAAGTGCAGAAGCATTTTAGGAATCTATCAGAGAAAAGGACTTAAATATTATGGTAATTTAAAAGTGGCAGTAGAAACTGAAAAGTGATCTAATCCATAACTCTCATCACTGCTGCTTAACATAAAATCATTTGATCAAAAGAAAGCAAAAACAAAACAAAAAGCCAAAGTCAGTTCTCTTTTAAGATTACTGTATTTTCAAGACTGATCTCTGGCAAGCTGCTGTAAGTGTTCTTTTTTTTCTATGAATATCTGTCTCTGTATTACCAGTACACAGAGAAGTGTTTTAATCTCTCGTAGTGTTTCCAGCTACAGGAAATAAAGAGGCACCTGAGAGTGTGAAGGCTAGATATTCTGACCCAATACTGAAGCTTGATTTTTTTTTAGTGGCACCCTGGGGAGTGCTGAGCCGTGTTGTTCTCTTTCTGGGGATCCTATGTGTGAGGAAAAGGCCCTCCTCACTTGAATGATGGAAAACAATTTACTTTAAGAACAGAAAGTGAAATTGTCTCATAGGCAACTTTTAAACAGTAAACAGCACCATTTTGGCTGACAGAGGAGGAGGAGTAGAAGAGGACATATTTCTGCAGCAAAATTAGTGTTGTGTATACATCCTTTAATGTCTTTGGCAGTAGCTGTCCATGTTACAGTGCTACATTGCATAATGCACATAATGATAATGGGCCAGAATTAGTAATTAAATATTGGTTCATGGCTGGTCACCAGAAATGTCAGTCAGCAAACACCTCTATTTATTTTGGAATGCCACCATCAATGTTCACAAAGCAAACTGACATGGTGATATGTAAAATGTGTGGACAGCCAGTAAGTGATGGCTTCTGGCTGCTGTCTACAGATTACAAACAACAAAACAGAGCAGTCTGCTTTCTTCTACTTTGAAACTGAAGGGAAATTTTTCCTTTAATAAGGAAAGTGTTTCCTAACACATTGGATTCTCAGGCTGATCTGAGAGGGGATCTATAGGGTAGAGGAAAAATCTCCATTCTTTCTCCTGACACTATAGCAGAATATAGTTCAAGATTAAACTGGGTCATACATAGGAATCTCAATGTACTAGACYGAAGATTATGGCATTCAGCTGGAGCAGGGGAAGCTGGGACTAGATATTCTAAGTCTATGTCTAATCAATCGGCTTATTCGTAGATTCAATCTGGGAAGCACCTAGTTGAAGACTCCTGATGTTAAGTTTAACAGATGTTAAGCTGATATCCAGAGCGTGCTGAGAACGTGTCTAGAAGCGGAGAAGTCTCTCAGTGCCTGGCTTACACTCAAAATTGAAATCTATTTTTGCACCAAGAGACATGGTCCTACCATGAACTGGTAAGTTATCAGTTTATTGGTGGGACCATGAGGATGCTTCTGAGGAACATCATTTCACAGCACCCTTTCAGTTCCTCCTGGCATGCTTGACTAATCATGGCAAGATAAATACAGCTCCCATGCAGTCCAGGAGGCTACTGGTCTTCTATGATGCCAGGGCATATTTATGGCTCATGCCCAGCTTGCTCTCTACCAAGACCCCCAGGTCCTTTACAACAGAGCTACTCTCCAGCCATTCAGTGCCCAGTCTGTATGGTTGCAGGAGGTTCTTCATTCCCAGGTGCAGGACTTGACATTTGCTCTTGTAGAATTTCATAAGATTCCTATCCACCCACTCCTCCAAACTGTCTAGGACCCTCTGAATGGTGGCYCTGCCCTTGACTTGTCCCCCCATCTGGTGTCATCTGCAAACTTGATCACACTGCAGTCCATCACCTCACTCCAACACTACCTCTGAGCTCACCCATCCAAACAGTTTTTTACCCATCTAGTTGCCCACCCATCCAGATCATAACATTCCATCTTTGAAAAAAGAGTATTGTGGGAGACACTGCTGAAAACTTTGCTAAAGTCAAGATAATGACATCCATTGTTCTCCGCTTACCCACAAATCCAGTCATTTTAACCTAGAGGGCAATCAGGTTGGACTGTTCCCAGTCACTTTCTTTTCCTTCTTGTGCCCAGAAATGTGTTCTAGGAGGACTCACTCCATAATTTTCCCTRGGACCAAAGTGAAGCTGACCAGCCTGCAGTTCCCTGTGTTGAACTTTTGAACTTTTTTAAAGATGAGTACAACAGTTGCCTTTCTCCAGTTGCCAGGGACCTGCCCTATTCTCCACAATCTTTCCAAGATGATAGAAATGGGTCTTGCAAAGGCACCAGCCAGGTCTCTCAGCCTCCTTGGATGCAGTCCGTTGGGTGCCATGGGCTAGTATAGGTCAGATTCTGCCAAGAACCTGATTCAATCCTCCTCTGTTGCTGATAGTTCTTCTCCCTGAACCTTTTCACTAAGCACAAGCCATGGGTCACCTTGTTTGTGAAGACTGAGGCAAAAAAGGTATCAAATAACTCAGGTTTATGTGTCCACTGTCACTAAATTACCTGCCCAATTCAGCAATTGGCCCATATTTTCCCTAAATGCTGAAATTCAACTATTTTTGTGAGTGATGTACCTAATGAAACTTCG
This sequence comes from Apteryx rowi, assembly GCF_003343035.1. Lineage (NCBI taxonomy): Eukaryota > Metazoa > Chordata > Aves > Apterygiformes > Apterygidae > Apteryx > Apteryx rowi. Next base: position 526,385 of record NW_020450507.1, on the reverse strand, counting down.
CTTCCTATAGATATGTGTCTTATGCCTGGATTCCCTTGTAAATGCCATGTATAACTTTTTCTTCATTTGTGGCATTCCTAGTGGATCTCACTAATATGGATTCACTGCTGCCTAATAGCAATTGAGGTCACGGTCTGAACTTCAGTGAGATCATTAATAAAGTCTTTCCCTTTTATCTAGCCACTTATTCTCTAGCTTGTAGGAAGCTGGTACCCTTGAGACACCTACCCTTCAGTTGACTGTGTCTAAAATTCATCAAATTTCCTGCATAAAAAATTGCAGTCAACTGGCAGATACATCTCCTCCCTCTAGACTGATTGAATAAGCCTTTTTTCATCAGGAACCCAAGCTAACAACAAAATGGTCATGTTCCTAACAGAATTAAATCCTAAAGATAGGAAAACAATATTAAATTACTAGCATGTCCTGTGGATACTAAGTGGCCCAGAATTCATCCTTTAGTAAAATGAAACCCTTGGATACAGTCCCTTAATCTCACTTCAGCAAGTAATGGGATCAATTAGGAGAAAATCCTTTCATTTAGGTTTGTTCTAAAAGTATCAAAAAAGAACCGGTGTGACTCTTAACCATTCAGCTGAAAAAAAAGATCAGGTCTTTCCAGTGCAAAAAAGGTATGGACATACTGAAGTGAATCTAATGAAGAGTCACAAAGATGATTAAGGGACTGGAGCATCTGAGATATAGGGAGAGGCTGGGAGAGCTGGGACTGTTTAGCCTGGARAAGAGAAGGCGGGAAGAGAAGAGGGGATCTTGTCAATGTGCTTAAATATCTGACTAGCCAGACTCTTCTCAGTAGTGTCCAGTGGCAGGACAAGAGGCAACAGGCACAGACTAAAACAGAGGGCATGTCCACCTGAACAGAAGAAAACACTCCTCTGCTATGAGGTTGGCTGAGCATTGGAAAAGGTTGCCCAGAGAGGTTGTGAGGTCTCTGTCCTTGGGGATATTCAAAACTCAACTGGACAGGGTCCTGGGCAACCTGCTCTATCTGACCCTGCTTGAGCAGGTGGGTTGGACAAGACGATCTCCAGAGGTCCCTACTAACCTCAGTGACTCTGTGATTTTGTGAGGTTGTTTAAAATAGATACTGCTTAATAATAAGGTAATGCTGCCAGACTTCACTCCTAGAGTTTATGTGATAAAATAACATCCATTGATTTTGTACTCTCACCAGTATATTTTATGAATAAATAGACTGAAATACCCACATGGGTAAGCTGGTGTAAGGGAAAAGGTGGGCCATTACTTATACACTCTTCAGAACTCTAACATCAGCCCCTTCAGTGAATGAAGAAAAATATCTTCTCTGTAAAACTTTGTATAAACAGTTCTTACTGTGTTCTCCCCCCAAACCCCCTTCATCACTGTACTTGCTCATGAGTGCAGCATTCCTGTAGACAACAGCAGTGCCAGATACAAGGCAGGCAGGGATTTCTCTTCAGCAAATATGTAAATTTTATTTTGATGCAGATTTTACAATGCATGTCTGGAGACGTATGGCTTGTACTTTTAAAATCCCGTGGCAGACAGAGTGTCTTGCTGAGTAGACTGGTCTGCTTTAATCTCAGGATCAGCGATTTGCCAAGTATTACGTGACAGTCTATTGATAGTATTTTTAAGTAGATCAGGACCTGATGAGACCCTTTCACTTCTATGTCACTTACAAGGAGGATGTAAAGGAGATGTAATGTTATTTTAGGCTAAATCCAAATATTTGGAAACTGTATGCAAAGCCTTTAACCATCTTTTGAAATGTAGCCTGAGCCAGTGGTAGAGCTTTGTAGTACATAGGCTTTACAGAGGTGTGAAAGGAAAACAGGTTGGAAAGATGCAGTCTGAAACAGAATTTTGTGAAGAAYGTTGTCATGCCAGAGAGAAATAAAGATGAAAATGTAAAAAATTCTGTTTTACTGTGTCTCCATTAATATTTAAAAAGATAATTAATTAATTAAATGGCATTCTTTGAAATAATTAATAAAGGTAGGCAGCAGTAGGCTTTATGAAAACCATGGTTCTGGGATTATACATTAAAAAATAATTAACAAGAAGTATGGTGTACACAGCAGTGAAAAACTGATGCAGGTAGCATTAATTTATTTTTTTGAAATAAAAAAAAACATGCAAGCATATGCAAAGCATCTGTATTGTTAATCTCGTTGTACCATCTCCCTGGAAGACTCTTCTTCATAATTCATCAACCTTTCTTTATATATACACAAATGATATACAGTACAATTTTTGTAAAGGATGATAAGCAAATTTGTCAGAAATGAGCACACACAATTTAAATATGTCTGAGATGTCTGAGGCTTGGAGAATAGTGCTACGAACAGAATTCCAGCCTTGCAGAACACTGAGCTGAGAAATTGTATCCTGGAAAGAACAGGCATTAGCAACAGAAGAAATATAGCTATTTTGTCAGCAGATTTGTTTGGCCAGCATTATAGAAAAGCCCAACCCACTGTTATCAATTGTCATGGAGACTGTTGTTAATAACAGGTTATTTATATATTAGGAATATTGACTTTTACCTATGATAAAATTTTTGGTATTGTCAGCACTGCTGGTTCAGCCATTTGTTAATACAGCTGAAGTGGTGTGAGAGTGTTATGTGTGAAGAGTAAATGTAGATGTGTACATGCATACTCAACAGATGGTAGGATGGGCTGGTAGCAAAAACCAATCTGTGCTGGAAGTAGCAGTATATATGGCAATATATACTCAGCAATAAATGTGAAAGTAACGTACCAATTGCAGGCTGCCCCTGTGTGTTTAGATATTCTCTAATATTATTGCGTTTTGCCATGCTTGCCATACAATTTTGACTTTTAGAAAGTCAGTGTGGATCCATACTTGTTCCAGGTTTGCTTAGCATTCCTCAAAAAAATGTTTTTGGTTTTAGCAAACGTTCCTCCACTTTCTCAGCTTACTCTCCCATTTTCTTTGCTGCTTGACAGACCCTCTGCAGAGGATCATTTTTATTGTGCGTTGACATAGTAGCCTGGCAAGTGACACAGGAGTTTTTAGCTTGTGCACAGTATTACAAGGTAAGCTGTACAATAAATTATGGAATTTGGCAAGTGGTCCCTAATCTGTGAGAAAATGTATTAAAAGTCACATACGGAAACAAAACTTTGGCAGGGAATTAGAAAATGTAGTTGCTTGCATGAACTTTAAATGATTTAATGGAATCAGTAGTTTATTTTCTCCATTCAGTACTTTAAAGGCATATTTGAAGCGTCCATCTATAGTATACCATATGGGACTATCAAGTCTCTCTGCCTGAGTTATACTTCCTTTGGAGTTCCTTAACAGCTTTGCTTTGTAGCACACTGTTGAAAATTCAATTTTCATTTGTAGATATTTCTTCTGAAGTGTTCAGACTTTATAACCCCTTAATTCTCATAGGTTAGGTGTGTAAAAGTAGATAGTCTATAAACTTTATGGGCCACACAGAAAATGTCCATTTGCTGACTTTCATTTCATAATTTTATGATTTTTGTTTTCTCTTTAGTTTTAAGGTAGGTTTAAGAGAAGCAGAGGCTTTACAGTTCCATCAGGAATCATTCAGGACACATTTATCAAGAAGATGAATTCCTTGTCTCATAATTCTACTGGAAAAAGCAGGTCTAAGATCAATTAAAGCAACAACACTGGAGAAAATTCCAAAGAGGACTGAACACAGGAATCTATCGATATTCCTATCATTAAATTATGCCTTCAAAATGTATGCAAAGTGTGGGTTATACAATTTATTAAAATAATTTTGAAAATATAAGTGCTAATCTTTGAAAGTAAAAAAGAAGGTATAATTAACTTTGTATTTCATCTTGCCTTTTATGCAGTAGGATACCTTGAAGTCCTTCTTAACCTAGACATAAAGGGCTAAATCTTTTGATAACTAAGTAACATCCTGTGTTGTGCTTTTGATGGTTTAGAACAATACACTACAGCCCAGGAATAAAAGGGGGATTTATGGAATCATATTGAGTTAACAATTGAACTCATGTATAAATAAGCCAAGAAATGAAATAAGTTTGCTTTGAAGTAATTTTTCCAAAGCAGGTTGTGAGATTATGAAGTCTGTTTCCCCTTCTCACCTCCACCAAGGCCAAGATGTCTTGAGAAACTAAAGATAAGATACACTTTGGGTCTCATTTACTTCTGTGCTCTTTGAAATACACTCAACATCAGGATATCCATCATAGATTCATGTGAGACCCATTCATGAATATATCTTACCACTCTGGACACTGTCCTCTCTCAAGGCATGAGTAGGAACCAAACCCACAGACCTTGGGTCTAAAGGCAGAAGACCCTATTGCTTAAGCTAAATATCTGATTTCTTTGGAGACAGTTGTTGTTTTCATGCATTATCCTATGCTGGTCTAAAAGGCAACCACACAACAAAACAAAAAGATGTTTGACCATCTCATGCTGATAACAAATCAAAACTGTATGTAGACACTGATATTGCAATTCCTAGTTCATTGCAAGTATTTCTCAAATGTATTTTTACCATCAGTTTTGGGGAAACATTAAATTCTATGAACTCAAAGTGCTGTAGAAAAGGCATTGTAGAAAGCTGAAAGACAACTAGGATACTATTTTTGTCATATGTAACACACACATATAGATATGTGTCTAAATATTTACATACATACATATATACATATGTACATATATATTTATAAACAGTATATGCTGAGTGTACAGATAGGCAGGTGTATATACCTAAACACTCTTTCAACCTTCTTGCCTTACTCTATTTAAAAGTCTAAACAAAACAAACAAAATGGGGAATCCGTGAATTTTTCATGACGTCTCCACTTACAATGACCAATACAGAGAAAAGGCTATACTGTTGTTAAGTGTCGAATAAAATATACAGCTGATGAGCTAGCCATGCTAAATGATCTGTCACATACACACACACAGGCAGACATGCACACACTCAGTGAACTTCTAGGCTGTTAATGCTGAGATAATGTTCTAATCTAATTGCTTTGAGACGAGTAGCTGCAGCAGAATTTCCTGTTGTCTTCCAAATTTTATGTCATTAGAGTAGTAGGACATGGGAGCTGAAGTAGCATTTCAAATGAGGACAACATAAATGTGAATGTTAAAGTATTTTAAATAACATTTCTTAAAAATCTGCTTTCAATCAGACAAGTTTACTTTCTTATATGCATATAAAAATGGTGCTCATGGCAAGAAATACGATAGAGAAATTTCTTTTCCAAAGCCTGAGATTTCATTGATTCGAAGTAGGAAAGATTCAAGATGCTGCACACTGTAATGAAGACAAAAATTCTCCAGACTTGGGACCTTAAAAGAGTATAAGGGAGCAAACACTGTTTACAGTAAACACGGTTTAGTAGTAGATACATACAAACTGCTCACAGTGGGAAGAAAACAGACAATGGACATTCAGCTATGGCTGAAACAGGTGTTAATGGAGACAAGATTCATACCTAGTAGTGAAGAATCACAACTAAAATGATACAGCTATCAAGTAATGGAGATAAAAAGCTATAGTTTACTGTAGACTGTGATGTGGGAGTGATATACAATTCACTTGAATCTGAAAGTGAGCATTACTCAGCTTGATAATATTGTAATAAATGTTGGTTATTTTCTTTCTTAATAACTTGAACTTATCGAGGTACAATTTCTGTGGTATTATGAGTTTTTGTCTCACAGCTCATCTGATCACACATAAAAGGCTTGCAAATATTAAGACTGAAGACAAAAGAAGGGGTAAAGAAAGAAAAAAAGAAAAGCATTTTCTGGCAAACATCTCCACAAAGTATGCCTCAAATCAGGTACTGGAGACAAAATTCACTATTTGTGTAGCACAAAGGCTGAGCAGCCACAGATGTTTTTAAAACAGATGAAGCAAAAAATGAAGAAAGGTTGATGTATTTATGCCTCTGCTCAGAGGTATATCGATGTTGTTTCTTCTTCCAAATTTCTGTTTAAAGAAACACCATTTAAATCAGTCTAATCCTCTGAAGCAGAACTTTCATCACTTTTTAAAGAATAACTGATGGAACAAAGAACAAATATTGAATGTGTGGATATGTGGCAGTTATTTTTTTTCCTCAGCCAGCACTTGGTTTATTAGCGTAGGAAGAAAAGCAAAGATAGAAGGACGAAACAGAAGCTGCTGAAGGTATAGATTGAACTCATTTGCATCAGAGAATAGTTCCCTAACTCCATCATACACCTTTTATAATCTCCTGCCTTCATTTCTCTTATTTTTTCCCCTCTTTCTTTTCTCTTTGGTAATGAAAATTTGTTCTCTAACTACAGCTAAGAAGCTAAAAAGATTTAGGTCATGATTACATGCTCCGGTGCCAGTCATTATCAGCAGATGCAAACCTATGAAAAGAGTTCAGTTTCTCAGTTAACTATGAGGATATCTGATTCCACAGCCTCTTTTCATTTATTTCAGAGACATTCAACCACAATAGCATGGCTGAATGGTTTTCACAGCCAGCAAGTTTAAAAGGACACAGTTACTTGTGTCTTATATTTGCAGTGGGTGGGGCATTTGTTATTTTGATTGGATATTAAACAACAGTATTACAATAAATTTACTTACTTTGTTTGTCAATAAGCTGAAACGAGATGAATTATACAGAATGATCACAGCTTAATCATGGGCTGATAAAATGCCTGTCTCTCAATCTCTTCCACTGATACAGGCAAACCAAAATAACCATTTAGTCAGTTGCGATTACTGGATATAATTTCCTGAATGAATTGTTATGTGCCTACTAAAGAAATATTATAAATAAAGCAAAATTCTTTCAAGTGATGTAATCATTAAAGATGGAAATCATAAGCCAGGACAATAAAACATCTAAACTAATTAATCACATTTTGAAATACATACAAGTTTCTAGGTAGCTAAATACAGCCTTGCATATGGGCTCACACTTGCACAGTAGGTAGCACGCTAATACCTAGAGTTATGTTTGAATTCCAGCATCATGAAAAATTAGGCAGAGAGTGGTGCATAAGTCACAACCATGAGCTGCTGACACTGGAAGTAGAAAAAGCAAACATGGCAGTTACCTGCTGTTGGAAAACATGGAGATGTTCATCTTTTCCGTCTTAGTCCAAGGGTGAGAGCGCTTACAAGGCAGGCAAAGATCTGATTTCTGGACCCCTCTATAGCCTGAAGAGAATCTGGCCCCTCAGTTTCCCTCCTCAGGACTCGCCAGGTGGTTGAAGCTGTGCCACAGGGTTCATGAGGCCAGAGGAAGAAGGGCTATGGGAAAAGCTGACTCCCCAGCTTCATGTGTGGGATGACAAGTTTGGATTTGGTTCTTTTTACATGACACAACTACTAGATAAAAAATAAATAATAATAATAATAATAATAATAAAGAATCTTAGAAACAGTGCCACTGTAAGCTAGGAGGCCCGACTATGTTCTGCCTCCAGCAGAAGTCATGCCATTCAGGTCCATGGGCATAACACGAATAAGGTGACAGGTACTCAGTAAAATCACCACAGACAGACACATGAAATCTGTATGGGCTGTTCAGTCTCTAAAGTTGCAGATAAAACCAAGGTTGCACAGGGCCATGCAGAAATTCAGTGCTAGACTGCCCTTGAGTTTTATGACTATGTTTTTATTTGTCTTATGCAGGATTCAGGCATTTACACCCAGAATGTTGACTCTGCATTAAAGGGCAAGATGCTTCCTCCTTACCCAAAGTTCCATGTATTATTGGTCCTTCCCATCTAAGAATAAATGGTTTCCAAACACCTTGCACTTTTTTTCCTTATTAACCAGCACAGGGTTTTTGCCATAGCCAGGACTTTATTCGGAATTTTGTTTTTTTCTGGGAGGAACTTCCATGGGGTCTTTTCTGAGACTCAATGTTCCTTGCCCAACCCAGGAAACTTCCAGCTATTTTATGGGAATTGGCTGGCTTGTACCACAGTTTTGAAGATGTGCAAGTGTTGCCTAAGGACAATTTTTTTCATTACTCTCCCAATGTATTCTTGGTCTTCAGGACAAGTCACTGGGTAGCTGGAGCCACTTGCCTGCATATGCTAAAGCATGCCAGAGAGAAAACATTTGGTACAAATTATTAATGATTCTTTTTCTGGGAGAGATGGAGTGGATCCCTGGTAGTTATCTTTAGTGTTGTGCACTATGTTATTGGGTTACAGTAAGGAAGGGGGGGGGAAAAGTTGTGTCACCACACACTAAAGGATGTACAAAGATTTTACTTGAATTGTTTCCTCTTTCTCCCCTTGTAGGCTATGAAAATCTGCACTTTAAAACTTAATGGTTTTGTATGTGCATAGACTTTTTTCCATAGTTTTCTATTCTTTTTATGTCTCAACAGATGCAATCAAGAAAGCAGAGCACACATTTATTTGTTTGGCAGTCCCATATCCTTTGCTTCATTTCCTCTTTTCCCTTTGCTCTCAGCTCMCCTGTTTAGAGACTGTTCCTCAGAGTGCCATCTAGGTTGTGTTCAATACCTGAGTCAATTTATCAGTAACTCTAACACCTTTTATGACATAGAAGGTACATAGAAAACATATTAATGGGAGGAAAAAGAGGAGAAGGGCATGGCCAAAGCATCCACAGGCTTTGGGAAAGATTCAGAAGTAAAGCCAGGGAGGAAAAAATATAAATTTCTTGGAAGGAAAATGACATCCCTAGGAGAAAATTTAATACAGAAAGAAACACAGGTAGATCCCAGCAAAGTGAAGCCATCTCTCATATGCTTGTCTGACCTTGTTTCCTGCAATCTTGTGTGTTACAGGTTCTAACAAAAGCACATTGTTAATAAGCTCAGACAGATAAGGAGGGTTGTCTAAGTCCTTGAGTGTGAAAGAAATCTAATATCTTTATTTATAGTGCCTTTAGGTGCCTGCCAAATATATTCATTACCTCCCAATAATATAGAGATAATATTTCAACTGTGAATGCACTGTTTGTTAATTGAATGCAAGCCTGGAAGCGAGTTAGTGGTTGCAGACATACTTGTTAGAGTATTTGGCAGAAGAGTACTTGAACAGAGTGCAGAACATGCCAATCTGATTAAAATCACTTGTCCTTGAATCAGACAAAATACGGACTCATTGCCACAACTGCTGCTCAGGAAAAGATCCTGCTGACAGAGACTGACAACAGTTAGCACAAGGCTACTGCAACAACTTATCTCCAAGTCTCATTAGGAAGACAGTGTGGGCTCCCTGGTGCAATTCTGCATCTCACTGGCATTTCTTAAAGTGTAACAATGTCAATTGAAGACTTTAAAAATATAGAAGAAAGGCGATGTTCTGTAGTGGCTGTGAGTGAGCGGCAACATTAAGAAAGGTGGCAAGGCTGATTGCATATTCCAGCCAAACTGTTTTGTGATGGTGACGCAGGAAAAACTGCACTTCACAGGAAACCAGTCAGTTCTGGGAGTCATGGCAATCTCATGGAAATGACTCTCTGGGTAAAAAGAGCAGTTCCAACAGCAGCGCTCTCGCAAGAGCTCACCCAGATTGACAGACACCAAGGAGGAAAGTGTTGCAACTTCTCAGGTCCAAAAAAGGGGGAAGGGGCTGTGCTATTTTGGGACCTCATGGCCAAGAGATTCAGTGACAGACTAAGGCAAAAGAGCTCCAGGAGAGGAAGCACCCAGAGGATATGGACATGTGCGCTCCTGACAACAGTGTGGCCAGTGCCGCTGGGAGTCCCATAAGTTACTTTAGAGCACCCCTAACTAATTGAACAATGTTCAGTAGATGAATTATTAGGTCCTGTATAAATATTTAAATTGTATGCAAAGACTTTTAAGAACCATTGGCATAGAATTTTCACTTGGCAAGAAAGATTGGTGTTAGAGACTGTGTGCTTCAGAGACAGGCTGCTCTGCTAACTTTTTCTTCTGGGTGGTCAGCTGGAAGCAGAGTCAGAATGAGAGATCATCTGCAGCTATGAAGTAACACTAACAGCTAAAATGCTTTGTGCTTCTCTGGCCTTGCAGCAAAATAATGGGCAGAGAGAGTTTTTACAAACCCTGATTCCTTCTTGTACCCTTTGGCCTCATTCCTCACACTTCCTGCACATCCTGCTCTACCAGACAGTCACTGCCTCTGCACCTTCAGTGAGTCTCCTTTCACTTCTCCTCCTTCTTCTGGCCACACTGAGTTTAGGGCCAGAATCGATAATATGACTAAGACATGAATAATTTATACCCACCAAGACTGTTATTTGGTCTCTTATAGGTGTCTGTGAGAGTGATGAAACCGTTTTGCAAACTGAGCTTTGTATAGCTACTCTGAGAATATTTAGCAACAGCCAGGAGTCACAAGACAACCTACTTTTCTTTAAACATTTATCTCAACTATCTATGCTCCCTAAGTCAAAAATTGATTCTGCAGACAGGTCTTATCCTTAGTGAGGTTGTAGGGGGGGTTGATACTTTAATTTACTTCGCACTTTCCCCCCCCTGAATTCACTTCTAATTTACCTGCATAATATCCCATAGTTTATTAACCAATATGATGTACTGGGCCCAATCCTGATCACATTTCTATTGGATTTATAACTGTTTAACCTCACTGGCTGCTGTTGAATTAGTGCTGCTTTACATTACTGTGAGCACAGCTTCACCAGCCATTATCTTAGACTTGAAGAAGCTCCTCTAAAATCTCTCTCAGGTGTTATTGCCTACTTAACTTACAGCAGAGGTCGAACTTCTCAGGCTAGCAACTGATTTTTGTTCCCATCTATTTAATAACTCATCAAGTTTAAAATCCAGTTTCCTCATTTACATTTTACATTTCAACCAATCTGTTCTAGTCACCTCTCCCAGTAAAAATGAGATAACACGCTGTACAGATAAAAGTGTACCAGTGTGCACTTTACTGAATGTGTGCATTATGGAGGTTCTGCATGTCATAGCTGCTGTGCTATGGAAGATGACTCGAAATAAGCTAATAGATATACRCATCAAATGCTCTAAAACATAAAAGAGGGCTTAAAGTGTCAGTAGCTTGGCTAGCACACAGTCTATTGTACCTGGTCTCATTTCTTTAATATGCATAGTGACAGCAATGGCTAAAACTCATCTGCTGTCAGTGTTAATAAATCAAAGTACTTTAACAAAAATTCACGACTAGTTGTTGGAAAGTTTTCTTGTCATATTTCTCCCTGGAATGTAGACTCACCGAAGCAGTGGCAGGGTGTGTTAGAAGAATAACGTTGACTGGGTCACTTGTGGTGCCCATTTTCATATGAAGCATGTCTTTTCACCATCTCTGGCTGCCACAGAAAGTTCGTGGTGGTTATAGAGGGGGAAAAGATTGGGAAACTGTTCCAGTATGCTGCAGGCTTTCCAAGAACAGATGTCAGTTAGACATAAAAAGAATAATCTTGGCTCAACTGAGTTTACCTTACAGACATCCTTGGTTTATTAAAAAAACAAACAACTTGACTTCTGTTCCCCATCACCTAGAATTAGTTTGTTGTTGAATTCATGCTTGTTCTAACTCCACTGAATTTAATAGTCTTACACCAGAGATGAATTCGGCCCTTGGTCTTTAAGGCAATCTTTCCCCTTGTGTGAAACAAAAACACCATATGGTGAGTCCTTGGCTTAGCATCCATAGCTGAGTTTACTACTGTTCCTTTCTGATTCTGTTGATGGAAAAGGTTAAAGCCTGCAGAGATGGTTCAGTCAATGCCAAACCTGCAACAACAGGGGGTGAAATAAGAGTTAATGGGGAGCTTCACGTATGAGTCTTGCTGCTCATTCTTCAGAACTGCAAGTTATACAGCTGAGCTGTTTACTACTCATGTAGTGATGAGGACTTGAGCCTGACAGACAATTAGAACAACAATCCTCTTAAAACTTTTCAGCTATCCCTGTAGTTCAGTCTGTGAAATATCCCTCCTCATAATTGCTTTGAAGAGAAGCAATCCCTGAATAAAACTCCCCTTCACACCATCCCAGCTGAAGACCCTTGCCATTGAGTTTGATCAACAGTAAAAGATCTAGCAGTTAGGGAGCCCAGCAAAGTGGCTTTGTAGTATTGCCATGAATGTATTTGCACAAAGCCTGAAGATCTTCACTCAAACAATCTGCATCCCAGTGCTGAATCTGTAAGCAAGGAAACTGCAGTTAGCTGCTCTTCACATCCCTCCTCATAGCACTTGTACAGCAATTTCGCATTCACTACTGGGAGCATCATCCTCACTTTGCATTAAGTAACCTGGGTGAATAGTTTTTATGCTTCCTGTAACCATGCTAAAAATAATTCAAAAGAGGTTCTTTTATACATTCACATGCCCATAATTTTTGGCATAGCACATTACTGATACAGTCCTTTCAGCAGCATGCCATTAAGCAAATCTGCTGAAATTCATTGTCTAAAGAGTTCTTCTTCTACACATGTAAAAATCTGTAAAAAACAAGTATTGCATGCTATGTAATTCCTATTGCAACCTATGTGGATTTATCAATCTGACCACATCAGTGCCTTTGAAGCCACTCCACTAGTTTCCTCTCTAATACCATATCTACTGCAAACACTTTGCCATGAACCATAGAGCTGTAGTTTTGCCTTTCACCACCTGCATTATAACAGTATTAGCCCTTATTCAGCCAGTCATGCCCATTTTTGACTTCCTGCCTGTCTGTTTTTGTCTCAAGTATCTGTCCAGTTTCTTTGCAGAGTGGCACATGGAAAAACATTTTCAGGTAAAAAACTGTCAGGTTGACACTTTCCACTCCTTCCATTATGCTGTTCTAATACATCCAGAAAGCTTCCACTGTTGGCTATCAAAATGCTACTTCAAGACTGTTTCTATTTCAAGATTGTTTTGTATCTAAAGAAAGATTCAAACATCCTTATATAGAAAGAATGTCATTGTTCTGCCCAAAGTTTCAGCAAGTACTAGATTTATTTTGCAGATAAATTAATTAGTGTTTCAGTTGGAAATCAATCCTTTAAGAGATTGTCATGCTTTTTCAAACCATGCTCTTGTCCCAGCTGAGTTCTAAAACCAAGCTAGAGACAGCTCTTGAAACTTCCTGCATCATTAAAATTCACAGAGCACTTATGGCAGAAGAACCATTTAAAGATTTATTTTCAATATTACTAGTGCTTTTTTTCCTCTAGTTTTTAATAATTGATCATTTTCCCTCCAGAACTAGTTTATACACTTGCATTATGACACAGAGGAAAATACACAAAGCATAGCTCTGCTCTGGAGGTGCTACTTTCCCTGGATACCTCCTCAGTTGAGGGAGACGGGTAAACTTTTCTAGCAAGCAAATCTAGAATAAGAGCCAGCTTTAAGACTTCCGATCTCCTGAAGGAACTAGCTGACTATCAGCTGGAAGCTAAAACTTCCAGTGTTAAAGGTAGCCTTTGCAAATACCCTTCTCCTCTCCTATAGCACTTAACTGAATAATCACCTACTTTCTATTTAACAGGATTCCTGCCTCACTTGATGCACTGAACAGGCTGTGTCAGTATGCTTTTTTTTTCTGCCAGCCTCACTGTCAAACTGTGGTCTTCTGCTTTATTTACTGCCAACTGTTCAAATCCTGCTTGGAAGGCACAAAAAACAACATCTTCCAATCTGCCTGTGAAACGAGAGGGGGGGTATTCTCCTTTTACTAATTAAGACCTGAAAGGCAGTGAGATTAAGCTCATGAAAGAAAACAAAACAATACACATATTGAGCCACACATGCACAGGATTTAAGTCTTCAGACCAAAATATAAAGCACCCAGGCTGAAGGCATAGCTGGTGGAATAGCCATGTTCTTACTCTCTGTATGAACCGGTACTAGTGGAGAGTGAGACCCACACCTTAGCAGAGGATTTCCAAACTTTGGCCTGACCTCAGAAGACCGATGGGACTCAGGAACATGAGCATCCATTTCTGCACTTGGAGAGATGCTTCCACCTCCTCCGACCCACACTTCCCCCATCCCTTTAGTTCATCCCTCTCCAGTCCTCTTACGAGCTCCCTAGAGGGTCCTCTATCTTCAACCCTGAATGCCAATCTCTTTCTGTATCTCTTTAGTCAATCCCTTTCTATTTGCACCCCATCTCCTATTTGCAGTCACACTGTCCTATTTTCACTGCATATTCCTCTCTCCCCACAAATGCCTTGCCCCAGTTCTAGACCTTTTGGCTTGTAAGGCTGCACTTCCCCTTCATGCAGGCTGCTTTTCTTTCTTTTGGGCTCCATCAATAGCCACACTTAAAGCAGTGGAAAGTGTATTCTCAGAGCTCCACTGCACATGGTAGCCATGTGCAACAATTTCAAGGGAAAGATTGCTCATCTGCTTCAGGGGCACTTTTATGCAGATTCTTGAGAGAGAGGAATGCCAGAAACTTGTGAAAGACACCAAGACTTTTCTCTCAGGTTATTTTGGTAACCATTCAATGAAACAGCTACTTTCCTGAGCTAAAAGTAGTGGTAAATTGCAAGGCTCATTCCAGAGCCTGTTGGTCTCAGTGTTACATAAACAAACCAATTACTAGTCCTCACTGTCATTGTTGGAACAGACAGAAAATTTTTTAAGGGAAACTTTCTTTTCAAAAACTTTCCAAAAGAAATTCTGCCTGAAATGAACTTGCTGACATGGAAAATTTTAGCTGCAACAGCTGAAATTTGACAAACCGATAGGTAATTGAATGCAGGATCTTGGAGAGAAAGTGTTAGGTGACAGCCATTATTATATGCATATTCCTACTAGCTCCATTTGTAATATGCCATTTGCTATATGACTACAGTAATGAATGAGAAAAATATTACCTAACTTTTCATCATTTTATAGTACTAATAAATTAAATGATTAAACAAATTATTAAGGATTGCAGACTGTTCACATAAAATACATTGGTAGTTTCTGGATATTCCTGTTTGACTCTTAATGACAACTTGTACAACATTTGGGGCTGAAATCAATAGTATCCATAGTCATGATAGAATTTTAAGTTATGATGTTTATTTGCCATTTTTGGTTTTCAGGGTCTAGGCTTTTGCTGCTTCCCATTTCCTGTCATATCCTTTGGTTTCATACATATCAATATGTCTTCATCAATGCAGAAAATTTGTGTTGAAGGGATAATTTGAGCTATTTTTTAAGATAACTGTTTTGCTGGATCAACATAAAGCTGCTTTCTTTCTCTCTTGACTGCTGCAACTCATCGGAAGATTATGAGTCACCAAGCAGCACAGGAACCTTTGTAAACTAAGAATGAGAAATCAGAGCTGTGAGAACTTTTACACTTTGTGGTGGAAGCTGTTTTAAAAAAAACAAAGCATTCTCCAAGTCTTCACATAACTATTGTAATGTAACAGAGCAAGTTTAAAGGGGTATTTAGGTAGAGTAGATGCAATAGTAAGATTTAAAAACTACAGTTGCCAGAAGAAGCAGCTGTTTAGCCTAAAGGGCTTGTTCCTATTTCGTTTCTTTTCTGGATGCAAAAAGGCAATGTTTGGAATTAACCAATACAGGAAAAATACACTTGGAGAAGACCTGAGGTGTTTAGTTTCAGTCTTGCTTCTGAAACAAATGCTAACTGGCATCCTGAGGAACTGTGGGTATGCAAAGAATACAGGTTGGGGCTTTCTCTCTGACTGCAGAAACCATGGAGTAATCACCTGAATATTCCACCAAGCTCCTGCCCATCTGCCACATGACACAATGCAGTAAACTGTATTTTGTGTAATCCCCAGACAAAATTCTCACATCTGTTAGCTGTATTAGCTACCTGGGTTTGTGAGAATGTTTCTGAAGTATTTTTAAAATATATTAAATATGTTTCAAGAAAGTTAGTATATTTATTTGAAAATATTTGTTAGAAAAATGCATTTTTCAAGTGTGAGTCTGTAAGAATGAAAACCCAATTTACTCGCTTTGACCTGATCTCAAGCCACTTTAGCAATAGAATGATTCCTGTGAATCATGAGCACTAATATTTATATACTGCAGGAAATAGGTCTAGACAGTACCTGTTTCTCCTGTCATGGTAATACCTCCTCTGATGCAGAGAGAACATTTCCAACTAGACAAGGAAAAAGAAAAACATTTTCACTGCACTATAATTTGTCAGTTCTTTTAGGGAACCCTAAGTTTAGTAGTACTTATATTGGAGTTGGAGGCTAGTGCTTACTCATGATGTGAACATAAGGAAGTTCACCTTGCATGAGCTGTTGCTTTTTCATTTTACGGCTGGAGCTAAGCATACTGCAGCCATTGCTGTCTTCTGAGAAATAGGGCTTTGGGTTAAGGTCTGTTCTTGGTTAACGGTTAAAATCAACTGAGAAGAGACATGGAGAGATCTGTTTTACTGGGAAAGAAGAAAACTGGGGTTTGGATGCAAGTTAATATATCCTGGACAAAAGCTTTTTGACTTAGGATTTGCATTCTTCCATTTAAATCAATTGAGAGAGGACTGTTCAAATATTTATAAATAAGCAAGAAAAAAGTCAAATGGAGGCAAGAAGAGACCTTTCAAGCTAAAAAATAAAGGCCAAGACAGTGTAAGCAAGTCTACCACATATTAAAGCTCTGCTAAAATATTTAACACTGCTTCTAACATAATCATGCCTAAAGCAGGCAGAAGGGGCTTTACAGCAATTATTTGTTGTAAATTMATGTAAATATTCATGTAAATTCATGTTGTAAATTATAGATTGATGGATTTTAAGCTAGATGAGATCATCACGTCATCCAGTCGGACCTGCATGATACAGCCTGTTAACCATGTAGTGAATCCAAACAACTTGTATTTGAGTAAAGATTATATTTCTGTAAAACAGCCTGTCTTGATTTTAACATAAAAAAGGTTGAAGAGTTTGCCATGTTCTTTGTTAATTTGTTTCAATTAGTCACCCTTACCAATAAAAAATAAAAGTGACTCTTTTTAATTTGAATCTGTCTGACTTAAACTTGCAACCACTGAATCTCATTAATCTCCTATCTCTCTTTCAATGTCATTCCTGTCCAAGGTACAGGAGCGATGTTCAGTAGGCATGACTTGTATTCTGTGTCCCTAGGTGTATGGCCATAGATTTGACTGTATTCAAATAATCTCATTTTGTTTCAGCTGTTTCAGCTCATTGTCTCAGCTTAAAGAGCAATTTGTATTGCTCTGTAGGACTGCCCTGTGCTCACCAGTACTCACCACTGTGTCTGTTTCTTCTGTAAGTTTTATTTTTGTTTCCAAAAATCTAAAATGCTGAAAAAATTGGACAATAAATTATAAGAGATAAAACTCTTCCTACATGGAAGCTTGATTTTATTTTATATCTTTCATCTGTAGAAAGAGACTATTTTGTAAAGCAGTGAAGCAGAGTCACAGGTTTGATGGGAATCCTACACTAGAGTAAAAACTTGCAGAAATAAGAAGACACATTTAACAATGAGAAGACACAGAAAGCAGATGAACAAGAGGGGAAAAAGCTAACCAAAGAAAAACCTGTGTGGATCTGAGTTCTCAGCTAAATTTARGTCTTGACAATGTTTTTGATTATCACCTAGTACAACGCTTAATTTTAAAAATACCGGAATAAGTCCAGTCCCATCCTATATGTGATATTATTTTGCTATATTTGGATGACAAATAGTACTGACATTTCACCGCTATAGGCAAACTCTCTGTGGTCTGTAATTTTACGAGCCCCTTTCTCGTGCTACAAAATGCCTCCTTACCTAATTTGTCCTACTGAAATTACTAGAGAATTAGTCAAATTGCATAAACTGATATGTACATTCTGTTTCTCTTTATCATGCACATTAATATGTACTCACAGACTTTATACACAGCAGTACTGAAAGTGGATGTAGATTACAGCATTGTCTATTAGCTTCTGTATTTGCAGAATATATTTTACTGCTCAATATGTTTTATCGAGAAATAGTATTTTGCTTCTGAAGGATCAACAGGATGTAAAGCCTCTCTATTCTTTTCTCTGTTCATTAAATGTTAAGAAATAACAAGGAGTTCCAACTCAGTTTCACTGAAATATTATTTTCTTGGGTAGCTATCTGAGGAAGTTAAACGTTATCTTTATTGCATACAGTGTGCAGTTTCCACAAGGTGTAAATGATTATTAATAGCAGATCTTCCACATTTAATGAGCACCTGCTATGCAGAGTGGGTCAGTGTTTTTGATGAAACATTTACGAAAAATTTATTATAATTAGCGTAATTAGGCCTTTCCAATTGCTGCCCTATCTGTAGAAAATCAGATTCTCCAACTTACTTTGTAGGTGGCTATAATACCCACTGATTTAGATGAGTTTCCAGCTGCTCAGGCAACATTTATTAAAATCTTGGCTTTTCTAGATAAGTGCTTAGCAGTAGTAAATATAACCATACAGAAGTGTTCACACTTGATTAGACCAGTCATCCATTTGGACTTTTGTCCTGTCTTTGACAATGGCTGCTACCAAATGATTCAAGGGAAATGCAAGATACTGCCTCCAAAACAACCACAAAAAGTTGCCCTTACCTGAAAGTTTCTCTTCAATCTGCCTCAATTAGTGCCTGGAAGAAATACAAAGTGTACATCATTTCTAAAATGGGTGGTTCTTGTCCAATGTCCTTGCTCTCTGCTTGCTTTTTTCTTGTGAAATGGCTGTGTTCAAGCTTGCCTTAATTAGATCAGCACTAAGACATGCTTCTTTTTTCAGGTTTTCAGTCTGCTGCAGTTCAGATATGGTCAATGACTGATTCTGTGCCTTTCTTTCCCATCACAGCTTCAGCCTATCTCACTATCTAGACTATCGGTTCTCCATAGAGCACAGCAGAATGATCACCATTTATATGGGAACTCTACATGTCTATGCAATAAAAATAATTAATGACAAAATCTTTCTTAAGTTACCTAACAAAGCTGGATGAGCAAGATCATCAGATTTATTTGTTTATATCTCTGACAGTTATTTCCATCAATACTGGTTCCTTTCATGCAAAAGCTTTGATTTCGTCAAAGGCTTTTCCTTTAAAACACATCAGCATAATCTGAAATGGCTCTGGCAAGAAGGCAATGTTACCCCAATCCAAAGTGAATTATTTTACTTCTACAATATTAAAAAGTTCTTTGAAATGTTCAAGTCAAACATTTCTAATAGGAATTTATAAAAGGTTCATTCTGCAAAAAATATTGCTGTTTCTTTTGAAATACTCTCCAATAATGTGTTTTTAAAACTGGCCTTCTGTGTGTGCTTGTTGAACTTCAATAAAAGTTTTAATACAATATTTCATTTTAATAAAGTAACATCCTTGAAGTGTAACTGTGGCACCATAAAAGTCACAAAATAATTTGTTCACTGAGTACTGGTTAATTAGCTTATGAAGCTGATTGAATAAATTAACTTACCTTACATTTCAATTTAAGATGATTGTAAATTACCTTAAAGATGAAAACGTGTTAACATTCAGTGAATGAAGTATTTGAGAACTGTTTTAACAACATTTGCTGCAACCACACTGTCTTCCCGTTTCATGAACTGCAGTTGCTCTATATACTATGACTAGTGCTTTTAGAAAAACTCAAATTCTTGGAAATAAATAACCGTTCCATTGCTGAAAAGAGTTTATTACATCTAATGCTTTATGTGGCATTAAGACTTTCTCATTTTCAAACTAATATTTTTCCTCATTTTTGCTTGAGCCTGAAAAAAATGAGAAACTGCTTTGTACAGAGTATAACACATAAAGATGTATGATTGCTATAAGCAAACTGATCATTAACTTTGAAATTGAGTTTGACTAACCCTTCCATACACATTATGCAAGGTTTATTTCAGATTTGGCAAATATTTCCAGCAGGAGAAAATACTGGTGCAGAATGAACACATGGAAACTTTTCAGCACAAACAATGAAAGTTTGTTTCGTAGATGAATGAATTTCTGTTTTGTACTTGCATAGAATCCACTCAGCTTCAAATGCATAATAAATAAAAAGGAAGAAATAGAAGAATGAATTTTAGTAAAGCATCAGAATTTATTCTTTAGACTTTGCTGTTAACATTCTAACCAAAGAACAGTTAAATCTGAATTAAAAGCATACTTGTAATGTTGGTATCTTAAGGAATATAGTGTAATGCATGTAGACATTCTGTGTATGTCAGCATTATCTACACAATGTTGAGCATCATTTTTCCTTTCATGTATTCTGATAGGGAAAGCAGGCATTTTAGCAGGGTCAAAAAGCACTGCAGGCAGAATGGCAGATCAGACTGACTTGCTCCATTTACAATTTTGGGAAATCAGTTCAGTTTCCTAATAAAAAAAATGTTTTAAGAATTCTCCCAATATTCCCAAATGCTCTAACATTACCGCCCCCCCAAACCCTTACCATGTGTTCTTAATTATCATTTGCAAAATGCTGGTCAAAACATTTCATATATTCCAGATATGACTCAGAAAAAACAAATAAACAAAGGAGTGCTTTGATCAAAGACTCCTCTTGAAGAAAAGATACAGTTTATTTGGAGGTTAATAATCTTAGAGTGCTTCAATACTTTACATCTGCTACATTAAAGTTGTCCAAACGTTTTCAATTTCAGAAGCCACGACTTCAGAGAAGCAGCTTTTATTGTCATAATGATCCATGACCTAGTTTCAAACAGGTTTGTTCGTTCATTCGTTCATTCGTTCTTTCTTTCTGAGCCCTATAAACAATTTTGGGGAAATGTCAAACATTTAAAAAAAACTGAAATAAACAGGAAAATGTAGGGGAATAAAAACAGAAAACAAGAATCAATAGTCCTTGCTCACCTTCTACCTACATACTGACAGATTTTTTTTTTGCTATATATTTTACTCCTTAGCTTTATTTTGGTTTTAAAATACCTTGGGACTGTATATGGCCTTACCTTGATCCATATGGGTGGACCATCCTTTGTGATACTTTTATGTTTACCTCAGATAAAAGACCGCTGTAAGTCTTTTTATAAACTACAGTGTGAACTCATCTTGTTCTTTCTCATCTTACTTATCACTGCCAACACTTCTGGTCAAAATAACCAAATAAAACTACCAAATAAGGTAAAAAGTAAGATAAAGTAGCAATGTATATGCCTCAGGTCTATTAGAATTATTTTTTGCCATGTGCTCTACTTTTATTTACTAACATGGCATTTTAACCGTCTTTTATTACAACTCTCTCAGTGTCTTTGCAGTCCATCTGTTCTATTTATATATATACAATGTGTATATATATATATAAATGTATATATGTATATATGTACAGAACAGGTTTGAAATAAGGTAGTCAAACAGTGCAGTTTCCTCCTCCAAGTGCCAAAGTCCCAACTCAGACAGGAATGTGATCTCAAGGGACCATTTCGGGATGAGTCCAAGGCAGAGGTAAGTCCTTCGCAGGTACGTGTGATTCCCTCTCCAGAGACCAACACTGCTACAAAGGTCTTGCGTATCACTTCAGGTTTCCAGAGGTCAAAAATTTGATCTTATGCTAAGAAACCAAGCCAGGAATATTATAGGAAAAATTCCTTTAGTAGACACAAGGACTCTAAATAAATTCCAAAATTTATTCCCCAAAATAACTCCCCCCCAAAATCTTGGAATCATTGTAGATATTTCTTTACAGCCACCAGCACCATGCTCAGATATAGTCCAAAAAGCAAGTAGATTGTTCAAAACTGCTAGAAAAGGAATTGAGAACAAAATAATGCCGCTGTACAAAGCCCCAGGCTGCTCCACTTCGAACACTGCATGCAGTCGTGAGCACACCAACCCAAAAGAAATATGGTAGGACTAGAAATGATTAGAGTAAGGGAAAGCAAAATTGATAAAAGTATGGAAAGGCTTCTATATGAAGAGAGAGCAAATGGACTAGGACTCATCTGTTTGGAAAAAAGATTTATTAGTAGCTTTTAAAAGCATGAGTGTTTGTTTAGAGGGACAGGGGAACCATTCCTCATGTCAGTGAGAAAACCCAATGAAATGGTCAAGTAGCAGGTGTAAAGCAAAGAGAAGGAACTGTTTTACTACAGAACACATTGCAGCATGCCTCGTCACAGGATGTCATAAATGTAAAGAACTGCTCAAGAAAGGAACTGAGAAAATCACAGAAAAGAGCGACAACAGTGATTATCAAAATCTTTGGTCAGGATAAAACTTCTAACACAGGATTTCAGTCACCAATTGCCAGAAGCTGGGGATTTATTTTATATTCATTTTATATTCATCTAGTTTCTTGTGCTTTTTCCTAACTAATAGCCACTGAGAGAAAAAAGATACTGAACCAGATGGATCTTTTCTATCACCCATTGTGCTCATTCTTAAGGTTTTGATTCAACTAATAGAGTACTGAATTGAGAGGCAAAAAGTAGATTTTCTTTCAGATTCTGTACGAATCTTCAGCCACAGTTTCACTAATCTGAATCCATAGATTAACAAATTTAATTCTCTTTCTTGAGCTCTGTGAATATGGTCGCAGCCATGAAACTACTAACACATGGTTTAAGTTTTTCACAAACCTCAGTTTGTGAAAATAGGACATAAGAAATAATGGAAAATATATTTAATCTGTTAATTGCCTTTCCTTTTTGTATGGGAAAATAGTAGTGACTATTCTGTAAGATAGTAAACAAAGTCCTGCACTCAGACAGCAGGAATAAATTACAACAATCAAAAAAACCTCTCTTTTTGTTCATAATTATAAAACAATCCGTAAGATGCTTTGAGAACTGCTCTGTGAAAGAGCTTTATTTGGACTTTTTGCTAAAACTGGAAAGTTGTTCCAAGCTTCAAGACTGAGGTCCTAAAACATGTTTTTCATTCAAATGAGTGGTGGAGGAATAGATTATTTTTCAGGGGTTGGAAACAGCATTAGAGATTGCTTTTAGATGCTATTTTCAAGTTACACCTGCTCACCATGAGGCAAGATGTCAGAAAATAATGAAGCAACATTATACATATGGAAGTTGCAAGATGGGAAATGGGAATCAGATCAAAGGTCTCTGAAGGATGAAACATACAAACGAATGAATTTCTGACACTGCAGAGTGAGCAGTCTGCCTTTGAAATCCTTTCTACACTCATCGGAGCATGCTTAATGGGGTTTCTGTTTCTTCTTTTTTTTCATCTTCTTTTTCTATACTTCTCATGTGACAGAATTAGGTATTACAAACAAGCACAGAACACAGTCCAGCTACAGCTGTACATTTTTCACAAAGCAGAAAATACTACACGTGATCATTGGTGGACACACAGATGGAGATATTTGAGGTATTTTATTAACCTTGGTATGTATTCCATTAAGTAATCTTGAAGGTTGAATTTTGTCCATGGCTGGACAAAACAATGCAAGAAAGAATGCCATTCCAAATATTAGTTAAATGGAAACTTATGCTGTAGTGATATATTACAGCTATATATTCCCAGATTCATTGTCTTTTGGGAAGTGTAGCTGTCTGCATTTCTTGCCTTTAGTTCCTTATGTATATTTTCAATCCTGGTGATGTAAACTAGTACATGCAATTGAAAATGAGGTTAGTCCAGCCTACTAGGGAGTTAATTAACATTATTCAGAATATTCTCATGTTGGGCTGCTGTAGAATGTGGTACGTGCTGTCACCATCAAAAGCAGCGAAGCAGGTGTCTGAAATCAGAACCTTTGATTGGCATCACGGCTACCATTATGCTGGCAGACTGACACTTACCATCCAAATGATCCAAAACTTGTAGTCGAATAGATAGTAGAGCTGAGGTAAACACCTCACTGCAGTGGCCCGGTTCACTGAACCCGGAGGAGCTATGCTGGTTTACTTCAGGTGAGGGCTTGAGCCAATAAATCGACTTGGACATTTTGAATGCTGTTGAACTTGTAGCTCAGCTCATCACTAGCAATGCTGCATTCCTTTTTGACACCACTCTTAAGGTGGGACCCTACTATCTTTAGATCCTGCAAATGCTGAGCTGCAATGGAAACATCCCCCTCTTTAGTTACTTTTATTTCTAAATGTCACAACATCACAGAGGAAATCTTGAGAAAGTGTCTCTTTTCAGCCTGTATTAATTCATTGAAATTCTACTCATATTTAATGTAAGAGACAAAATATTTCAAGTGAATCTCTGGTCAATTAGCTGTTTCAATGTTCTTAAATCATTTTTCACCAGACACATTAATTCTTACAGTAATGAAAAGAGCTTTCCAAGTCCATGGTGTGTTGAAAGTCTTTGCAAAATAAGATATAATACAGAATATTAGAAAAGAAAAGATAGAAATGAGCTTATTTCCTTACTGGAAGTCAGGCCTGTGAGTCAAAATGATTTAAATAATTGTTTTTGGATTTTAAGCAGACTTGCAAGAAAGACTATTGCTTCCTTTGACATAGTAAAACAATTTTGAGAACAGGCAATCTTATTTGAAATGACTGTGTAGGTGTCATGCTTAGCTAATCATGAAATGTCATTTTCAAAAATATTAATGCATTCCTCTTATAATGCAAAGCAAAGTAATGTATTTTGTAAATGAGATAAGCATTCTTTAAGTCTAGAAAAATGCTATTCACTGGCTGCACCATAATGCTATTTCCCATTTCTTAGTAATAAAAGCTGTCATTCTTTTTTCCTATAAAGTACTTGAAGGCTCAGGACTGATAAAATGAACAACCAATAAAAAACAGAAACAAGCCCCAAAACCAAACAGCATTGTTGCTAGGTGGGAACAAAGTCTTAGTAGCAGATTATAGAAATTTAAATGCAACAATGGAACTGAACTTGTAAGATATGGTGTCCTTCCTAAAAAATGATTCTTGTAGTCAAATCTCATCAAAGTCAGTGGGAGAGGAGGATTTGTGGTACACTTGATGGAAGATTGGAACCCTGGAGGGTCACATTTTAATCATCTTTAGTCAATTTTGAGCTGAAAAAAATGCAAAATTTCTGAATTTGTTGTGTAAATTTAATCAAATGGCACTGGTCTTCCTTTTGCATTAAAAAGTTTATTTTAGAGTAGAGTTACTGGAATTACTGTCAGTTCAAAAGAAAGTCTCCCAAAGCTGAGATACACAGCCCCATTCAACAAGAATACTTTTTTTTKGGGGGGGGGGACTTTAGGAAATTTTGCCATTTTCTACTTTTTGTAAAGCTTTCTTCATAAGTGTAAAATACATATTTTCACCATCATTTAAGGATTAGTGGATATAAAAACCTGGAACACAAAAGCTAACCCCCCCTCAGGCTTCAATTAGTTTACTTTCTGAAACAGTTATTTATGTGACAATGTCAATCTTTCAGTAATTCATGCATGAACTTGTCAAAAAAACTATTTCCACTTCTCAGTAGTACTGTGAATGTTTTGACATACATATTGGTGATAGACTGAACCTATAAACTACTGGGAAAAGTTTTAGAGGGTTGAAAAATAAGGAAATGTTTCCAGACCAGCAAACTGCTTAGTGTAACCTTCTCCTAAACTGAGAGCTGCCAAAGCACACATTCATTTTGCTAGGTTCATTTCGTATCCTTTTTCCCCTGTTTTCACTTTTATACAATAAATCACAATGCCAAAACACATTATATTTCACTGCTTTTAGCTTTTAGGCTGAGATAATAGAACAACTGTGTTTTCCTAGAAACAATAGACACATAATATTTACTGATGTAATACAACAAGCAACTATGGAGTAACTAACAATTAAGATGGTCCAAAATTCATTTTCCTTATTGCCTGGAAGTATTATTTATTATGACAGACTTCATACTAATCCCCAGCATACAAAGTGTACCAAGCAAAAAGCAAGGAGCATGTATTTAAAATTTTCTCAAAGTACAATTTTTTTTGTAATATTATAGAGTTTTGCCTACAAAACCATTTCTAATACTTAAAAAGAGCATTTCACTTAACCTTATGGCTCCTGACTTATTTTCCTGTGACTCGGAGAAGCTGGACAAAGTAAAGGAATAAAAAGGACAAATTTGCTATGAATGACTCTTTAATAAACATGCACACATTCCTATAGAAACTGTTGGATGCAGGTTTAATTGTGATTTGGGATTTATATTGTCCTTTATTATACAAGCCTGCACAGCTCATCCAAAATGGGTCCCAATCTGTTCTTAATATTTACCATTTCAGTTTTTTAACACTTCAGTGTCAGTAATAATCACAATGGTAGAAACAGAAAATAAATGAATGTGATTGATAGTTCAGTGTGACTTAATTGACCTACCAGTTTTGTAATTGAAAGGGTTTTTTTTATTCTGTGAAGCCTGGATTTTACACAGATTCTCTAAAAAATGGCAAATTTACTTACTTTCTGCCCACAGTCCATATGAATGTAAATATTACTAGTTGATTTTATTACCTTTA
Organism: Apteryx rowi; assembly: GCF_003343035.1. Taxonomy (NCBI): domain Eukaryota; kingdom Metazoa; phylum Chordata; class Aves; order Apterygiformes; family Apterygidae; genus Apteryx; species Apteryx rowi. The sequence continues at coordinate 500,015 of NW_020450507.1, read as the reverse complement.
TGGGGAAAAGTACTTATATATACTTTATTATTTCACTACTAAAACACAGGTGCTTTTTCACATGGAGTTTTATTTCAATATTAGCTATGAAAACAAAGCAATCCCTATTTGTGCAGAAGTTTAACTACAGCTTTCAATGCAAAGCTCTTTCAGCATGTTAGTAGGTGTGGAAAAAGCTGTGTGAATAAACAATAGACACTGAAAAATATGCCCTCATTCCCTTTAAAAATTGGGCTCCTCTACTTTGATTGAAAGATAATTTGTTTGTTTGTTTGTTTTTAACTTTAAAACAGTGTTAGTGTTCATCTTATGTTTCCTCCTTTCCAAGCGGGAGCTATGTGTTTTCTTGTCAGAAACAAGATAAAGGACTCTGCTCAATCTACCTCTGTTACGCAGATTTCTTAGAAAAGCATTATTCTTTCAATACTTTATTTGACTATTAAATCAACTTTTGTTATTATGGCTCTGCATGAGTCATTGAATAAATTCAGCTCAATGCCAATGGCTGGACTTCGAGTCACTTCTGAATTATTTGCAGACTTCATGGGTATTCTTTTCATCTACCAAAGCTAGAGATAGCCCAAGTCAAGATGAACTCTTCATTGACAGTCACTGGCAATTGAGAAGCCTAATGGATCTCACTCTAAATTTTTTGTTAACAAGAATTGAGTGAACAGTCAAAAAAAAACCATTCTTCGCAAGTGAACAGTTCTAAGACGTTGGCAGGATCAATACATAACACCACTGTGTCAGCAAGCATAGTGCCTACAATCTGTCATTTTTATTTATTTTTCATGAAGACTTTTTTATAAAGAATACAGAAATGTTGAGCATTTAATACGGATGTATTAAGGATGCTCTAAATTTACTTTTTTTTTTCCTTTTCTTTCCAAACACTTTTTTAGTACCTGGAAAATTCCCTTTGACCTTCATGCAGAGCTTCTCTTCTGTGTAGTAGAACCAGCTGTATTCTATGTAAGTTGCTCTCTCCATTTTAACAGCTATTTCTGATTATTAGCCAAAGAAACTCTTCTTTTGCCAATTATTTATACATTTGTGCTCTTGCTTTCCTTCCAAAGATAATTGTATTTCCTGAGAGAGATGCACCTGGAAAATGTAGCTACACTGTTATTCATTTTCAGCCCATCCCTTCTTTTCCCAAAGAAATCCACACTAACAGTGCATGTGCCGAGTCTTTTATCTTTACACATGAGGACAGCAAGTGGCGCTGTCTGTAATCTCCTGAAGGAGCATGTTTACACTTGAACCAGTCTTGTCATCAATTCCAATGGTGAGATGAGAAAATTAAATAGCTATATATGTATAGCCATTATTGCTGTAATTCTATACGATTTTAATGAAGAGATATGCTAAAGGCCTTTTTCATTTAAACCATACAAAAGAGCTCAAACAAAACAGGTTTCTATAAGGATAACTGCAAAGCACAAATTCTAACATTAATTTTCTCTTGCTGTGCTACAAAGTCTTTGAACTAAGGAGAATGGTCCCCTAGATGGCTTATTTAACCAYTTCTGACCAAGTCTGTGACTAGAAGATGTATTAAGGGAAGTACCTTTCAACAGAAAAGTTGCATAATTTTCCTGTTTCCAGTATCAGAATATGCATACCTAAGCCTACCTGTCTGTGGGTACCCATGCCAGTAAAGCTCTATGACTTCTTTGTGTAGAGCAATATAGTGTCCCGTGCAAACAAGAAAAATACATAAGCACAGCAGAATCTACATAAATTTTACATCAAAATAAGTCCTTGTGAAAATGCTGCTATGCTAATTGCCTGACTCAGTATGCTATCATGTCAAAATGTAATCATCCAAATTCATCACTAGATCCAAATGTGTCACCAGCTGAATATATCAGCAATTGAGTTACATGAGCCATTCATTTGACCCAGTATGTAATTTATGTAGTATTTATGTGATCTATATAAAACTAATTTCTTCCTAGGTCAGGGCACTGCTGCAATGTTGATTAATGCTTTTGTCATTTCACATATTGATTATTATAATTCACTACTTATTGGTTCTCTCATTGCACAATGAACAGGCTTACGCTTGTGAAAAATGTTGCTGCATGTATCCTAGTCAAATTATAAAAGTTTAATAATATCACCCTGGTTTTAATGAAACTTCACTGCCTCACTGCTCATCCATGGAATAAGTATGGTGTTCACAATTGTCATCGTAATGTATAACCTGTCTAAATATTTGCTGGCTTATTGTGGTGAGTGACCTTTCCCTTGTGTTGCATATTAGTTTCTTGTCTGATAACTTATGGGCAGATCACTGACAGCAGTCAGGCAGTAAACTTAAAGGTGGCTCGTTTCTTTTTCAATCCCTTATGCAACTGGTCTGCTTTTCTTTCATATTGCCTCATTTTGTCATAAAGTCTAATCATGTCTTCTGAAATATAATTTTTGCAGGGAAAAGGAGAATTATAAAGACAACAGATCATAGTATTTGCTAGTTGTTTATTCATTTTAAGTGATCCCAGTTAGCTTCTTAGAGTTATCATATGCTGAAAAGAAATTTCCCAATGTTTAATGATATATTTGCCACTCTGAGAGCTATATTAAAAATATTGTTTTCCCCTAAAAAGTTGAAAAATTAATCCATTCAATACATTTTAAAAGAATTGAGTGAATAAGTCAGTTTAAACACCCCAAATTTTCCAACAGTAGGTTTTATTCTAATGTTTGCATTGTCTTTGAGAAAGAAAAGAGCAGCTTATCTTGGCCATTTGGTCCCGTGGGAAGGATGTGTAAAGCAGGGAGACAACAAATGAAGTGCAATCTGTTTTATAAGAATTCTTCAAAAGATCAGCACTACCAGTTGTCTAATGAGAGCAGTCTTTCAATAGAGGTAGAACACGACTACTTTCAATAATGGAGACAACCTGGGAAAGGCAGATGCTTAAAGAAAAGTGTTCTTCTGAGATGGATTTACTTTGTATTTTTATGTTTTGTCACATTTTATGGAATTTAAAGAAATTCTAAATTTATGGAAATTCAGAATAGTGCAAGTACATGGTGTATGTTACTGTTGTTTTCTGTAGCTCATATAAAGAGTTACAGAAAAGAGATTCCTGGGCATAAGATATTCCACATCTAAGACTTCATGAGAAAGTGGTTGAATATTATAGTTTTATGCCTTTAGCATATTTTTGATTTAACTGAGCAAATGATCAACTGAGGACATTTCCTGATGATTAACAATCAAAAGAGAGAAGATGATGGCCTCAGGTTCAGCCACTGTTAATCCCTAAATTATGTCTGTACTATGTCTAGTTTCATTATTTTGAGATAAATTCCCTTATCTTCCTGTAATTTAGTGTAGATTGAAAACAGTGAAGATTAAAACCCGCTCTTTCTTACAGGTACATATTTTTAGATGACCACACAGTTGTGTGTAGAGTCATAATGCAAGCTGATATGTACATGTGAAAAGTGGAGATCTGGCACTGCCATTAACATGGGACCCATTTAGGAGCACGTGCTGGAGCACCCTTTGCAGGGCAAGGCAGCATGAGGACTAGCTGCCTTACCCCACCATGTAAAAGAGGGTGTTGCTGTGGATTTAAAACCAGTCCTTCCATCAAGCATAATCTTCCCAAGCAGAGTTTTGAAATAGCAACCAATACTGGATCAGAAACAGAATTGTACTTAGAGATGAAATGACCTATTAGACCATACACTCAGCTGAAAGGGACTGTGGGTGGATTTTACTTGAACRTTCACCTTCCAGGTTTTTCTAACCTACTTCTATTTTCATGGGTACAATTTAATTCAGATAAATTTATGGTAATCACCGCAAAAGTACAGTAGGTACTAGATCAAAATCCAAGCTGAATTTGTAGACTGATTTCTTAATGTAATGCAAAAACTAAGGGAAAAAAATTAACAAAAAGAATAAGAAACTTCTCTTTCCATAGACAATGGAGAAGAACATTAAGTAAAACAAAATATTTATCTAATATACAGTGAGTTTACCTGTGTTTTCCTTGACTTTTTGTATAGTCCTGTTTAGGTTGTAATAAAGGTCTAGATTTATCAGAACTTTTACTATTGAAAGATTAGAGAGTCCCTGCTGGGATTATTGCAAATCTTTTTCCAACAGTTGATACAGTTGCCTATCTTTGCCAGGATTTACAAAGAAAAGGAACCATAAAGGAGTATTTCAGGTAGGGGAAATGGGCAAAATCATATGTTTTATTCAGCCATCATCATATATTTGAGACTACTCTTTAATAAACAGAGCACTGAGCCTAGGAAATGTATGCCATTATACCTGTGGAATGGTATGTAGACTGTTAGCAATACTGGCAAAAGCAAAACACATTTCAAAACAGTAATATAGGCATAATAGTACTGTTTATCTTCAAGATCAACCAGAAAGAATCAATATCCTATAGTAATTGTTTCCACCGCTTATAAAGAGAAAATAGAAAAGTTAGGTTACCCAGTACAGAAAGCTGAAAAGAGCATGGAGCTGGAGCACTGTGGTGCTGCAGTGTCCTGGGACCCTCAGCACAGGAACTGCCTGGATGTTCTTTTTATAAAATTGTAGATGTTAATCAACACTCTTGGCAAATTCAAACAGGGAGTAGAATAACGGAGTTGGAATGAAGATGATAAGCAAGAAATTGAATTCTTCATGCAATTTTTGTATCTGCACAGCCTTTACTTAAGCAAACATGCTTTTGGAAGACCCATCCCAGTGGGTGGGGAATTTCCATTCCTCTTTCTAGTGAGGTTCTACTAAATAGATCTGGTCGGGAATTTTTTAGCAGAACCTTATCATTAAAATTATAGGAGAGCACTCATTCTATGATATTAATTTTTTTAATACAAAGGCTTTTTTTCAATGATGTAAAACTGAGTTTTGAACATTTGAAATGTCTTGAAATGTTTTTGAAATGAAAAAACATTTTTAAATGTTTCAAAACTTTCTGTAAAATGGATACTTTCAAAATACACTTCAGATTAAAAGTTCAATAAAATTGCTTCCAATTTATAAAAACAATGTTGACTGATCCAAAATGGTGTTTTAGTAATTCAATTTTTCTCTGAAGTACTTAAATATTTGCTTTTGAGAAAAAAACAAATGTATTGTGAATTTCACAGGAATTCTGAAATTCATAAGAATTCACAAGAATTTCTCATGAAATGGAAACTTCCACCTAGTACCAGTTGAACTAATGTTCTTCGTAGAATGCATGTTGATGAAATGTGTTCCCTACAGAAATCTTCAAGTTCTGTCATTAAAAGTATATAAAACAAAATGCATTTTGACAGGACTAACATGCACATTCACCTGAAGAAATGGTGAACTAAATTCTAGTTAACTCTAACCCCGTTCTCATATCACTTTAATTGGGAAATAAACAAATAAATAATGCAGGACGTGAAACATGGTAAAGGCTAAAATCTATATCAGAAAATAAAATCTCTGCCTATTTTTTTGTTTCTCTGGATATTTTTTGGTTTTGTATTGTTTTTCTTTAAGTAAGCTTCAGTTCAGGGAAAACATTCCTCTTGAAGAATATATAAATATATAGCACATGTTCAGTAAACTCAAGTATAGTCTGAACAGTCAAATGAACATATAGGACATATTTTGTTTCTGTAGAAAATTATGACTATCAGAAGAGATGATTTGAATCACTGGAAACCTTATAAGTAGCAGCTATTTAATTGTAACTTGGCTGTATTCAGACACCAGATACAAATTCAGAATCACAAAGTAGCACATTCTGTTTACTCATATTGTTCAGGAGTGAAAATAACATCTAAAAAAATCTGTCTACATTGTAACTCAAACATAGTGCCAATTAATATCATTAATACTGATCACAGCTCTCTTCTTAATTGTTCTCACAAACTTTCTGCATATTTTTTTTCAGAATTTTAATGCACTAATAAGCAGTTTCTCCCATGAGAAAAGTCCAGCACTGAAAATGAACCAGGACATAATGTTCAGACCTTCATCTTAAGATCAGCTGCCAAAAAAGCAGATTTGTGTTTAAGGTTTTGCCCATCTGTACCAGAAACACTACTGAAAAAGTGTGGGTATCTGTGTCAAAGCACAAATACATTGTGACATATGATTTATTGGGTACAGAGCATGGACTTCAGGAATTTCAGTTGCTCAGAATGAGGTTTACCACTAATGCTAAAGAGGAATATGGCTAACTGTTAGTAATAAGTTGCGCCAGTCACAGGAACTAACAGAGAAGATAAGAAGATCATATATCATAGGCCAGTGTTTTACATAAATCCAAAATTTAATTCATAGGGATATGTTGCCATATCACAACAAACAAAAAACATCCGTTAGATTCATTTTTATTGCCTTTGACTAAGAAAATGATGATATGTGATGAAAATCTATTAACCAAGTTGTCAGAGATTTACATTCCTTGCTCTCTCTACTGCAGACATCCTGGTAGCATGGTGTTACAGCCAGATAATTAGCTCTGTGGTTTTAACCTGTGGTCTAAAAATCCTTGGAAGTCACTATACTACTTTGAAATGGACCCATGAAAGGAGCCTAAGAAAAGCAAGCATCTTTGAATAGTGAGGGAAATCTTGCTAGAAGCCAACAGATCCACAAATCTGAACTGGAGACAGAAGAATAAACAGAATCTGGCCATACAGGTACTGGCTGTACTCCATGAGGGATACAGCCAGAGTGAGATATCTGATGTATTAAAGATGTGACACCCCAGAAGGCTGCTAAAAAGTGATTCCTCTAATGTGTGGAAGCAAGGAGCTGTGGAAAGAGAAACGTGAACTAAAATTAATTCAAGTACTACTATCATTTCTGAGATAGAATTTGACTGGCTAAGGTGGGAGGTTTTGAGGTGGAGGAAAAGCACAAGCATGGGCACTTAAGCATAGAAAATATTGAGGCAGGTCAGTGCAGATCTATTTGAATTGAACAGGAGAGATTACCTTTTATTGGTGAGCCACTACTCATTTTTTAAAAAACTGATCTGCTGCAGAGCACACTGAGTAGCAACTAAACTAGCACACTGTATATCACAGGTGGCTCATTTAGACTCTAGAAGAGTTAATCGCAGAAAATGGGTCATAATTCAGGAATGACTCATCATGGCAATTCTTTTTGATATAGCTATGTCAAGCTCTTTGTATTTGCACGAAAGTATGTTAATAGAAAATCTCTACCAGTAGCAGAAGACTTGTCTCAGACCACTGCCACGAACTCAAGGCTGTGCAACTGCATGCAGGGATCACAGTGCAGCTCACAAACGATGAGCAAGAGAAGACAGAGCCTCGGTGTCAAAACCTGCCTTTTCTTGGTATAACTCCACAGCTGTTAAAACAAGGCAAGTTATGAGAACAGATAAAGGGACTCATATAATGACAGATCCCTTGTCTTCCTAACTGTCCTTTCCCAGTGGATTACTGGTATTTTGTGCAAGCTGAAGTTCATGAAGATCACTTTTAGCTCTGTCATAAACTGCCCTTTAAAGCAATGTGGAGCAGGTAGCTTCTCTGCAGGAATATTGAGTACTATTGCAGCACATTCCTTGACCCAAAGGTACTAATAATTTGGGATTATAGGGGCTCTGTGAGAAGCTAAGGAGCTAGAAAGGTAGATAGATTCTTGTCAGAGCAACCTCYGCACGCCTTGTTGTCTTTTCAGTAACAAAATTCTGGATAATTTGAAACAAGTTCAAAAGCTAGACCTTGTTCTGTGTTTTGTACTACTGCCTTCTCTTCTTCATAGGAACCAACTTGCTAAATTTTGAGTGTATTGGACTATCAGAAAAAAAAAAAGATTTTAATTTTGCCTTCTGAATGATTTTTGACAGTCATTTTGTCTCTCAGAACCTCATTTCTGTCTGCAAAATGGGGGTAATGGGTTTATTCACTTTGCAAAAAAACCTGTGGGGGTCTAGTGATGAAAAATTCTATATAAAATTAGGTAAGCAGTCTGACATGGTTCCTATGAAACTGTCAGCAGCTTTTCATCATTACATTTTCTCTCTAAAGCACAGTTAAGAGTTTTCGTTGCCATTATTTACACTTTAAATACAAGGTCTGGGCCAAAATAATGGTCTTAGTTACCCACAGTTCCAGTCAGTGTGAATCTGCTGAAGTTATTAATGATGTTACACCAAAGCTCAAATGATGTAGGGAAAATGAGATTCATGTCCTTAATRTTAAAGGTGACCTCTGCCATGCATGCACACTACGAAAATCTACAGGCCACAGGCAATTTGATTTTCTGGATGAAAATTACTGTAGAGACTTCAAGATCTGTGAGGCAGAGTCTTTTCTTTTCTAAAATATTAGTATGAAGGGCAGAGGAAAGATATTAAAAATCAAATCAGAACTGAACTAAGAATCTGATATTAATAGTCATTTGGCTTTAAAAATAAGGCACAGTTCAGAGGTACAGGGGCAGTTTGTGCAAGTTTGGTGGTTTCTGATGGTGCAGAATCTGCTGACTGCATTTTCCATCTCATTAACCTGAAGTTCCCTAGAGGGAGAGAGAATTTGTGGTGCTGGGGAAGTGTCAGGCACAGCTAGGTCTGTCATTTGTTTGTCTTGTGAGGAAGCAAAAAATAACTTCGGTTTGACTGGTGCCTTTCTCCTACACTGCCCATGGCATGTCCCCAGTGGCTACTGCAGTCCACTTTCTAGGGCACATGGGTTGGACACATGCACCAGCAGAAGGACCTCTACCTTCTCAGATACATGTGTGGAAAAGATAGAGCTTGGGAGGTAGGAAAATAAATCAGAATCAAGGACTTTGAGGTCCAACAGAACAGAAGAAAGGAAGAGGAGACGCAGCCTTTGCCCTCCCGCACCCTCCACCCACCTGTACAATGTTGCTGATGCTGACAGAAGACACAAGACTTCCTATGTGCCAGAATGTCAGACATAAATCTTCAGTCATAAATAGGAACATATACAACAGAGCAACATGGATCACACTATGGCATAAGCACCCATGTGCACTTGCTAATGCTTGAGGCACCTTTAATGTAGGATATGATAAACAGGATTGGTTTGAAATTAAATACTTCCCAGGGACTGCTCAGGAACAGATACAGATGGCAGCAGGGACTGGTCAGGAACGCAGGTCTCTATGGTCACTGGTAAGTCACAGAAGCGCACTGGYGTGTCACTCGAAAGGAGCCTAGGCAGGTCAGCCTCCAGTCACTGCAAGGGAGGACTATTCAGCTCTTCAGAATAGGTCATTTATTTAACTGTATAAATGAGGCTTTAGGAGCCCAATTGTAGGCACCCAGATTTGAAATGCTTCTGTTAACAAGGACCTCCTTTATCATATTTCCTACATTACGCAAGCTGTTGATTTTTTTTTCCAAAATCAGTTGTCAAAAAGAATAAAAAAAGCTTCTATGCTCTCATTATGCTGTAATCCAAATGATTTATTCAAGCTAGAGCTGCTGAGCATGGCTCAGTGACTCAGATGCTAGCACATAAGTCTCCCAGAACTCTTTTGCTCACTCTTATTCACATTTTGAGTTCATAATGAAGGGCAAATCTCACAAATTCTGCTGAAATCTGTCCCACCTTGACACAGTTCAAACTGCATTCAGAATAAGAAAAATGCATCTGAAAATAATTTTATTTTTAAAATATTTCTGGTGTAACAGAGCCAAAGCTTGGAGGGCTCAGAGAAGAAGAGGAAAGAAAAACAAACTGACAATGTGCTGAATTGCAAAACTGTGGATGAGAAAAAGCTACAGACAAAGATGGAGAGGCCAGGGAAAAGAATGAATTGGACTCCAAGCAATCAGTAGCTGCTTGGGGTAGAATATGTGGAAGTGACAAATCRTCAGGGGTAAATTGTTGCACCCAAAGAAGGGTTTTGGAAACATGAACTGGGTGACTTCAGAGGGGTTCAACAGTGGCCAAATGTGTCACTGGGCAGTGAAATATGAGATCAGATTAGGGAGACGTAGAATGAGGCTGAAATGGGAAGAAGCAAGTGCAGAGGTTCAGATTATAGAAGTATGCAGGAGAAGCTCATACAGGCTGGACAAAAGGCTTGCAACGTAAAGCCTAAGAGGAAAAGATGGAATCTGAATTAGCTGAGGTGAGAGGTGATGAGAGAGTTTTGATAAATTATCAAAACTGTAGTGGCTGAAATAGAAAGGAAATTATATAACTTACTCATCTTACTGAAGAATAACTGGAGAAATGTAACAAGTCTAGCAGTGGGTGGAAAGGGAAAAGAGAGGAGAATCTGAAAGTCTGCTATTAAGCCTGAGTGACAGGGAGTATGGTGGAGTTATCTCGCAGTGAAGGAGAGTGGAGAGAGGGTAGAGACAGCAGGGAAATGAAGGAATATAATGTTGGTATAATTTTCTTTTTCTGTATGTATAGGAATAATTAATAACACTAGAAATGAAGGTTTATTTTATCTTCCTATATCCTATACCTGTCGGGCACAGACTACAACAGACAGCATAATAACTGTAGAGCACTATTTATTCTCAATTAGCAAGGCTGGAGATAATTCATTTTCATGTCGTGTATCACTCACAGCTGCCTGCTGTGATTGCAGAAGTCAAATTATACCATCCTACATTTGAACTAAGCCAAATACGTTTGGGAAGCAGGGGACAGAAAGTGGGTGTGTTAATAGCAGATAATATGCTGCCTGAATATATCTATGAGGTCAAAACAGTCATAGTAATAGTTCTATGTGATATCTAGTGCTCTTATATGCACAGGGCCAATTCTCTTGCATGACTTATTCAAACTATAACATATGATAGCTTAACTTTATTGTTTTACAGAGTTCTACAACATCTTGCAATTTTCTGTGCATCTTTTTCTTTTTCTGATAACATAGCATATCCATAGGCAAGCATCTAAAAGGGTCTTATTCCTGAACAAAATTCAGATGCAAGACAGTTAGGTTAAAATCTACAGAAAAGAGAATTTAAAGGATTAACAATTCATACCAGTCAGCCATTGCTCTCTTCTGTACTCCCGTACACTCTGGAGACTATGGAATGTTATCTAAGTCTAGGTAGGATGATACTGCTGGTACTTTCTCTGCCTTTTGCTCTATACAGAATTTGATAAATAAAAATGTGTCTTTGATTCTTACCTTAGCTTTGGAGAAAATCTTGTTGACAGTGAAATCTCTCTTTTCCATTTCAGGTCTGGCTGTTTTATTTCAGGTATGGCTACTGCTACAACAACCAAAAAATGTGAGTCTTTATACAGTACACACATAGCTGTATAGTGGTATGGGCTTAAGTGTGTAGCAGAATTCTTCAGAACAAAAGATAGAACAATCACTTTTTCATTTCTGGGCTTTCCAAACAGTTTTTTAAACTTCAATAATAAAGTCATATTTTACTATAGTCAATCTCTGAACACTATGTTACTATGTTTGTCACCTTAAGGATGGTGACAAAATTATTCTGTATTCAGAAAACTGCCATGTTTTGGTCCCCTCCCAAGATTTCCTAATAAGGACTACTGAACTGAAGTTAAGCAGAATAATTTGGCTGAGTTCACTGTGTTTCTTGCTTGAAAGAACATTTTAAATGGCATTGGTGGTACTGTCAAGCATTTAAAGGAAGCTGTAACATCACTACCACACTTCAGACTCCAGACTCCAACAACTTTACTTCAGTCCAAAGCACAAAGAATATTTTGACATACAGGCAGACCCCTCTTTAGGCCTATCCCATTCTGCTATAGGTGGTGAAGCCATAAGAAGCTGTCCTGCAAAGATACTTCCTGAGATTCAGCCCAAGTCTGAATGATGGGTTTATTTTGAGCATTTGGAGTATTTTATTTAGTTTGATGGGTCTTCTTTTAGCAAGTGAGAGTTAGTGCTGTTTCTCTCCCTTTTGGGGAAGTCTTGTATGGGAGCCCTGTCTCCCACTCCCACGAATTCTGCTACTGGTAAAGCACTCTGCCAGAGAGGAAGAGAAACGGTAAGACCTCTGTGAACTTCTGTAGTTCAGACACCTCATACTCTCTTGTGAGGGAACCACACAGTGAATGGTCACCATTTATTAGCAGCTTCACACAAAGGCCTCTGAGACTGCCAGTTACAGCAAAACACAACTGTATAGGTGATATTTTGCTTCTTCTGTGCCAATAACTTGACTCTCTATTTCCAGAGTTTGGTGCTGTTTGAAGGATGTTTTGGACTCTTATTTGGTGAAATGCCACAACAGTATTTCATACGTGGTTCTTTTTCTTTCTGCTTTTTAAAATCTTTCTCTCTCTTCCTAAATGTGTATTCAGAAGTACTCTGTTAGGGTGACTTATTGTGCTGACAATATGAGCAGGAGTATTTTTTCTGTAGTGTACTTTGAATGAGATTTGATTGAAAATACACACTTTTTTGGACACAAAAAGCATCCAAAAAAGTGAATGACTGAATGAAAGGATCAACTGCATTAATTATGAGTCTGCAGTAATACCCCTTTGCTACCACTCAGACTCAAATTTCCTAAACTTTATTGCTACTGTTTATTGCTACTGCTCAATCACTACAAAATTTCTGATGGGCCATACTATACTGCCAATCAAGTATAAAGTATCACAAAGTATTTCTAAAGGAGATAAACTCTTTCATCTAAATAGAAGTTTTGAGCTTTGAAATAAGAAGGTAATTTATAATAATAATAACAGAGTAATTTAATGTAAGAAGTTATAAGCGAATTCCATCCTGTCAAGAATAAATAAATAGTTGCCCTTGCGAGTTTTAGGACAGGAAGGCTGAGGGAGAAAAGGTATTAGAATAGAAAAATGTAATAAGATGCCAGGTATAATAATTGAAATTCCATTTTCCACCTGATACACAAGGGTATGAAATAGCCAGTTGCTGTTGATTCTGTGATTACATTTACAGATGCAGTTGGAATTCTAAAACCATTAAAAAAAAAGAAATAAATGATGCATTTCATTCCTGCTCAGATGAAAAGTTATGTTTGACTCTTTTTTACCCCTCTAAAAACATCAGATCTTTTGTTTTATAAGAAAAAATCATTTCAGATTTGTAAAATATTAATTGTTTTTAATTTCAGCAGACACATGTACATGCACATGAGTTAATTTTGCAGGCTACTAGTCTCAAATACTTCCTATTGCTTTTCTCTCCAAAATAGCTTAGTCTCTCTTAAGCCAAGGCAACAGAGTGCCTGAAAAGTCATCTCAGCCTTATGCCTGATGAAGAGGAGCGAGATAAGAAGCGGAGTGTCCCTTGCAGAGTGCAACTTGAGCAACTCCTTGTTGTCTGTATCACAATTCCTTTGGCTCAAGCTCTTCAATTGCACTCAATCATATTAGTATGTCACCCTCAGAAGGTGTTATCTCAGGTAGCCAGGGCTTGAGTCATTTAAATTATAATAGATTCAAATCATAAATTGCACCTGAAGCATTGCTGGCATCCACAAGCACTAGTTTATTGCATTGCCAAAGTGCAGTTTCACTTAACGATGGAAAGCATTATTTTGGCCCCTGGTTTCTCAGCAGTTTGAAAGGTAGCTTCAAAAGGACTGCAGTGAAGGTTTTGAATTCAAACATAACAAAGGTGTGGGAGCAAAGCAGTGCACACCAAAAAGGTCCAAGAATATCATTTAATATTTCACACTCAGTTGTATAATGGGAAGAAAACTGGCCCCCAAGGAGTCCTGTATTCTAATTCCTCATAATTATGACTCCCTGTTCACTGAGAGTAAGGGTAAACATCTGCTCTGACTGAAACGTCACCCTATTCCCTAGTTTCTCACAAGAATATTTAATTAACTAAGTTATGGATGAATTAGTATTTGTAAAGCATTTCAATGATGGCTGTTGTTTTGCCATGTAAAAGTAATGTAAATGAAATAGGCAATCTAAAATTCTAAATGCTTACCCTTTCTGGACATTGGCCTTGGCTTAATTTGATTTTTTTTTTAATAGCGTTTACAGTTTTCTCTCAATGTGTGCTAATCTTTAGTGTGCAAGAGACATATCATAAATTACACTTGTGAACTGTAATACTTTGACCTTTTCAGTATTCAGTAGTTTGAATGGCTAGTAAATTATGATTTACAAAAATTAAAACAGCATATTACTTTTCCCTTCACATGGTGGAAGGTGAAGTGTGTCTGAAGAAGCAAATGGGAAACTAACTATAACACAGCAAATTCTTCTTATACTGTCATCTCCAGTGTTTCACTGCAGCAATAACATCAGAAATTCCAGATTTTGCTTTCTAGATATTAATATAGCAAATTAGTAGAAGCAGAAAAATTACAGCAAAGGGCATCAAGGGTGATTAAAGGTATGAATGGCTTCCATGTGAGGAGTATATTTATATACTAAGACTTAGACTGGAAAAGAAACAAATATAAAGGGAGGCATGAGAGAGTTCTGTTAAGTCACAGCTGGTTTGAAGAGTGAATAAGGATCGGAGGATAAGGATCACCGTGTCCTCCAATACAAGACTAAAAGAACACCAAATGAACCTAAAAGGTAATTCCCCCAAAAATCTTGTGACATGTAACTTGTGACATGTAACTAAGTATCTTGTGTACATGTATCTTGTGACATGTAACCAAGCTGTAGACTTCCTGGCCACAGGAGGATGCAGATTCTAATATGCATTTCAAAAGTATTTGGATAAAGCTGCAAAAGAGAAATCCATCAATGATTATTAAATACAAAGATACCACCTTCCAAGGAATCCTCTAAACCATAAATTACTAGAAGCAGAGAGAACATTCTGGGAAATTCCTCTACTTGCGTCTTCTGTTTCAGTATTCTTTTGGGGCATTCCCAGTGGCTGTCTAGATGGGCATTGCTCTGATCTGTTAGGGCCATTCCTAAACAAGCTCTAGTTCAAAGCAGAATCTGTCAGAGAGAATATTCAAGCAAAGCTCAGAGTATTTGAGTTCCTTAGGTCTTTAGATCCTCTTCAGTAGGTCTCAGCTAAAAACTGTTCTTTCAAGGGTAAAAAATATGAAGGGATAGAATTTATTTCCATGCCGTTCTGTATTTCAGCTGAATTACAGTATCCATTATCAGCTAAAATAATGCAACACTATAACTATCATGTACATCAACCAATATAATTAAGTAATTAGGTACAATTTATCAGAGCAGTTAACAGTTATATATATTGTACTCCACTTTCCCCGACCTGCCAAGAAAAGGAAATGCAGTGGAAGCAGCATGATGTGCTTATAGTAGGGGAAATAAGAGATTTCTATCACACAAGAGCAACTCCTCTAGTTATGTGTGAAGTGACTAAGGAAATGCTGATGCCATGGAAAGAACCATTAAAATTCCCCAGTAAGATTAAAAATAAATATATGTGACTGATATTAGCACATTATGAAAGTATGCATAAATTGGTGAAAATTATATGAATGTGCTACTGTATTTGGAATATAATGTGAAAAGACTTTATCCCTTAATAATTTAAGTGTGAAGACAGAAGAGTGAAACCTATGATCTAACTTCTTAACTTGAAATTAAAAGAAGCTAAAGCGAAAACTACTTTTCTTACTTGTAAATAATTTAATATAACACACTCTTCTGAAGGCTAGGCTAGCTGTAAGGTCTTTGTAAAAAGCTGGAAAAATTATAACATTTTAATTAGAAAATATTTTATAGTTTCAACCCCAAGGCTCTCCAGTTAATAGTTTTCTTTGTCAGATTCTTGCCCTCCAGGCTGCTCACACAGGCCTGGATTTTGCAAGGTATCCTGGCTTCACAGAACATCTCAGTGAGTCAGGGACTCTGATTCAGTTACCTGAGAACAGATATGAACTGYGTTAATGACTGCTTCAGAACATGCTACCACTTCAAAGTGCAAGTTACTTTGCTTCCCCTCCCACACCAGATGACATATAAAGCAAAACTGAAAGCACTATTGCTGAAAGCACTGTTTTATATATCCATRATTTTTTTTTTTATTAATTTACTTTTATTCCTGAGGGACAGCTGCCTAGATCACAGCCCTCCCTAGGAACAGTGGTGTCATGACTTCAAAAGTACTCAGGAAGCTTTGAACTTTAGAAACAGTCATTTCCCTTTTAGGAAACCTTGAGCAAAGATAAAGATATAATAAATTATTAGAATCTATAGCATTTTTATATATTACAGTCTCATATAAAACCAGGATTTTTTTCATAGGGAATCAAACAGCAAAAAGAGGTTGATATATATACTAGCACATAGAGCAATGCACTTCTTACTGTAAATGACGTGTCCTCCTAGTTATATGAGCACAAACACACTTGCAACCTCTTGGTTTAATGCTGCTTGCACCTGCTCTCTGCTCTGAACTGTGCTGTCTGCATATTTCATCAGCAAGAAATAAAATCATCATGTACCAAGCCACCTTGTCTCAATATTTTATCTCTTCCTATATCCTTTATTCATTCTTTTCTGTCTTTAAGACTTTGCATTAAATTTGAACTTTGACAAAAATTACTGAAAAATGAATCTTTTATCACAAAGCAATGCTATTTCTGCAGGGTACCACCTTGCCATGATGGTTACAAACATCTTTATCAGATTTAGGTTTGTATTTCACAGTGCCTTCCTACTTATTTTGGTTTTATTTATGAAGAACGGGATTCATMTCATCTCATTTTGACTATCTGAAAATTAGCTATCTGTGCTAATCATCTAGCTCTCTTGAAAGACAGTGAAAGGAGATAAACTCATGCCAGGAAATGGTTCTGGTTATCCACAGACAGATACATAAGATATATATTCTTGTTCTCTCCATTGACTGAGGAAACTTAGTTGTTAGACCATTGATGGCAGCTTAGACTAGACAATCTTTTTTGTGGCTAAAGTTAAGGGAGATGTATCCCATCCTAAATATAGATTTTGTCACTTACGCTACATTAAACAGTCTGTGGTTGGAAGTGCAGAAGTCAGATCCCATTAACTGTGTGACCAGTCACATGGAAGATACTTGACCCTGGTGGCATAATAGGGAGATTGTTGCTTCAGCAAACACTCATCTATACTTACAAGTGCCACCATATCTAGTCTTCTCCTTTGTATTCAAGGACACTTTAACATTAATGAGTAAAGATATTGCATAACTCTCATAGAACCCGCCACACCATCAGGAGATGCTAGCCACAATGAATGGCTTCGCTAACCATTTTTCAGCTCTTTCAGGAAAAGCTAAAAGACTGAGATTTTCTAGATAACTTCTCCATTTGTATTCAGTCCTATTTGTATTGCCCAATGAAGGATATACTAAGAATGCACTTACAATAGTGATCTAATACATTGGAGGAATTTTTTTCTCTTGTGAATTTGCCTTGCATCTGTACGCAAGAGTCTTGTAAGGCAGATCTGAGCACATCGCTGGCGCTCTTGAATCAATGTCCGTCTGGTACCAAGGTCAAAGCCATGCCTCACTAGAGTGCACCACTTGCTATGTGGACAAAAAGGTAGCTCTCTATACATACCAGTCAATAACATAGACACACTCTAAGCATTTCTATTTTCAATATTTATGGCAACTAGTTTACTTTTTCTTGCATCCTTCTACTGATTGTATGTTTCCTTGCTCTTTATAAGAATTCTCATCCCCATAAAACAGTTGAAGACACTTTTAACCACATGAGCTGGCTTTCCTTGTGCTTTCCAAAAGTTCATCTGGCAGCATAGAGAAGCAAGCTGTGCGATCCTATCTGCAAACTCATCTACACCAGTACAGGATCATCCAAGTACATGAACTAACCCAAGGTAGATATTGATGAAGTAGCATCCTGTGCTCCTAACTGGAGGGGCAGAAGAGACGAGGGGAAGAATCAAACATTTTTCTATTTCTGTTTGTATTTCACTGAACATTTACAAAAAGATATATTTGAGAATCAAGTTCAATAATAGGGTTTTCCTGAATGGAATTCAATCTCTAGTAAACATTAGTGTTTAATTATTGAAGGAAGCTTTTTGATTAAGCTAGCTGAGTTTTGGGGGACCTGCCTAGAGCCCTATATCAATGGATTCTCAGTAAGACAACATCATGTGGAGGCCACAAGGGAAAGTCCATGTCTGTGTGAGTATGTATGTYTACCTATCTGCCATAAATTTTGGGGGGGAGGGTGCATATGCCCATATGTGTACATGCATATATGTCTGTGTTATTCTGAAAAAAGGTTGAAATTTCAAAGTCAAAAATTAAAAATTTAAGAATGCCAGAATTAAAGCAGGTCATGTACTTTGTTCAATTCTGCCACTGAATTTTGACAGTGACAAATACACATATTGTGTGAGTCCAAGAATTCCAGAGACCAGATCGAAATGATCAAAACTCTCTTTTCATTGAAATCACAATGTTACATTCTTTTCCATTTCTATATACAGATGTCTGAATGAGGCAGAGACCCTGAAGGGAATACTTTATCTTCCAAGTCCATAAGATGAAAAGCTTGCAGTTTTAACTGTGGTGAGGGAGTTTTATGTTAAACATCAGGAAAAGCTTTCTAGCACTATGGATAGTGAGGTTCTGGAATAGATCACCCAGTAATCTTGGGGAATGTCTGTCACTGGACATGTTTAAGAACTGAATAGATAAATATCATGAATGATAYGGGTAAATTTGATCCTGCCTGAGAGTAAGAGAATGGACTAGATGATGTCTTGAGGTCCTTTCCTAACCTGTTTTTCTATGTAATTATTGTTCATAAGATAATGTATGCCAACGAGCTTTTAGTGATGGCAAGGAAGTAACTGTGGACACTAATTTAGCTTCTTTATAGTTTTGCAGATCAACAAGTGAGAGTAGAGTCCATGTCACTCACAGTATCAGTTCTGGAAGAGGAATGGTATCCAAGTAACAAACTGGGAGACTCTGCCTTTGAGAACATGTCTAGCTCTCTGAGGATGCGCAGGAGGGAGAAAAGAGGCAACTAAACCTTTCCACTTCCTGCCCTAAAGGAGCCAGTTAAGAATTTCTCAGGGCTAGGTCTGAGGTGTGTATCACTGTAAATGGATCTTCAGTGGGGCAGAGAAGCAGTAGGGCAAGCCTACTAAAGCTTGGATAAAAGATATTCCCAGACATAACTATGATAAATCCTGCAGCTATGGTAGTGTCTACACAGACAGACAGACAGACAGACACACACACACACACACACACACACACACATTTCTAAGTAATTAACTTATTTTACCACGAAGATTTTGACACACCTCAGCAACCTGATAAATCATTGTAAGACATGAGCTTTTCATTTAGAATCCTAGGGATTCTGTCATCATGCAGCAGTCTCCGTCTCCAAAATCCTACTAAAGCAGCCATTATTATTTCTATGAGAAATTAGTGGTTCCTTAATGGTTTTGCTTTGTTATATCTTAATTAATTTGTACCTCTTTTCTGGAGAGAGTGGATATAGATCCAATTTTTTATAGGCACTAATTTTTTAAAAGGTGATTCAAAGTTTTATTAACTGCAGGTATATGGTATTCTTCTTTATTCCCCTGTTCAGCTTGCAAGGCCTTACAGCTGTGTTAAATACTTTGACAGATGTTTGTGTGGTAACTGTTTAATGCAACTCATGCATATGATTAAATATAATTAAAATAATATAAGAGTAATATGAAACTCAAAAAATGAAAGTCAAATAACCTTCTGTGCTCTTCCAGTACAGAGACAGAGGAATGGCTCAAAAAGGTGGACCTGAAGTAAATAACTTGGGAAGTTCCACTACACAAATGTCGAAATAGATTTCCAAAGAAACAAGAATATGTAGTGATTATAGTATGCTGACCTCTGCGGTACTTAAAGCAAAGTCTGCAGTTGATTATGCCTCCCCATCTTTAATATGTGTTCTTTATCCATTTTTATTTTTCTTTATCACAAAAGGCACATTCAGAACAAAACCTCACCYTACATTTGCAATCCTTGTCTGAAATCACGGTATGATGAAAAGTAATAGGAAATTCTGGAGCGCTCAGTGGAGGCAAAGTTAGAGGTGGATTTGGCAAATAGTAAATGTTCTGCAAGATATCATTTGAGTAGTCACTAAGAATAAGTTTTTCCACAGGAAACAGTATTTCTGTCTTTCACTGGAAGAAGATTTCAGGACTAAGCTATCAAATTTGGTAGAGAATGAGATGTCTCCAGTAAGCGCATAGAACGTTGGTCTTTGTTCCAGTGAATATTATTTACACAAAACAAAAAAGTTTTAAAAGAGTGAGAGAGACAGACCTCAAGACACTTTTTTGCCTAGTGTACTTTTGGGAGTCCTTCCGAAATTCACAGTAAAGCTCTGCCCAGTTCCTAATAAGAATAGTAACTATAAGTAAACACAGAGTTCTGACTCTAGCACATTGTCTCTTTATTTATTTTAAATACATACATTTGTGGTGCAAAGCCACATATATAGACAAACTATAAATGCTATATTTTAAAATTACATTATAACTTATTCTGTACTGAGCTACTCCTTCTTCTCCCATATGCTGAGGTATATGAACATATTTTCTGAGGAACCTCTTATCATGAACAAATTTGACTTTTTCTTTTTTCCACTTCCCTTAGCACTGGCAGTAGCTATAGTTTCATATAAGTTACTTGAACCTAAAACAACCTCCTGGACTTCTTCCAAGAAGAAAGGATACATCCAAAGAAAAGCATCAAAGTCTGTAAAAATATGTTCATCATGCATTTCGATTCATCTGAGGATAGCAAAAGACAAACCAGTCATCTGAGTTTATTTTTATCTAACATTGAGCCAAGTTTCTATCTCACTGAAGTCAATGGTAAGTTTCTGTTGATTTCAGTGACACCAGTTTTGCTCATACTGCTCAACATTATGTATGAAAGTCTGCCTTCCTGTCACAGTCACTGTGAAAATGTTATTCAAGTACACTCTTACAAAGAGACAGAAATCACTCCATAACTGTTACTTATTATAGCATTTCTTCTATACAAATAGCATGGAACCATTCCACACTTTTGAAAGTTTGGGGTTTTTTTCAGTGACTTTGTGCAAATAAATTCAGAAATATAAATTGCATTGTCTTCTGAAATGACATTGCTGGTTTGGAAAGCAATGTTGCAGCCTTTAAGAATTTATTTCAGCAAGATGCTGACTCTCCCCCCACCTTTACTCACACTGTTGTCATTAGGAAGAAAAAGTGGTCTGACTGGCCTGAAACTTAGAGAGGTTTAAAATTCCCTAACACTAAGACAGTTTTAGTTGGAATGGAGGAGATTATGTGGAAGATGTTGTACTTTACAACCTGGACAAAATGTGGCAGACAAACAAATCAAAGTGATACCACACTTGGTACTACACAATTTTTATTTTTTGGACAAATAATGGAGATTTCTAGGTGTCTTTGGACAGGGTAACTAATTTTACAGCTTTGGATATCTACAGACTTACCTTTGGAACTTGATTTATATTATCTCTTCAACTCTACTAGAAAAATGAGACATAGTTCTGTCTTATATCCATGTTCCCTGTATATTGTAAATAAATTTCTGCAGTGGCCATGTTTAGAGATGAATCTTTCAAACTGCTGGCCTGTGGCATGGATGTTGTGCTGACATCTCTCATTTTACTGAAAATTGACCCTGAAAGGAGAGTTCTATAATCATTTCTCCTTCAGTAAAGAGCAGGAAGTTAAACTGTGTCTAAGAAAAATACTGTCCAGGCTGAGCTCTAAAGAATGTTAATCAGAGCAGAGAAAAGTAATCCCACCAGTGGTATCACCAAAGGCATGATTTAAAACAATGAAGGGAAGGCAGGAYGCTTAAGTTACTAGCAATCACTAATCCCTTTTAGGATTTAATATTTAATTGTGGAAGGATGTCAATCAATGACCGGGTCCCCATTGTGCTGCACAGACAGTCCTGCCTGCCAAGGCTAAAGCTAAAGCTAAAACTTTTGTCTTGCACATGTGAATTCTAGGTTTGATTGCTGGTGGTTATGAAGCCATTGTTCAAAACTCCATGAATAATTCAAAACATACCTTTGTTTGGAGCAAGTAGCTCAGAAGAAAGAGTTCCTGAATTGCTTTTGTAATTTTCCATGAAGCACACCTGACTTTGCCAGGAGATAACACATTGAGATAAAATTCACTAGCTGTGGCTTTTCAGTTTCCTGTTAGCTCTTTCCATATTCTCTAACTCTGCTCCCAGAAGGGTTCTGCTAATGGGGTCGAGCTTTGAACATGGAAATTTAGAATGAGCTTGGTTATATCAGCCTCTGGTTTCAGAGTTGCTGCTATCCTGCTTTATTCTTCTAGGTAAGTTGTAATCCCATTCTTTGAGAAACTGCGTTATAGGTTTGGTGACTAGCAACCTGAGTGTCATCCTGAAAAGGCAG
The DNA here is from genome assembly GCF_003343035.1 of Apteryx rowi. Taxonomy (NCBI): domain Eukaryota; kingdom Metazoa; phylum Chordata; class Aves; order Apterygiformes; family Apterygidae; genus Apteryx; species Apteryx rowi. The sequence continues at coordinate 477,666 of NW_020450507.1, read as the reverse complement.
CACCATTGTGCAGACATCTGAATTGTCTAAGCAGTTCAATCCAAAATTCTCCTGGCATGACTCTGCATCCCTCTGTGGGAGGGAAAAACAGTGAAGGATTCTCTTACTGCCTTTGCTATAAAGCTGGCAGGGATGGCTTGCTCACTTCCTAATCAGCTATGAATAGATTCTCTTACATAAGGTGATTGGAGAAGTGGAAAGAAGTATATTAAACACATTCTGAAAGCAGCGTATATACAGCACAAGTAGAACATGCTGCAGAAAAGCTAAATTTTGTTTTTCAGTAGTCTTCTGGGAATCCACATTAAAGGTGGGCTATAGGCAGTCCTAAGGCAGGCAGTTCTGAATCTGCTCCAGAAGCGGACTCCTCATGCCCCTACTTTACGCTATCTCAACCCACGAGGAGATTAGACATTAAGGACCAGAATATCTGACCTACACAAAGTCAGACTGACTCTGACTGTATTGTATTAAAAATATGGGTAAAGCTGTACAAAAGAAGACCTTCCTTCAAAATGAAGTTTTTTACATATAAAGAACAGAATTGCTTGCAAATTATCAGTGTAATTAGAACAGACATTCTATGTACAAGTGCAGCAAATTCCCTTGTGTAATTTGCTGAATCAAGCAAATGCAAAGGCTGGATTATAAGAATTAAATATTTTCGCAATGGGGGGTGGGGGCGCGTTCTTAGTAAAAGGTTATGTTGAAGGTTTGATAATATAAAGATATGTATTTGATATATGAAATGAAAAAAGAAGAGAGAGAGAGAGAGAGAGAATGGCCAGACAGATTTTATAACTCTACAAACAACTCTGAAACTTGAATTTGATGTTTTATCAATGGTGTCATTTTTACCAACCTCAGTACATCAATGTTACCCATTTAGGATGGAAACAAAGATACATAAATTTAGAACATCTGTTTACCACCATTTCACATATGCTTGTTAAGGGACCAGAGGCATTCTGTCTATTTTTTCATTCTGCTACGCTTCTACTGACTCAGAATCACAGAATCTTTGGGTTTGGCAGGGACCTCTGGTGATCGTCTTGTCCAACYCTTCTGCTCAAGCAGGGTCGTATAGAGCAGGTTGCTCAGGGTTGTGTCCAGGTGGGTTTTGAATATATCCAAGGATGGAGGCTCCACAACCTTTCTGGGCAACCTGTTCCAGGGTTTAAACATCCTCACAGTAAAAAAGTTTTTTTTGTGTGTTCAGGCAGAATTTCCTGTGTTTTTGTTTGTGCCCATTGCCCCTGTCCTGCCACTGTGCACCACTAAGAGTCTGTCCCCAACCTCTTTACCCCCTCCCATCAATTATTTATAAACATTGATAAGATCTCCCCTGACCCTTCTCTTCTTGATGCTAAACAGTTTCAGCTCTCTCAGCCTCTTCCCATATGTCAAATGCGTCAATCCCTTTATCAGCTTTGTGGCCCTTTGCTGGACTCACTCCAGTATGTCCAGGTCTTCTTGTACTGGGGAGCCCAGAACTGGACCCAGCACTCCAGGTGTGGCCTCACCAGATCTGAGTGTTTGGGAAGGATCACAGAATCACAGTATGTTTGAGGTTGGAAGGGACCTCTAGAGATCTTCTAGTCCAACCTTCCTCAACCTGCTGGCAACACTCTTCCTAATGCAGCCCAGTATACTCTTGGCCTTCTTTGTCACGTGAGTGCATTGCTGGCTCACATCCAACTTGTTGTCCACCAGGACTGGCAGATCCTTCTCTGTAAAGCTGCTCCCCAGCTGGTTGATCCCAGACGGTACTGGTGCAAGGGGCTATTTATCCCCAGGTGCGGGACTTTGCACCTGCCTGTGTGGAACTTCATGAGTACATATCAAGGTCCTTCTGAATGGCAACACAACCTTCTGGCGTATCAGCCACTCTTTCCAGGATATCTTCTGTTCAGATTGTATTCCTATACTTGAATCATTTAAAAATAGGGGAAATAAAATATGGGGCTTGTCCTGTGCTTTCCCCAAAATAATGTCCAGGAGCAAGGGAACAGTAATCCTGTATTTGATGCATATGCAAATATATCTATGAATGCATCACTGCTCCATGAAGCTAAGGTATGCATTTCCAGTGGACACACTTCTCTATAAATTGTGAAAAGCATAAACATTTGTCCTCTTTTTTTTCTCTTAGTTCTTAGCTTTTCATTAAATATTTATTGAAGCAAGGATCTAAGAGCCCAGTTCAGTAATAGATTTTCTCTTGACTTGTTTCAAGGTCATTTGAATTTTTTTGGAGCAGAGACTTTAGCTCACTGGAAACTGGTCTGCAAGATATAATTTCATCTGCACTTGTTGAAGGTGTGTGATGATCTGCACAACTATCCTCCTTAAATGTTGATGTGCTTATCATATAATCAAAAGTAACGGTAAAAATCAAAGTTATTAAAGATATATGGTTAGTAAGTACTTTACTATAAGCCATACTTATCATACTTTCTTCATTTTGAAGTATCAGATATAGTTTTCAATTAATTATTTCAGAGTTTGTAGGGTACAGTGCAAAATACATTATGGCAATGAAAGTTATAATGCTATTTACATTGAGGCTGAGCCAAGATGGGATGTAAAGAATTGTACAAACACGTGGCATACACAAAGGAACTTCCAATCAGAGTGTCTGATCATCTTTTCAGGCAGGCTTCTGGTGAATTTATTTTTAATTTATTTGGCTTTTTAATTCAGGTCTGAATCCAATTTATCTAATTTCATGCAATTAATGGAGGTGCTTATGTTAGGATTATAACCACCCTAGGCTCCTTTAATAGTCTTTACAGAACATAAATGCCTCTAGACAATATCTTAGATCATCAAACTTCTGAATTTCCCTTTAAAGATGCCTCTTCCTCTCTCTTCCTAGCAATGGGAGAGAGTTTGAAGAGGCAATGTTCCTGTTTCCTGTGCTTTACTGAAGTGGGAGGTTTCCAGCCTCAGGCTTTGGGTAGAAGTGGAAGTTTGTCCAAGCTCAACGGATTGTGGGCAAATATAAAATCAGAGTAAATAACTTTAGTGTGAAATTCAAGTTCCTTAGAATAAATAACTTTCTTTTGGTTTGTGATTTGTACATACACCATTCTGACAACCATCCTTGAGTTAGAACTGTCCTGCTTCTATTATCTCAGCTGTGTTGTAATTGTTACTTTGGTAATGATTAAATTTACAAATCACCATTGCCATATTCCTTCTTTACTTAACCACATTTCATAGTAGCTCTTGTCACTTGATTGCATAGTAAATATCAGGTAGTGGCAGTTTAATTATATGATAATTGTCATAAATGTTATAAAGTAAATAGAGCCAGTGTCAGTTACATAGTAATTATTCTTGGCCCTACTAAGCATTTTACCAAGTAACCTGCAGGAACATGTAATTATCTCATCACCTTTTCACTTGCTTCCTTTCTGCTGTATCAGGAAAGGAATTTAAAACTACCTTTTTGGCTTCCAAATTATCTTTATTTACACTTTTGCTACTTGCTCTCACAAAGGCTCATCCTGCTCATGAAAACCCAACCCATTCTCTGTCCTCACCGTTCTATTGTACACATCAGGACAAGATAGTGCCTTCCCTATTATTGGAATATCCCCATTTCCTGTCATATTGACATTTACAAATGCAAACATACATATCCCATTTGCATTTCTTATTTTTAGGTAACCATCCAAGCATAAATAAATCACTACTCACGCTCATGCTCTGAGAAGACACAGAACTGTCAAGGATGTTTCCTTGTGGAATAAGAGGATAAACAGTGTTATGTAGGGATTTCTGCAGTGTCACAAGAAGAGACTAACACTTTCCTATGTGATTCCTGCTAGTGTGTGGTTTTGAGAGCACTTTTCCACTTTTGTTGCAGCTATAGCTAGGATTTTCACAGCTCATATCGAGGTGTAAMAGCCTCCATTATCCCACTTCTGCCTGCTTATCTTTCTTTCATCCTTTTCTGCCACATGATTTTTTCCCCTCTATAATATTTTGCCTAGTATGTTTTCTTTTCTACTACCTATTGTATCTGATGCCCCAGGCAAACAATTCAATAATTGGTGTAGGAAGAGAATAATGAAGGCAGCAGCAAGAAAACATAAGCAAGCTTCAGTTTAAAAAAAAAAAAATCCCTGAAAAAACCCACAGCTCTCTAAATAACAATATCTGCATTGTGCTTTCATTGCATTCTCCATACTGATGAGATGTTCATTCAAACCTCTCTCTGCTACACACTGCTTGAAAAGTCTGTGAAAGCTAACTATTGCCTGAAGGAACAAGGATTGGAAAAATACACAGTAAATAGGCAGAGAAGCTGAATGGGACCGTCCAAATTCAACCCCTCTTGGGTCTCTGTACCCTGTCTTAATTCACATGTGGCTACCAATTCATGTTACAGAATGATTTGGACTATGGCAGGGGTTGAACCATCCACAAACACCAAAAATAAAGTAATTGAAGAAATAGTTGTCCTGGTAATTTTGTATGGGTAGTGATGAAACAGGCCCTGAATGTTTCATCTGAGAAACAGACTGACTTCTTACCCAGAAGTGTCTCATTTTATTAATTTTCTTTTACAGTAAATTCTGCTATCTTTTGGAACGGGCAGATTAGGGGCTCTGTAAGATTAACTTATCTCTACAATAATGTTAATTAAAATATTAATTCATATGGTAGTTCTGCACAGCACATTAAAGACTGCTTTAGTTTTGACACCGTGCTGTTTGTGACTATGTAGGCATCAGACAGAGTTCCTGCTTTCACATATGCAGATTTAAGGTTCATTACCCTGGCACTAGTGTTATAAACATTTCTTCAACTCAATTCGTCTTAGCCATGTCTCATTTTGTCTGTTGATAATTTAACGATAGATCATGATAAAGAGTAGGAAATAAATTACTATACACAGCAGGAATTTCTATCTCATAGTTCAGGAGCTAACTGGTAGTAAGAGAACCAAGAAGTAGAAGAAAATTCTGTGCTCTGCAATGAAAGTTTTATCCTTTTAATATAGGTTCCAGCACTCATTTCACAGGTAGTATTGTAGAGGCTGGAGTTAGGTTTTCCTTCTAGTTTTCCTCTGATTTGTCTTTGGATATACTGCCATAACAAAGAAAAGCTTGTGAAGGAAGAATATGAGGCTCATTGTCTCTACAGTGGTGTAAAACTATCAGAACCTGAAGGTCATTTTATTGATTTCCATGACATTGATTCCAAAAGGTATTATTATGAATAAGTAACCACACCCCTTCTCTCAGCCAGGGTGGCTGGGAACAAATCCCTTCCCATGGTGAGGAACGGCCCTGTGCTGTGCCGTAGCCCTAGAAGAGTGATGAACTGTCGTCAGATGGCTCAGTAAGACCAAAGCAAAGCAAGCCACATGAGGAGGCCCTACCTCATCTCCTTTCTTTTGCCGTGACAGTGCAGTGTAGCCAGCCCAGAGGGGATAGGTATATTTCAACAGTGGTTTAACACCCACAGGACTGTTTCCATATAGGAAGTTACCAGGCACTTAAGTAACCTCTGCTTAACATGGAGAAGGCCAACAGCATCTAAGGAAGGCTTTCTAGATCTCAGACCTAAAACTCAGTATCACTGCATTCGGAAAATCAAGATTGTTTCTTCTTACATTCTTCATTCCTTCATCATGATGTGTTTTAAATGGTTCAGAAATCCAATTCCCATCAATTCCTTCAGGAAATTATTCCAGAGATTAATATACTGCAGGATGGAGGGACTTCTTTTGTCTCTCTGGCATTTTTTCCTTTCTGACATTTTTCTTTCGGTTTAAATAGGAACAGACAATTGCTGAATTACTTCACTACAATATGTATACAGTCATTTGTAGCTCATTTCCACTCCCATTAACAAGCTTTTCAACACCCTTAAGTAGTAGGAAAGAAAATATTCGGAGCTATTAACAAATGCAGCACTTAATGACATTATAACCCTGACTGATCAGAGCCTTTTACTAGATATTGGATTGCTTGTTGAAAGTCAATTTTACAACAAAATAAACACCGGCATGACATAAATTTCACTGTTTTAGTTTTCAGATGTGGTTATATACCATATTACTCCTCAGGGGTGAAAAACATAATGTGTGCAAATGAATTTAGGTACTCAGCAATCCATTTCCAGTCATGATATAATTAAGGCTATAAAAGAGTGCCTATATGTAACAGCTATTGTGGGAGCCCCTCGCATACGCTTATACACATGACGACCATATTTTGTTTTTCTTGGTTTGCTGTAGTCTTTTTGTAAAGCAAGCAAATTGTTCATTGTCTAAAAAAGTTTCTAAAAGACCGAGAAGCACAATAATTAGACCACTCCAACTCAAATTTTGCATTAGAGAAAAATAAACATTGATGAATCAAAATACATCCAGTTTGTTTAATACAAGTACTTGTTTTTGTTATATGCACATGTGCCTCGTGGGAACAAAGTGAGTAATTTTAACGTTTTGGTTTTCAGTTCTTTTCAAAGATGATCACCTGATGTCTGAAACAAGTGTCTATTAGCGCCTCACTTTTTTCTAAATTAAATATTGATCCACTTTGGCTTCACTTGGGATTAGGACAGCAACAAGTAGACACAGTGCAATACTTTATTTTGTACCAGGGGAGGCTTCAGTGGATTGCTTTTTTACTGCTACCAAAGGAATTGACTAAGTGCAGCAATTATGGGCACCATTCAAATTTCTGCTCTCCTTGTTCACCTGAGAAAGCAGAAGATAAGTGATTGTGGCTCTCTGTTGGCTTTATAGCACAAGCTCAGAGAAAGAGGGCTGCTTTGCTGTGTAAGCACAACAATGGAAGGAGAGGGAGTAAAGATTTCCAGCTATTACAAACTGAGCTCCGTCACTGGAAAAAATCTTATCTGTTTTAAAAAATAGTTTGGAATCTATGAATAAGAATGTATGAAAACAGTACTTTAAACAGGGAACAGTTTATAAATATTAATAAATTGAACTTCACTGTATTATGAAGTGGAGAATTATTTTAATAGATATTTGGAGCCAGTTTTCACTCAGATTTTATGTGTAAAATTTCATTGATTTCTCTGGGAAATTTGTCTCACTTAAAAAAAACACAAACAAGAGACAGTCTCACTTTGGAGGCAGACTTTTTGAAGCAAAAGAAAAAGAAATGATTTCCATTCAGTTACTTGAGCTATGCAAGTACAATACTTAATAAGTAGGGCTGGCCAAAAGACTGATGTTAAATTTCTTTATGAGTACAAAATTGCATTTCTGAGGAAACGGATTTTTGGGGGCAAAAATATCTGTTCTCAGCAGAAATGTTGATATTCCACTAGAAAAACAAGTATCTGAGAAATGAAACATCTACAGTTTTGAATGATAATACAGAATATTTTCTCTGAAAAGTGAAAATTTCAGCTCAGCACTATTTCCCCCTGTGAATTAGACTCTTTAATTGACTTCTAGCTCATAAATCATTCATCATGTTTCCTATTTTCATTAACAGGAGATAAAGAGCTGCATCATGGGAGAAAAAGTCAGGCTATAGAGCCCATCAAATGGGGAGAATGGGGTGGTAAATCCTGAGCGACAGTTATGACAATACCTCCATCTGGCATGTGGCACCATATTGAAGACAACACTTTGACATGTTTCAGTTCTGGATTAGTTATTGAAAAATTGAACTTCCTTTCCTCTTTAAAACTGTAATGTTTCAAGGCACTCAGAAATCCATTTTAATATTTGCCACATCTTTGCCTTTGCATCTCTGTTTACGTAAAATACACTTTTACAAGGTACAATCTTGAATAAGACTGTATTTTATTCAGACTGCTATTCCCCTATTATCAGCTGAACTGTTAACTCCAAATGGTTTTGGATCCTTGCTTTGCTATCATTAGAGACGCTCAGAGAACATCTGAGATTAAATTTGCCAATGTTCTAAATCTGAGATTAGATCCAATCACAGCTGCCAAACAATCAGAGCCACTTTCAAAGCCAGTACCATGAGTAACATAGGTCTGTAATATATTATTAAAAAAACAAATTAATTGGAGGCTGTGAGGGTGATTTAACTTTAATGAAATCTCATTGCCTACACATCATTGCTGTTCCTTTTCAAAAAGAGGTCTTTTCTGAGCTTTTCCTAAAAGGAGATGCTGTAATTTTTTCTGTGCAACTTCTGATTTTATTGCCTTAAAGAGTCTCCATAATGCCCACTTGTCCCTCAAAACAACTTTGTGAAAATCTATATTAGAAATAATGAAAACTCAGGCTGCAAATATCCCAAATAAGCTCCAATTCATATAATACTAATGGGCCCAGTCAGGCACACACTTACATCTATTGCAATATTTCCATTAACTCAGAGGACTATCTGAAAGCTTCACAAATTCAAAATTGAAATATATTTGCTCTTCATCATTTTCTTTTCTTCCACTATAAAACTTCAATCATCTGTCAGGAACAGAAGAAAATTCAGGCAATTTTGGTGACTACTTGTCACCTTAATATTCAAGGTTACCTTGAATAATAGTAACTTTGGATGCTTGAGAGCAGCTTACAGAATTCTAACCCACTGTTTGTGATGTGATCATTCTTAATTGTTCTTAAATCCCAAGTACAGTTGAAAATATTCCATCAGGTGTGTAAATACTTCAAATAAAGCTCATGAATTTTCATAATGTTATATGCCATTGTGACCCTGGGTTGCCTCCAGTAACATTATTATGAATTATTTTTCAAAGAGTTGAGACTGTATTTGCAAGCTTACTGAAATCTAAGTTGAAGTTGTTTTTCTTTACACAAGAAGAAAAAAGGAATTAACTCAGCAATATGATTACCAGAGCTTTCAAATTTTCTAGACCTTTTATAATATCTTATTCCTTCAATATGTCAGAAACAAAAGTGTACTCAGTTCATTCTCAATAACCTAGCCAATTAGTGTGTGACATGATAACAAATAAACACCAAGAACTTGGACACATAAATCAGACTTTGTTTTCAAAAAAAGCTGGTGCTTTGTGGTTGCCAGGATGTAATGCTATACAGAGGCGGTTTTTAGAACTTTAGAACTTTTTTTTTTATGGAGAGGAGAGGAGAGGAGAGGAGAGGAGAGGAGAGGAGAGGAGGTATTCTTTCTTTTTCTTTAGAGTATACATCACATCAAAAATCATTTTGTACACATTAACTTAAAAATTATTGTCCTATGTACTTCATAAATATTGTCCTACCTACTTCTCAGCCATTGAAATCAATGTGCAGGTGACAGAGTTATCCTTCAAAGTGTCTGAAAGGGTTAGAAATYGAATTGCAAAAAGACAAGAGTCATTAAATTACACTTACAGGCTAATGGGCGATATGGTCAACTACTTCTCATGCTTTGCTTAAGATGGGATTGCAAAGTGTTAGCGTTTACGTGAACCATCCAAATAAGATCATTTAGATGAGTAAATGTTCCCCAGTATGAGCAAGGACTCACCACAAAACCTTAATATATAATTTTATAACAAGACCCTAATACATAATTTTATGTCCAACTTGGAAATCATAGTTTGATTTAATACAATAGGAGCAATAAGCTCAGAAGTTTTACTACTCCCAGGAGACCAAGCAAATGACTTACTACTGAAGTTAACTTGGAGAGTGTACTGAAAATACAGTAATTGTAGTAACAGATGCAAAACCCACAAATTTCCTTGCTGGCTACTTATTTTTAGGACAACTCAATCTTTTTGAAAATGGAGAGGAAAAATGGATTATAGAAGCTTGGAGATGGGAGAAAGCATAAGAATTTCTGGAAACAAGAAGAACTAAGAAGATGACTAAGATTTTATGAGGAAAACTGTGAGGAAAATAGGACTAAACAGAAAGGAGAATTTTGTGTGAAAGGGTGACTGAGATTTTCACATTTACAGTCATGAGATAAATCCCCACTCAAAATTCCAATAGAAGACATAAAGCATTAAATAACCAGTAGGTCTAGCCAGAGTGGAGGAAAAAAAAGAGAGACCATTTGTAACATTTTCAAAACTGCCAAAGTGATAAAGAATCTCAAGTCCCCTTTTCAATGTAAAAGATTTTCCATCAACTTTAGTGGAGATCAAGTCTAAGTTTATGAACCAAAAACAATTAAAGGTAACTTCCTCTTCTGGGGCTCCCAGTCTATCCCAGGCTTAGAATCAACAAGCTTCAGTGGAAAGCTCTATGTGAAGTTGCTTTTTTATGCAATACTGATCCCATTATACTGCATAATAAATAAATTTAGAAAATGAAATTGTTTTATTGCTAGATTTGAATGTATCTACCCAGTTCAAATGATGAATTTGTTTTTTAAGACAGCTTTTCAGAACCATAATGCTGAAACCATGCTTTTTGAGCCTCTCAGAATGAGAACCTGACATGATGGCAAGCACTTATTTTCCAGAAAATGAAACCATGAATTGAAATGGGCAGAATAGCCAGGTCAGATTGAAGCTGGGGTGGGGGTGGGGGGCACAATTCTGAATATATTTTGTCTATTTATTTCTGTGAGAATTCAAAATAGAAAATTCTAAGCACTAAGAAGAGGAGGAGTTTCACAATGGTAAATATAGCGYTGTCACTTTCCTAGCAATATCTTTTATCAGGAAATGATAAAGAACATGTGAATATTATGGCTTTTATGATCTCTGAAGGTTTGTTACTCTTAATAGATTATTTTTTAGACTTGGATTTCACTCCTTGTCTTCAAGATTTCTTTTTATTTAAATACAAATGTTATTCTATATATATTCTATATGTAATATACAGTATACAACATCTATTATAAAATCATGACATAATAATGAAGACTACATCTGCTAAGGCTAGATTTACTATTGTCCCAACAGGTAAATACTGGGACCACCAGTTTATTTTCTATTTGAACTATTTCATCTAGCCATTATTTGGTGGGGGGGGGGTGGGATCTGTTTTGTTTTGTTTGCAAGACGTGTTACTGCTGTACCACAAAGGTTAAAACCTTGGCTGTTCTCCAGGCTCAGCACTGACTGACTACTGTAAGTTCAGATGTTGTCAGTGTAGCTCTCCACGGGACAAGTGATCAGCTCAGCTGAGCAAAGGAAGGTAAAGGCCAAAGCTCTGTTCTTAACTTAAAGTAATAGCCAGTGTTTGTTCATTTTAATATAATAAATATATAAAATGCTATAGGCCAGACATAATGCTCATCATCGCCTTCTAACTAGCTTAATAACACTCACAACCTATCAGTACATGGAGTTACATAGTACATGGTTATTAAGCACTAAGAACATAGTGGTAAATAAGTCAAACTCCATCCAATAACCACAATATTATATAAGTCATATTAAATAATAGTATAAGTCATATTAAATAATAGTATTGGAGGTCAGAAACTACACTCTATCCTTGCCCAATGACAACTTTATTTCTTATATCAATTATAATGTGATTATTATTAGTACTGCAGAACTCATGACAGAACAGATAGAGGTTATAATACAAGTACTGAAGAGCTATTAGTTCCATGTAAAATGTTGCTTTTACTGGGCAGACATCTGATTCTCAGCTGTGGTGAGACTGATGTTTACTAGCGGCAAACGAGGTTTTTCTGTCTCTGTTAAATCCTCCCTACCTGTTTTTAGAATCCTCTCACACTTATTCATGCAATGCTTTTCAGTGTGTTAAATTAAAGCATGAACTGATCAGCATGTAAAAGTGAGGTTCACAGAGTTAATTTATAAATAAATTACAACAGGGATGATTAATGCATTTAGGGAGGCTACATACCCTGCTTAAACAAGCTACTGCTACTACACTGAGGGCTGAACCAGAATGGCTCGGGACTGGCTGGAATTTACCAAAGTCCTTCAAATATTAGCAAGTTACTGAATACAGACAATTGTGCTTTGCTGGGATGGCTAGTATAAATTTATATCTTTAAAACATGAACTGTGGGATTAAAGCAACTCAGTTTGTACTGTTGAAGATGTGCAGTTTAAAGACAGTCAATGTGTTAAGCTATTGAAATGCTTTACAAATAAACAATGCATTTTTCTGCTCTAGTTACTGAAATCAATGTGTCCATGTAGTTATAAAATCTTTGTGTTAGGGATATACGTGCTTTAGCTGCTCAAACACATTCTAGGGTAGGTATGAAGTGGACATGTCCTGTTAAGCAGAGCAGTTAGTCTTCTGCTGCCAGATAAATCGGATCACTTCCAAGCAGCTTGGGTTCCAAAAGACTGTGAAAAACACTTGGAGTCAGAACTAAAATGAAATGGAAAAAATAATAGAGTGGAAGAATGCTGCAGCCATATGCTCCATTAGAGCTGAAATCCTCTGGAAACTGGAAAGCATCTGGGAAAGATTTAAGTCATACAGGGAGTTTTAGTAGGAAGACAGTCAGAAAGTAGCCTAATTTCTGATAATAGATGGTTCGGATGCAATTAATGCATCTAGACAGATAATTGTGTATGTCAAACCAGTTTTGCTGGAGATGGGATACATAGCATAGTAATGTCTGACACATAATTGATAGTTTATTTACTCTCTGCTTTCAGGTGGAATGGTGGGCTTTGGTAGTATTAACGTGGGTATTCTACTGCACTGGGTAAAACATACTATATGGACATGATGCTGGGAATCATAAAACAAAACACAAGGATTGTCTACTCATCTTCAAAATGCTTCTAAACTTTTCTTGAAAATATGTATTTAAAATTTGCTCTTGCTACCTCTTCTGAGCTATTCCCTGAGTATCTGACAAGCGGAACATGTTAGGTAATATGATTTGTGGAAAAAAAATGGAAAAGTAGGGGTAGGTATTTCCCCAGAAAATTAAGTTTTAAAATTAGGCATACTTTGGTCACAAATCCACAATTAGCTATATGAAGATGCAACTACATGACTGCAGAAGAGCTGATGATAAACTGGGAGATTAAAGTTCAGCACCTTCTGAAATCAATGGAACTACTTCAGAGGTATCAGTTCAAGCCTTTTCACAGCCACTAAACAGAAACTACTCTTCAGTGTATGTTGGCCATAGCAATTGTGTTATTCAGCTAAAACAACGCAGATCTGTGATTAATTCATCTAACAGAAAAATAGAAACGGTTATTTCTCAGGTAAGAGTAAGGGGTGCAGCACTCACTGCTGATTTGTCAACAGTGAGCAGGTGAGGCTGGGAAGGCTGGGAAACCATGTTTTGAGAAAGTTTTGAGAATTATTCATCCAACGATGGATTAAGTGCAACCCTAATCACACATAATCTAAAAGCCCATACTGATAGTCCCTTATCCCTGATAGCGATCAACAAACAGAGATCATAATTTGCCATTTTCAGTACTTCAGTACAGTCAAAACTGAGCCCACAGTAGACATACTGTGAAGTCTAGATTTAATTTTAATTATATTAAGTACAGTGAATCTATTTATTCCTGGCTATAATGTAATTTTAACATACTCCTAGCATTTTTCTAAAATAATATGGAAAAAAAATGTAATGAATTAACTAGCATGAGTACAGAGCACCATGACAATGTTTCAGTGGGAGGTTTAGAAATTTTTTTGGCTGTGCTGAAGGTATAAGTGTTCAAAATCCAAATTTGATAAAAAACATCATTACAAGATTCAAACATTTCACAAGACAGATAAAAATAAGCTTTGGCTCTCAAAAACAGCACATTTCCTTGAAAAGTTGAATAAATCCAAGATTAAATTATACTTGCTTAGTCAACTATAATACCTTCCTAGCTTCTTAACATTTTTTCATTAGAATGTTCTAAAAATGAAATTGGATGTCACTATTTTAAACGATCAGACAATTTTTTTAATAAGAAATTTCATATTTTTTTCTGTTGCAATGTTGAATGAATTTTTTTTTTTTTGGAAGTGTGAAATTATGCACAAAAAAGACTTTCCCATTTCAACACAGTACTATTTAACTTACTGGGCTTCAAGGTAATAGCAGAGTTGAAGCCTTTCCAAAAAGGCCAGCATTGTTCCGATGTAAAAAAAGGAGATATGGTTCCAAGAAGTGCAGCTATAAAAGGATGAAATTAGAGAAATCTTATTTAAAAATATGAAGGATTAAAAAAAAAACATGAAAAGGACTTTATTTCACAGCTTTAAGTGTGATTGGTTTATTGGTTCTCTGAAAATATTACTTCTATTTTACCTCATATTGGCTGATCTGGTAAATTTGGAGACTAATTTTTAACATACATGATGGCTCTTTTCAATTTTTTTTAATCCAGTGGTTAGCTTTCTTTTGGCTAGAAGCAAGCATATGCTTGCTGAAAGGACACAGCCAGATACTGCTTTTGCTAGGAATACATTTATAGTAGAATATATTTTTAAATAAAATAAACCATTTAAAGAAAATGATATGCTGTAAGCCTTTTTAAAAGCAAGCAGATTTCTAGACATAAAAATGGAAATGTGATCAGCTGTGTTTGCATAAATTGTATATACTTTACATTTTAAAAGACTGTAATCCTTTGTGTACTATTGTTTCATGTAAAAGTGCAGCTTGGTGCACAATTAAATCATACTGAAAATAAATTAAAAGCCCTAATGCTGCCTTGTATGGCTTGTGAAATAATGAACATGTACTGTTCACAACCTTGGCAATTATAATGTTATTACACAGTCATTAAATTGAAGCTGTTATTCCACTGCTAAAACAACTGATCAATATCCATTACCATTCACTGATGGTTGGAGCCAAAATGAGATTATATTGCAAATGAGCTGCAGACAAGGTAATGATCCCTCCACTTTGATATATTTAAAGGCATTCCCTAAAGCAGATAATATCCTTAAGAGAGACTTCAACTTTTCTATCAAGTCTCCTACCTAGGTGAATAAAAATGTGCTTTAATTATCAAGAGCCTTACATTATATGGTTTATAATGAAATAATACAGTGTCCTAGAAAAAAAGTAGAAGGGAGTTAGATAACCACTGCTGGATCAACAAAATTACTTCTAGTTTCTATTTCTACCTGATGGGTTTTATAAATTCTGCAGTTATAAATGTTGTGTTAGAGTTGAGTTACGCCTTACCAAAGAAACATATAAACTGATATTAGCTAGAAGCCACTGCGTCTCCTACTGAGGTACATTTTAGGTTTGGCCAAGAATACAGTAAACAAGGGAAAGATCTCCTTATCTTTGTCTCTTTCTCATGAGACCCATGATAATCTTGTTTTCCCCCTTCTTATTGGTTACAAAGTTCTGGTTGAACCTGTTCCAAGGCTGTACTTGAGTGGTTCCTTCAATGGCTCGTCAGTCACTGACTTAAGGGATCCAGTCTTTGTTATCGTCAGGTTAGTCATCTTCTGCTCATTAGAGTATCTTGGTGTTTAAATTACTACTGTTTTTTTTTTTTTTAATGTTAACCAGATATTCCCACAAACCAGATGTCCTTACATTCCAGGTATCTAGATATCTTTCACATTCCACATATACTTACAACATGCAGGTTTTCCAACTACTCCATCACGCATCTCTTTTCAGCTGGTCCTGCAGTTTCCCCATTGAAGTGAAAGGCCCCATAAGCAAGTTAAACAGGCTGGGACAAGTTACAGCATAATTTCCTACTATATCTCAAGCCCATTTGCTCTTTCTGGCTTGTTTTTCTTCTGTATTTGCCAGATTTCATTCACATTTTTCCCAGGGTGGCTGTTGTTTTATCACATGTGGACAAAATTCTCAGTTTCTTTTTCCTTTGAACTCAGACTTCTGTGATTTTGAATATCCTTCTAGAATACAAATATCACTATAGCCCTCATTAATGCAGACCAGTTCAAAAAAATATAGCCTTACTGTTGTCACTATGATGACTATTTGGAGGGAAAAGACTACTGGTGATTATGATAGGATTACATAGGCATTTATATACTATCTATAAATGCTTCCTATGCCAGAAAGAATTTTTTCAATGTTAATGTGCAAATATTGAAAGTCTACATTTCCTCTTCACACACCCATACTTGATCTTTCATAGTGAGTCTCACTTTCTGTGATACTGTTCAGTGAGCTCAGCAGCAAGGGTCTGAAGGACTTTTGGGTAGTCCTAGAGTCAGTATCTCTGCCAATGTACTAAAGGAAAAAGGCAAAGAAACTAACTTATCAACTGGTATAAATTAAGCTATTCTCTTTGTAATCCCACATGACTATAAAAGAGAAGCTGTGATCTAACTGTACAAATTGGACTCATTCTCTGACCGAGCTATTCAGTAGAAAAAAAAGCTGAATATAGACTGTATTCTGATGGTAATTGCCATTGCTTTCTTTTTTTTTTTATGTAAAGCTAAGGATTCTTGCATGTTTTCACAATTTCTCAAAACTCATGTTTCTAGCCTATTTCTTTCAATAGGTCATCCTCAGCTTTTCATCTCTCTGGTATGTTCTTCTGTGTCTCATGAAACTTTTCCCTCTTACTGACCCTGTTTAATATTCCCTTTTAGTACTGAGGCAATTGCCTCCAAGTGGCTGTTTGGCCAGTCTCTGCTGCCCATGCATTACATTTTTTAGAAAGTACAGCTGAGCTATCCCCACCATTGCCCCTGAGGCTTGGAAGGACTCTTTGAGAACATCCACTGTGTTACTTCATTCTCCTCAACATATTCCCCTGTGCCATGAAACCTTGAAAAAGCTTTTCTAGCTAGGCAGCTGGTGTCCTGTGACCATTGTGTACAATCCTGACAAATACTGGGCCTCACTGCTTCCTCCCATGCCTACCTGCCTATTTCACTTTCACCCTCTCTCATTTCTTTGCTTGTCCGTAATGGAGCTGCACAGTGTTAAGCTAGCTGGCATGGCCACCACAGCAACACCACTGTTGTGATATAGGGACAGCGTAAGACCATCCAGGATCTCAGGAATAGACTGAAGCAGCCACAGGGCATGCTGTGGTGATTTCACTGCTGCTGTTACCTGTGCTAGAGAGGGTAAAGCCAACCTGGGTGTGTTTGCTCTGCTGCAATCACTCCTCTGATTGCAGTTTAAGCATACCCTCAATTATAAGTTCCTTGGCAGAATTGTGTGTGGCAGCAAGAACAATTGGATCATAGTCCATGGCTACTCTGAGGCACAAAAATAATACCTATAATAAATAATAAACAACAGTAATAACTTTGCATCATCTGGCAGCCCAAAGGCATATTTAATGTAAAAATAAATAAATCATTGTTATGAAGAGATTCTTACAGCCCCTTCTATGCTACGATATTATGCTTCATTTAGTGTAAAGTACACATCCCAGTCTGACAGCCCTGACAGCAGAACTGTCAGAAGATTTAGTGGAATTATATGATTTTCTTTCTCTGATCAAACTGAGAACCTAGTTGTCTTGGCAAATCTGTAACGAGTTTTTGAATGTTGACAGAAGAAGGGCACGTTGGGGAGAGGTGCAGGTTATAAAAGCTATCTAATCTAATGAATATTATAATTCTTAATAAGTTTTGTCTTGTTTTTTTCTAACATGGATATTTGTAGGGAGTCTTCTGGTCTTTGTTTACATATTCTATACAAATACACTAATTACATCTTAGCTCTCAGAGATCTGAGGACTGGTGCTAGTAGGAAAACTAGACACTCCTATTTATAACAACTGTTTGATCAATAATATATTGCAGATGCACAGCCCATAGTACGTTGTTACAAACATACAAATGGGATGCCTTCTGACGGTACGCACTCTGTGGTAATTCACTTTGCACTGCCTAGTGCTAGTCCGCTGGAATAGAAGCCAGTGAAAATCTTGTTTTTTAATTGCATGCTCATTAGAACAACACCATAGATAAGTTATTGCAKTTACTGACATTTAACTGGTAAACAAACAAGTGCTGAATAAGAGAAAGAAAGTGGGGTACTATTTTTATTCCATGAAAAGAATAATTTAACTGAACTCATAAAGATACTTCTGTTGTTATTGCAGTGCTGCATTCTCATTGTCTTTGGGTGAATACCATAACAAAATATATATAAAAAAAAATTAAAAAAGATTAAAGAGAAAGAAAATCCTAATTTGCTTTTACTTATACCTACCTAGTCAAGACTAACTGTGTTGAAGGAAATGTGTAGGTGCACTGATTCTGATGGTCTGATTTTGTATTTTATGACATGAATACCAACTGAATAGAGTCAGAATCTGTCCTTATTATTTCATTAGGTTCTGTGGGTAGAAATAATTTCCAGAATAATGCAATATAATATAAACAAACAGAAGGCCTATTTAGATTTGTTGTCCTTAAGATAGCAAATGAAAATTCTTATGTTCTATACAACAAGTAATAATGAACAACAGTCACTAATTAATAGCTCAGCTAAGCAGAATGGCTTCAATAGATCTAATATATATACATACTAATGACAAAATGTGTCCTTTTCCTAAAGGAAAATTCCAAATGCTTTTTCCCACCCACAGTAGTAGCTTTTTTCCAAGGAATGAGCTAGATTTGTCATTACTTTGTGCTTACATCAATATTAAATGCCTTTCTAAAGATATCCCCTTGTAACTTCCTGAGCTAGATGCAAGAGCTGCTTGGTAAAATTCTATTGTTTTTGTTACACAGAAAGATGAATGGTCTCTTTTAGCTTTAAAAGTTTTTAACATATTAACATACTAAACTGAATCTTTTTCTGTCCTTTTTAATTTCTAGGGTGTTTTTTTCCATTCAGTCCATTTTGCTATTGTTTCTCACTACGCACTATCTTGCATGACTTCTAATGTCTTCACAAATTTTCAGCCATCTCATCAGAACTTCACATGATCCATTTTAAACAACAAATGCTAGTTGAATGACCAAAGATTTTGATTTTTGAGAATAATTCAGAAGACTTTTTTTTCTCATGATTTGCAGATATTTTAAAATGCACTTGATTATTAGATTTGTTTTATGAATTCAAAAAAATTACATAAATAATGCTGGTCATCCTTTTTCTAGAAAGTCAATATATTAACTGTCAATATCAATTATGTTGCCTTTAACATGTTCCTTTCAGTACCTTGAGTTGTTCAATTTCTTTTATAACACATACACATTCTGTAGTGAGGTATATAGAGTATTTTCTGTTTCTATACACGAGCAAAATTTGACTGCCAATATCATTCCACAGATAGAACAAATGAATTAAGATTTACTGACAGCTAATCATAATCCTATCATATTAAACTTTAATTTTTTAATACTGTTCTCATTTATATTTCCCTGTAAAATTATATAAATTTATCCTTTGTTGTTTAATCGTGCTGTTTTCCTAAGAGGCCTTTTTATGCTGGAGTTCAACAGTAAAAATGATAGTTACATAGTGTTTTATATCTCTGCAACACTTTAGTCTGTAAGGTAAAAAAACAGATGAACTGTACCATTTCATCTGGGTCTTCTTGCCTCCTGAGAACATCACTGATGTGTGCAGTGTTGTCTGTGGGATATCACCAAGCGATTGATGGTACTTTTTTCCTACCTAAATGCTATGTTATAAGTGTTTAGAATGAAATTAGTTTTTCTAATGGAGTTTACTGAAGTATGGACATCAATGGAAAGCGTACTAACACAGTTTTTAGTTTTAAAAGGTCCAGCCCAATTCAGTCTGAAGTCAATGACAAATGTCCATTCCTTTTCAGAGAGGCAAGTTTGAACTCCAAGAAATTCAGGATAGAAAATCATACAGCATAAAGAAGCAGCAGGTAGATTCCAGTAATCTTTAGACCAAATTTTACAAGTATAATTCTAGCAACATTAGCGGAGCTGCTTCCAAATTTACATTCTTAAATAAAAACAAAATCAGGCCCACCATGATTAGATTTAAACTTAAAAAGGGTCACATGGAGCATTACCTGATTCAGTAATTCTTGTTTATCAAAATAAGCAATCTAATTTCTGCAGGATTACCTATATAGGCTAACAGAATTAACATTTAATCCAAAGCAGTAGGAGTCTACAGTTTTTCTGCATCATTGGTTTAATTATAGTGGAAGACCATATTATGCTTTATGCATCCATATGTAGATTTGACATGTCTCTGAGGAATTGGGTTTTCATTACTTTGACCCTAAATGAAAGGGAAGAACTGCATCTTTTTCTTTTAGGAGCTTGGTCCTCCATAGTGCTGAGCACATTTTAGAAGTGTCAAGGGCTTTGAACTGCCATTAAAGTCAGAAGCTTGAAAGGTTGAGTCATACAGACATTTATTTTATAGCAATTAATAACCTGAGAAATTAAGTCACCAATATACTATACATCTTAATTAGAAGCCACATCTTCAGTTCAATATAATTACTTTCCTCTTCCACATCTTCAATTCAATTCAATTACTTTCCTCTGCAGCTTGCATAACAAAGGTGCAGATTCTATATAAGATTTACAATAGATTCAATTGTTTTGCTGTTTGTTTGTGTGAAACTTGATGAGAAGAAAGACAAACACTAAGTGATTATTTTTACTCTCCCGTTGACACACACAATTCTCACCGATAGTAGAACATGCATCACAGAGAATACTCTCCCATGTCTTTAGGGAAGTGCTGAAGCTATACTGTTTTTAAGATGGATGGCTTTTCTTAGTTTCTCTCTTCATTCCTTTTATATTAATGTATGTCATAGTTTATCTCATTGCATGCCCAGTTACAACTAAATGTTCAATACAGTGAGACAAACAGAACAGGAAGGTCTTCTTCTAAATACAAATTTCAGAGCAGGTCATGGACTAAAACATACCCATCAGCTTTGGAAAAAAAAGCAGTCCCCTTCCCCAGCATATTCTAATTAATTTACTAAACTAACTTCAGGCTTTACATAGATCTGTTTATTTTTTCAATAACTCACTCAGTATTACATTTCATATCTAACTACCGCACTGGCTTTAGTCCACTTTCACACACACCTTGCCTTACCTGCTTATTTCTGCCTTTACCAATCTCCTGTTCAGACTACATGCACCAGCTTGCACACAGCCATTTTGAATACAATTTCACCTCATCTGCACATTTGTCCTACCCTGCATCTGGTCCACCAGCATAAGTGGTCAGATTCCTTATGAACCCCATTCTTTGAATTTTAATAATAAATAAGAGACATCCAGTATCTAAGTTCAAAATTCTAAGCATGCATCATCCACAGATGACCCAACTCTTTATCTTAACTTTCTTGTGTATCTACAGAGAAATGGGTTATTACAGGAATGAGCAGTTGGACATCTCTCTCTTGCCTTAGCCTCCTTGGAATCACTAGACCCCACCCAGTGGCTCAAGCAACTTGTGTGCTTATAGCACACAACAGAACACACATAGTGTTCATCTTCATCCCTGCTTAGAGAAAGCATGCTAGGGCTTCACTTTTAACAGTGGAGCAGTGATAGGAGTACTGCTCTGGGGTGCCCAAGGCCAGGCTTCAGTGTCTTCTTCTGCCTGAAGGATTTCAAACCAACATTTCTTCTTCTGTGGTCTATTACAGGATGAGGGGCTCTTCTCCTCCCTACTAAGTTGTTCCAGTCAACACAACATACTTAGGGGATTTCTGGAAGAGGAAGAGTGGGACCACTACAGTTCTGCACTGCAGCAATGGAATCTGGGAAATGGGAAACTTAGGTCTTAGGCCCTGCTGTACTGCATGCACTTTTCATTAAAAAGTAAGAGAATACATGAACTATCCTGGGATCAAGAGCTAGAAACAAATTCTGTCTCTCACAGCAAGTGCCAAAATCTCTAGTTTACAGACTCTTTTTTTTTTCTTTCTTTTTCACTCATCTGAAATATTTAAGGATTTTCTAGGCTTAGGAAAATAACATGAACAGAACAGAGTAAGAGGTGCCGAACTTCCCTAAAAAATTCTGTAACTTGGTGTGTACAGCACGTATTCCTGTTACAGGTAGGAAACAGAGGGATGAAGTTAACTGAACCCAAATAACTCACATCTATAATGAATATGSTAATCATTCAACTTTAATGGAAAAAGCAATGGTAACTCTATGATCTATGAAAGGAGAGATATACACATCTCCTTTCAGAAAGGGTTGGGTGAATCCTAAGCTGAATGAGGAAAGCTTCATATTTTTACTCAGTTTTCCTATTAGCAAGCTCAGGCAGTTACCGCTCAGAGTGCTGGTTTCAGTAGACTTTATGCTGCAATACTTTCTCCTTGTTTTGCAAAAGGGACCAAGGCACCTAAGCCAGGGCTATGGATCCTACTCCTGGGAGCCAAGTTAGCTTCATACAAGTTTAGCAACTTGTTGCTACAGGATACTGTAGAGCTAAAAGTATAAATAGATTAATGGACACACCCTTGGAGAGYAGATGCACTAGCACCTACTGAACATAATGATCTTTTAGGTCAGAAAAACTCCAGTTGTTGATTATCGGTTGTGGGAAGGGGTTTGAGGACAATGATGCTCTGTTTCCCCCACTGTTTCTTGGCCACCTATTACTAAGCACTGTCCGATACAGGCCATTGGACTGGATGGTTTTTTTTGTGGTTCTGGAAGGCGGTTCATACCCACTTCAGATATCTAGATGAAGATACCTCTTGAGTTAAGCTATTACTCTAGATGTCAGAATAAATTTAAAAGAATATCACAGATGTCTAAAAGAAAAATAGACAGCAATGGAGGTATTAATTTTTTGTCATACATATTGTCCTGGGGCAAAGGGCACAATTAATAGCAAGAGGTTTTTTAGATAATAAGATTCTTCCAGGATTTAAAGCAATCCTTCCTTTCTGTCTCACTGAATTCTACATTAAAAAGCTTAAATTAGTTGTATTAGGAAGCTGTGATAATGGCAAATGAAATTAAACATATGTACATACATATGTGTGTGTATTTCTGCAAATTTTAACTGTGAAAATATTAAGACACAAAGTGTTGATGTTAAGGATTTATTAGTAAGAAAAACAAAAAAGAGAGAAGAAAATACTCTTTAAACAGTAGCTTTAAAAGTTGCATTGGCAATTTTAGGAATTCTGGAAATACACTAAGCCACTTTTGTCCCTTGAATCTTTCTAGAGCTGATGGATTAACTGCTCCTTCTGATCCACTGTGCAGAAAACTGATACAGTAAATCTGCTATCACAGCCCTCCAAAGACAGTTAGTTTATTGACATTTTACATTACATTACCATTGTTGTAATGTCAGAGCCATTCCAAAAATGGTGGTATTCCCAGTAGCCATGTATCTCACTGCTCAGATGCAATGCTGCTAGTTTTTAAAGAAAAATATGTTGTAGAAATGGTGATCAGGGAGTGTTCTTTTGAAGATTCACCTCTTGAATCCCAGACCGTTAGATTTGTCCAAGCTACTAAAACAAATGCAAAAAAAATCCCTAGACTCATAAAAATATGAGCTTTGTTTTTCTAATACCTAATTAGTAGAAAGTCCTTCCTAGGAAGATTTCTAAATCAGCTTTGGCAGGGCAAACACAGACCCCCAGAAAGTAACAGGGCTCTAGTAACACTATCTACCTGCAAGAAAGGGTTATATGTGAATAACTAAACTCTCAAAGCCTGGCTGCGATCAGCTCTCTTTCAGCTGATGTCATCACAAGTGCAGTGCTCATGGGTAGAGCTTCTCCTCTGCCCTTTCCATGAGGTTGTGTGGGCATGGAAGAGAGGATGTCCACACACAAGGATATCCATGGAGGCCATCATAGGGGAGAATGGTATTATAGACAGAAGAATTATTATAGTAGCAAAATATGCAATAAAAAACTTCACAAGAGGTCTTTCACAGAGAAATCCTTTTATTCTTAAATACAAAAAGTATGTCCAT
Organism: Apteryx rowi; assembly: GCF_003343035.1. Lineage (NCBI taxonomy): Eukaryota > Metazoa > Chordata > Aves > Apterygiformes > Apterygidae > Apteryx > Apteryx rowi. Next base: position 453,913 of record NW_020450507.1, on the reverse strand, counting down.
GTTACAAAAATGATAATAAATTGGAGGAAATTCATATTTAAGAATTGTTCACCAACTGTGGAAACTGGAGAGCTCTCAAAATTACTTAATATAGAATAAAATCACCTTTGTATCTAGACACAACAAAGCTGCATATTTTGTRCATGATTTAATATCAGTTTCTTCATCCTATTTTTCTTTAACAGCTTTACTTAAAATATGGCACGTCAAATTCTTTTCTCTGACTTTAAACATGAATAGATAGAGTTTTTTTTTTCCCACTGACAAATCAAGAAGCAGAAACTTTTTTGCTGCTGCCTTATACACATCTCATTTTGCTAACATATTCATGGTCAAATCATTATATCTTGATATCACAAATACAGGAACATAAGCAGTCACTTTTTTTGGCTCCTAAACATGTAAATTTTACACCAGAACAAGTTTGAAATGTTAAGTATTACATATCTGTTTTTTGCTCCTCTTTTTTTCATGTAATGTTAATCTCTGATAATTTCATTCAGTTTACCTAAACCAAAACTTTTACGTGTAGTATTTTCTTAAGCCAAAACTTTCCTAATGCACTCTGGACTCTGTATAAATAGGTGGGATTTTATCTTAAGCCTATATAAGGTGGCTCTCTAGGAAAAAATAGAAAGAACACCAAAGGGCTCTCAAGGTTTTCAAAAACACCTGGGTTTTAAGTGATGAGATTTACATACCTTTCTGACATCCTAAGCAAATGATTTATCCAGTGCGGGGGGAAGAAACTCTCATGAAAAAGTACAGCCTTTACAGCCTTTTCACAGTTAGAGTATTCTAACATAAATACGTTCCATCTCATCAGAAATATAATTTAATTTGAATATCTTATAATTCTAGATCAAAGTTCCTATAAAACCATAACCTGATCTTTACTAAGATAAATGGTTTGTGTTTCTCCTATACTCATTTTCAATTTCTATTCTGATGATTTTAATGTGCTGCAAACTAGGTGACTGTTCATTAAAAACTAAATTGTTATTCCAGTTAAAGAGCCCTTTTCTCCTATGCAAAAAAACACATTTAATTACTTGATGGAAATAGGCAGCTTACCTTCCTCAGCACTTCCTGAATGAAATAGCATAAAATGTTAATTTCATAGCAATGTTTCATGTTACATTATTAGAAATCTGTCAAAGAAATAAGGACATGTAATTTTGGAAATGGTAAAACTGGCTAGTAAGAGCACCACTAGATTCAAATATTATTGGTAAAGAAGGGCAAAAAAAGGAACTTTCGCAGAAATATCTTAGATTTTGTTTATCTGTTAGAATACATATGGTAGCAAAAACTCAACAAGACTTACTGTCAAAATACCTGCTAACTTCAATGTGTCAAGATGGGCTCAGAGGAAACTGAATCCTTAAACCATCTTTAAGAAATGAATAATCCAGCCTTAGTAAGGTCCCTAAAACTGTGCTATGTTTTAAAAATTAGTGAGAATAAAACAGCTTCTAGACATACTTTTGCTTCATCTCAGCAATGTCCAGCTCATCCCTGGGGATATCATGAGTAATTTCCTTGTCTAGTTTCTTACACTTAGAATTATATAGGCTCCTTATCTGTATGCAGCTGCTATGGAGCATTTGCTCCAGGTTTACATGTGTTCATAGCTTACACATCTCCATTCACACACCCATAGTTTAATTTAAAATCAAAGATGAGAACCTTATTAATAGTAGATTGAGCGGAAATTGTCCTTAATCCTTATCATAGATTATCAATAGCACACCTTTCAATCTTGTCTCACTTATGAATAAAGAAGAAAAAATAGAGAACTTCTGACTGCATATTACTATTGTGAAATGGAAAAGATACTGCTCAATGTTACAAAGTATTTACGTTTTAATATGTATAATTTATGTTGTTAATAGGATAGAAGGATAAGAGGTGGATATTTAATGATTCACAGAGAGAACTAGTTTTCTAAAAAGTTAAAAAAAGCGCTATAGGCTTTTGCATCAACAAACACACAGAGTCTTCATCTTTCATTTAAAATCATAGAAAAGAAAGCTGACAGGGCATATGATGTGGGAGGAAAAGAGTTATTGACTGTGAGATGCAGATCACAGAGGGAGAGAGATGAAAGAAAAAATAAATGGAGAATTTTTCCTGATGGATTGAGCAGTTGTCTACATTTTATATATGCATAAATAAATTGTGTGTGAAAASAAGTGGTAGTCTGAATTGCACATCTCTGTTTTGTTTTAAACATAGCTTACTCCTAGGATATATTTCAAAGATTATTTAATCAAAGTTTACTTGCTGTGTGATGGCAACTGTAAATAGAGAAAAGTAGAAACTAAGAATTTTAATTAAAGCCCTTTGAAAAAATACAAAGATTGAAATAAATAAATAACAATAACCTTAACACGGCTGGATGGGAAAGGGAGTGTAGGTGGTATTTGGCAGGGCATGTCTGTTGTAACTGCTGATATGAGAATTAAATAGGAGGGAACTCCAAGCCATGGCAGTGAGACAGACATGAAACTGCAGTGGATAGTGGGGAACCAAATTTAATTGCAGTGCCATGGCAGGAATGGATAACTGAAATCATGCTGATCAACAGAGTGTGACAGGACAGTGAAGATCAGTTCTGCAGAGGACAACACCCATATGTCTTGGGACTCCAAAGGGAACAGCAAGTCTTACATTATTTCATGGATTCACATGCCCGTCTGCAGAACTAGAAAAAAGGGGAAGTAGAGGGGAAAGTAAATGCCACAAGTAGCACTGATGTATATAATATATATATAATATGTATATAGAGACAATGATATATATTTGTATTTAGGCAATTCCCAAGCTATATTCTTTCTGGGCAGCATGAAAGAAAACATCTGTTGCAGAGAGTGCAGGGACTTTGCATTCAGAAGATGTTCAATCTTTTATGCACAGTTTGGTCTTCTATGCATATTATGAGACATTTATAGTGATGGCTTACATAAACTGTGTCTCCCTTGTGAAATCTCACATTGGGGTAGGTTATTGGAAGCCAGTAGCCATTACAATGGTAATTTGAGCTGGGACAGAATAATGGCACCACATTATGAACCAATAATGGGATACTAATGTTTGTAGTACATTCTTGCAGTGCATAGTAATGAAGGGAAAGTGTAAGTTTGAAATCAGTCCTTAATTATTTGGATGATTTTCTGATTCTGAGTTTAACAAACACTGAAACTTGTCCAGGACTTCAGCACTGATTCAAAGCATTTGCAGTGCGTCTGTCTTAGAGAATACACATGTACCTACCAAGCAGTATTTCAAGGGGTGTTTGTTTTAGCTTTTATTGAATAAAGCCACCTGAGCCTCTGAGTAGCTTTTCAAATCCCTTATATTTGCATACAGATTTATTCCTGTACTGCAAGTGATCTTATGCCATTTGGCAGCACCCACCACCGTGATGAACACATGTCACCATTTCAGCAGAATGAGAAGGCAATGAAAAGGGAAAATGCTGGCATTTTGGGTGCAGTTGACTTATTTTTGATAACTGTGAGGAAACAAACACTTAGCTGAGGAAAATGATTTCAATAAATATCCCCTAAGTGTGCTTCCAAATGTTTCAAGTGGCAAAGGTTATGAATCTTCCCAGCATGGGACATGACTGCCTACAGGATGCCTTGAATTGGAAAGGCAGCGATTAAATCAACTTGTTGTGTTACATCCAGCAGATTTGGGTACAGCAGCTCATCAGTGTGAATGGCACCCACAGAGAATGATGTGGAGACAGCACTTTTTCATATCTTGGAAGGTCTGAATATCATGCRTTAGTCATATGTGGGGGAGGAAGTGATAAAATAAATAAACATACGGCATGATTAAGTTTGCCACGATACCTACACACTGGCCCAAATTCTCTGCTGCTACACAGTGGTATCAGGCAGACTTTTTAGTAATGTAAAAGGACAGGGAAATTTGGCTCCTCAGAGCTAAACTGCAGAATCTTTATTTTATTATTATATTTGTGGTTCTGTTTTAAGAAACTTTTTTTTTTTTTTTTTTTAAGAACAAGGTGTAAGAATTCTCTATGCGCCTGCAGGTTCAGCAGTACCAACTTTGTGTTGCTTTAAGCTAAATGCCCTTGCTATTTTCACTAATTCTGTAGATATGGTGTAACAATTATGGAACTGATAAATATCTAGGAAATATTAAAATATGAAGAGTACAGATACTGTATACAGAGTATGTTCATCAGTCCATTTGGCAGGTCTTTACTCAGCTAAAGCTAACAAACTTCTTGTTGAGTACTTATAACACAAAGGAGTCTAGAGAGTTAGGTGAAATAAGAAAATAGAACAGCAGAAAGGAAATTGTCCACTTGTCACTTTCTGCTTTAAATGATTGTATTGAGAACCTTTTCATTCAAAATAGTGTTGGAAATTCCCTTTGCTGAAGCCTTTGGATCCTTGTAGAAATAAATGGAAACATTTAAAATGGCAATTTTTATGGGCCAGGAATTTTATTRTATAAATGATTTGTATTTTCCCCAATAGATGTAGTCCTCTTAGAGTATTTATTAATACTCTAATATTAATAATAGCATTTATTATTAATCCCTCTTCAGTTTGTTATTTATTGCCTTCTCACAGGTTAGGTCAACTAATTCAATTCTTTACTGTCCAATCATGATTTTAGGTCATTTAATTTAGGCCAGTTAAGTAAGTTGCTGGAAATTTCAGCACATACCAGGTCAATTCATTAAGTTTTTTAAATTCTTCTGAAGTTTAAATTTAACACTTTTCTACTGAATTAGAACTCTAATTAATTATCTTCTACAGCCTGCATCAAAAGGAGTCATCCTTTCCTATCTTAACCTGCTAATAAATGGCAGTGTTTGTATGAAGGAATGTGCCAGTTTCTCATTTGCACTAAGACTCTACACAAGAAATAATGGTAAAAGGGTTCTAACATGGGTGTACGATGCTTTTTCTCCAGTTTTAGAGACCCCTCTATACTTCTGATATAATGGACAGTTATTCTGATAGAGTGTCTAAATAAGGAAAGATCTGAGATTTTGTGAGTAGAGAGGCAAAGAGCAAATGAATGACAAATGCTAATTCAAGGATTTAGAACCAATTATATGTACATTATGTGTTGTTTTTTAAGTTTTTCATACGTGTTCTCCCACCAGGTTCATTGTTTGTAAGGCAGTTATATATACTGAAGGGATTGGGGGGGTGGTCAACAGGGTGGAGTTGTTTGTTTCCCTGAAGAGCAGGAATTTCCAGAACTCTGCTAACATTTCATCATCCTCTGGCCTCTTCTGGCTTGGAAGAGCTATATTTTGTGGGTGATTGCTTCCAATCCACAGTGTAACAGCTTCGTTCTTGTCCTGTATTAGTTCAAGCACATAACCTTTTTGTCCTGAATAAAATTATTATGAGCTGTTTAGAATGCAAGGAGGGAGAAATAACAGTGAGCAGCACTGAAGCAGATATTTGCACAGCTTCACTATTCCTCGGCCTGAAAAATACAGGAAAACCACAAGAAAGTGATTATTTTTATCAAATGAAACTGCAGCATGACGGAGGCATTGTTGTTACCGCATTTTTGTGAAGATTCTTAATTTTTAAATAGTACATTCCTGCTTTAGTATTCCAGTCTTCTTTCAATCCCTAAGAATATACCTAGTTGAATAGCTGCTGTACGCATATAAACCGTCAGGGTGCCGGGGGGCCAGGGCTGGCATCGGCGGGGGCTCCCCACGGTGGCAGGGCTGGGCCCGGCAGCGAGGGCCTGTCACACCGCCCGCAAGGGAGCAGGGCGGCCGGGGGCGGCCAGGCACCTCCGGGGCCAGGTGGTCGCCTGCGGGGCAGGTTGGGATCAGGCCCAGGGCCGGGCCATGGTGGGGCTGGAGCCGGCACCGCCATGACATGGCGGGGCAGGGGCTGAGGGCCCCGGGCAGGGCTGAGATGGTGGCCTGGGCCTGAGCAGGAGGGGGGAGGCCCGTGGGAGGCTGGGCTGGGGCAGTAATGCCCTCAGGGCCCTGACATAAATACTGTGTTTGTTTGCGTACATCTCTCTTGTAAAGAAAACAAAGAGTATGCAAAAGAGATCTCCCGGTGGTTTGAGCCTATACTTTAACATATGTAGGTGTATAAAGAGGCAGAATGGTAGCTTTTGCTTACAGTATAGGCCTTACAGTTAACGATCAAACTGTAACTGAGCTGCCCCCTCCACTTTTGGGTATCTGCTCATCCATCACCGCCTAACTACACAAGTGCCTGCCACCTAAGCACACGTCGGAGGGTTGCACCCCGTGGCTTGCACCTGGGAGCAGTCATTGCCTCGTGCAGCGGGACATCTGAGCAGCCACATCTGCCACTTCCTGGGACCTCCCCGCAGGTCTGGGTTTCCCCAAATCCCTGTTTGTTTTTAACAAGGTGAGGGACACACCTGTCTTGCTGCCAGGGATTGCTCAGTTAGTCACGCTGAGGCTCCACAGTCGTTGCTGGGCACAGAAGCACATCCCGGCCACAGCGTGGCTGCAGCGCAATGGTTCAAAAGGCAGCAGGTGAAGAAAGGGTTGTGAGCGGATGGGCAAGGAGGGGAAGAGGAAGGTCTGTGTCGGGACGTGATTATCAGTTAAGTGAAAGGTACGATTCGAACAAGGGAGGAAGTTTTCTGGGCTGGACAAGGAGGGCCAAACTCAAAAATATATTTCTGCATTTCCCTATTTTTGAACTCAGTTTCCTCTGGAGGCATACATCTACCCTTTGTGGCTGGCAGGGGAGAGGGAAGGAATGGCTGTTTGTTTCCCATTTCCCCCCATCATCTGCTCACTGAGCAGTCATCATTTATTTTCATGTCCTTAACTCCAGTCTCCAGGTGCTTTCACCACCCCTCCCAAATGGCGCAGAGACTCTGCTATGAGGGCTGGCTTCACCCCAGCACATTTGCTGATGATTTCCACCTCTGGCCTATGAAATTATGCTCACTGAGAATATTAAGCCTGCTTCCTCTTCCTCCAGGGCCACTTTCTGACCTGGACGTTGCCATGGTGCGGGGATGGCAGAGGCACAGCTGGTGGAGTGGAGCTGTAAAGTGCACTCCTCCTGAAGTTCGGTGCCATATGTTAAGGAGAAGCTGAGATCAGCTTATCAGCAGCACCACCTGGTCCCTGCTTGATGAGAGGCTACACATCTGCAGGTGCCTAATGTCTACACAGCAATTGTTTTAAGAATCCTTCTCCAGGGCAGCACCTAAAACAATAACTGCAGTTTGTCTGAGTATCTCATAGTTGATACCAGTAGCTGTGTGATCTTCCTTTGCCCTCTCTGCACTTCCTGCATGCTCTGTCTTATTTTTATTCAAGGAGAGATGAAGCTGGCGGCAGGCCCAGATTTGCAGCTGGTGTTTCTAGAAGAAAGCTTACAGAGGGGAAAAAAACACAAACCAGCAAACAAAATAACCCAAATTCCATGCTGAATTTGCAGACTATGCAGTTGGCATCATTCAGCCATATAAGATATGGCAAACATAGGAGGTTAAGGCTGTAACTACTCTGTCTCTCCTGCAGTGGGGAGAGCAGCAATAGGCACTCTCTCTTCCCTATTGGGGGCCAATAAAGTGAGAATCCTACGAGGGAATAAAGCTGTTAGATGTCTGGCTCTGCTGTGTAGTCCAGGAGTTATAGCCTAGAAAAAAAGGGAAGAAAACAGGAAATTGTTGATTATGGCTTACAGAAAAAACACTATGCTTTCTCCACAGCCAGAAATAAATAATTTTCTTTACCCCTCTCTGAAAATTATTCTATTCTACTAGCAGCCCGATACCAAAATGTGTTTTAGTTTCCTATGAATAAATATTCACCTGCTCAAAAGGTAGTAAACAGAATACAAGTGAGAAGCCTAGAAAGAAAAAAAATAAATAAAGTGGCTTCTTATATACCCTAGATCTCTATAGGGGGTGGGGCTGAATGGATTGGTCATGAGCAGAGGCAGATGTGGAAGTAAGAGTGGTCAGGAGCTTGCCTTCTTAGTTAGCTGTTGCTGTGTGCAGCTACTCTTCTGAGTTTGGGAAGTTGCTGAGACTAACTTTTTCTACAGATTTTTCTTCTTGTTGCCTAAAATGCTTTTTGAAATGAGAGGTGGGAGAGCTGGTATTAGCATGTGCTTTGCATCTAGTTTTGTGTGCTCTTTGCTTATTGTTGTCTGGGTTTTTCTGTTTGTTTTTAGTCCTTTCAGATAGTGACAGTGTGAAAGGGCAAAAATCAGCTTGTTTTCTCATCTGGGTTGTATACAAAGAAGGAGAGCACAAAAAGTACAGAAAAGGTGATTCTGTAAGGAGGGGAATACAACTTTTTTCTACCATTCAGCATTGCACTTGATAATATGGGTGGACCTACAAATATAAGTGATACAACAGTTAAAGGGAGCAATGGTCCTGATAACAATTGTTTCAGACAAGTGCCTTCCACAGAGGCTGAGTGGTCCCTTTTCAAAGTTGTCTTTGAGAGACTTTGGGGTGGAATGTCCCATATAGTAAGTCAGCAGAAAAGCATCCTCCTATTCTGGTATTGAAAACTCTGCTTGGGTGTGTGCTACTTGAGGAATTCAACTGTGTGGTATTAAGCTGGAGAGACTCTGAATCCCTGGAAAAGTCTGGATCCCTATTTTTAAAGGTAGCTGAACTTGTAAATCTGTTAAACATTTGTTTATTAATTGTTTTATTAGGGTTTTTGAGGAACATGAACTAAGATCTCATGGATGCCACCTGCATCAGAGTATTGCTCTGCATTGCTAGGACTTGAATAGATGAGAATTATAAGGACTCAGTTTTAAGGCATTACTCTTGCAATCTGATACACATGGGCAAGAACCCCATTCATACTAGCAGACTTTTGCCCAACCATAGGGTCTTGCATAAACATTAGGCTGCAGGAGTGGGGTGTATTAAAAAAATAAATAAAAGTCCTCATTCGCTCAGGAGCTTTTCTGCTTAGTGACACATGACAAAATTTCTCAAATATCTCATTCTAAGCAGAATTTTCAGTATTGGAATAGGTAGTAGGTAAGTGCTTTTTTCATCTTTTGAATTTGTATTATATGATTTGAATGTTAGTTGGTCAAACAGTTGATGAGCAAACAATAGAGCAAAATTATWTGGTAAGTGTTAAAAATCTGAAAGTGTTAACAAAGAAGGCAGGTGATTAGGAAGTTTTGGTGTGAAGAAGTATTGTCTGGATATGACTTGATTTAACTTACATAAGGAGTTKCATTGATTTAAAAACAAAAGAGTAAGAAGAGGTTGTGATCTTATCCCGTGCTCTATAATATGGTTGAAACAGAACCATTCTAAGGAATGCTAATAAAAATGACATAGAACAACCAATCTCTTTGCAGTTGTTACATTTATTTTAACTATCTCAGTTCCTGTCTGGGAGGGGTTGGTTTGTTTGTTGTTTTCATTTTCAATTGTCTTGGGGCATGAGACAAATCTTTATGCTTAACTGTAAAGCACTAACCATGCATCTCATGCAAAATAAATAAAAAATGAATCATGATAGGCATTCTGGGATATTAAGCAAATCAGCACACTCCTTCTGCATCAGTAATCTTTCTTACTGAATATCCTTGGTGTATAAAGCACCAGCAGGGAAGAGAAAAAAATAAATAACATGTTTTCAGAACTGGGAAGAAGAACCAACCAAATAATTACAGAAATGTATACAGTTTCAAACCCTGGTCACTTAGCAGCTGAAAATAATCTCTTAATAGTTACACTCAAAGCATGATGTGATAATTCTTGACAGAGGTCCCGCATAATATTGCAGTTTTGCTGAGATTTTCTGAAGTCACAGGCTATGATGGGATGTGGTATACATCTAAGAACATAAATTCCTGATAGTATGTGTTTCTACCCCCACTGTAAGAAATTACATCCATATTTTCTAAGATGGAGTACTGATAGTGTTGGGTAGATGAGGTCCTTGAAGAGTACTTAGAAGCCAGGCAGGATCTCAGCTCCTGAGCATCAGCTAGGAGCTAATTAATACTCTGGGAGCCCCAGCTCGCAGGATGTCCAGCAGCACAGAATCAATATAATCATATGGGGAGGATGAATTCAAAGCATCTGAAGATCTCTCAGTTCCCCAGGTACTCAGAGACTGGAGGGGACTGCTCAAATCACTTTCAAAGCAATGGAAAATCTTTTTGTTCAATTCTTGTTTTTATTTTCTCCCTCTCCCCCCATGACAGCTTCACTGTGTGTAGACTGAGGGACACAGAAGCCTTCAGAAAACTTCTGTAGATTTTGAGAACCACTGATGTATATCTAATTTATTGGAAGTTCATATGTGTAAGAGTCTTCTCATTTCTGTACCCCACAGAGTAGCACCATTGCTTTGCCCCTGCTGAGATGCCTATTGCAGGCTGGCTCAGGCAATTGCTATTTACTGCAGTATAAGAATGTGACAGACCCACAAACAGTATTAAAACATAGGTCTTGTCAGACTAACTCGATTATTTCTTTTAGTAAGCACTACAGAAGTAGTGGGTGAAGGGAATGGGACAGCATAATCAGTCCTGATTTATATTTTAAGAAATCTTGCTCGTAAAATTAATTCAAATTGGCTTGGAGTGGAAGTGGGAAGCTGCAGCTGAAGATGAATGACAAGCTGTATTAAGATGAGGGGAAGGGCATAGGGATTACTGCAGAGATTTTCAGAGTCAGAAAAGTCAGGTACCCAAGTCTCAGTAAAAGCCAAGGGAAACTGGGTCTCTCTCACCTGTGTGCCTTTGAAAATATCTCTCATAAGTTTTATTTGCCATCCTATCTAATTATCTAAGATGAAGTAAGTGGGATGTTCATGAAATTCAGGAAAAAAAGAAAAAGAAAGAAAGAAAGAAAGAAAGACTTGAGTAATTAGAAACATGGAGAAAGGTAAAATGTGACTGAATTTTTGAAGAAAGTAGTCTGGTTAGAAATAATTGAAAATCTGTGCTGTATATTTCCAGAGGGTTGAAGTAACCAGGAGAAAGAGATATTAAAAAAAAAAAAAAAAAGATTCAGACTAGACATGAATTTGCAATATCAGGAGGCAGTAAAAAAAGACCATACAATAATGAATTCTATATGTGGAAACATCCCACCACAGTGCAGGAAGGGAATAACCTGTTTTTATCTCTGTCCTTCCATTACTGACCAAAGCCAGAACCATGTGTTTTGTGGGTACCTGTTTCCCAAAAGAGTATTGAACAGTTGGAAGAAGTTTAGGGAGAGTAATGAGACATGTTTGAAAAGACTGTCCTAAGCCCAGCATCAGCTGAGATACTTGCCAGGGAAATTCCAGACAATTATTCACATAAATTTATCATTGACAGTAGTCACAAATGCCAAGCCTGCTTTTTATTTAGGGATCAAGAGAGCACTGTTTTATTTTTCCATGAGGACATTCTGGACTAGCATCATAAAACCTGTGAAAGAGTAATTTTTTTCCCAAAGACTAGGTTTAGTCTTGCAAGATGCTGAACCTAAACTTTCACTTGAGGAAGAGTATTCACATCCCTCCATGTTTGGAGAGATGAGCACCACACATGCTGTTCCAGAGGGGCAGGGGTTTCTAACCCTGTTGGATGCCTCCAAATCCACAATAACATGGAGGATTATTTTCAACCCTCTCTTCATTAAGCTCATTTCTTTGCATCAAGCATTCAAGGCAGACTGTACTACAGTTGCTTCATCACTACAGTCATCTCAGAGATCTGCTAATGTAATTTGAATCAAAGGTAGGTATAAATCTTGTGCTGGATCAAGACAATCCAGGGTGAAAGTGCCTGTGACTGTTTTGTGCTGCACTGAGTCAAATATTACCTTCAACAGAAAAATGATGTCACATGAAAAACAAAATTCACATAAAGAGGGAGAGAAATGGAAAAAAAGCACTAGGCATATTGATTGATGGTTTCCACACTCCATCCTAGGCCAAACTAGCAATCTAGCAGGGATTCCATTTGGTGCTGCCCTCAGTCAAGATTTACATTAAGTATGCATGGTATACATTTATGAAGAAAACCGTCATTAAGCATGAAGAGTTAAAGCTTTTGGCACATTAAGAATTGTTCAATATTAAATTAATGAATTACGTGCATGTTAAGCAGCTAGTAGATAAAGTGATAATATTTCAGCATTAAAAGTTCTTTCAGAATGTGGAAAGATTATTTATTGCCTATTTGTGATCTCCCTTCTTTTTATGTTAATTTAATTTACTTCTTGTTACTGGTACTCATCTATTCTTGGGTGACTTCTTGTTAAGAATTGCACTGCAATGTAATAGAAACACTTAACATGCTCAATACTAGAACTTCATCAAGATTATACAATCTAGTGTCTCAAGACTAATCCTGTCAACCCTTTTCTACTCTCCCTTTTTCTGTATATAAAGGAATATAAAGTCAAATTTTGAAGAAACTTAGGAATTTTAAAAGACAGTCCAACATAGGGACTGAAAAATTCTTGCCACCTCCATCTCATCTATTATTGCTTTCCCTTTTTTTAACCTGAGGAAAAGGGATGCACCAGCAAGAACAGCAGCCCTTAGGGGAAGGAAAATTCCCAAATATTTATTCTCTTATATTCATCATTAACTGCACTTTATTTATGCTTTTCCTCCATGTGTTTTATACAATATAATGTCTGAAAACTGTTATTAGATCATGCACTAGATGGCGATGTGTGGTAGGATTGCCAGGGTGCCATCCAAATGGATGGGAGCTCAGACGGTGTTGAGTTTCTCCTCTGCGAACCACTCGTACTCAGTTTCCTCAGCACCTCATTTTGCCCAGTTTCCAAGAAGGAACACTCTGGTGAAGTACAAACCTCCGTCTTCTGCTGTGGATCAGCATGCAAGAACAACAGAATTGGGTCCCTCACAACAGCCACTTTCTGGGAAAACAATGAAGATAAAGCAGACTAAAACAAATGTCCCCATTCAGATATGGTGATGCAGGGTATGCCTATGTGTAGGCAGATATCCACCACAGCAGCCTGTGACAGGGAGTATATCTACACAAATACACATACTGCGTGAGTGGTAGCTCATACCCAGCCTGCAGCAGACTTGCACTACCCAGCATCTCCATATCTGAATTGGGATCATGGCTTTTGCAGCAGAACGCCGACACAGAGTGTGTGTGGACGGCAAAACGAATGCTGACAGTACCAGCGGCTTATTTATTATCCATGACTAATGGCTTTGTGGCTCGCTTCATTGGATGACTGAACAGCACTAAAGCTACTTGATGCCTGCTAGTCTGAAAGATTGCACGAGAGGTAACGTGACACACCTGACTTTGCCTTGTAGCTTGTGCTTTATAACATCTTGCCAGCAGTGCTGGGATATTCAAAACAGCAATACTCCCAATGTGCCCAACTTCCCTCATCACTTTCTCATGGAAACCCTGCTGTAATTCCTTCTAATTTTGATTACGTGACTTCAGATAAGCTCTTAAATAAAAGAGTGATTATAAGAATGTCTATAGTAATAATGGAAAAGAGAGGAGTAGTGCAGAAAATATGAAATAGGATGAAAATTACTTCTCGGTAACAGATCCTGGGGAAAAAAAAGAAACTACTTGATTGTGAATGCAATTTTTATGTTGAGTCATACCAGTGGTGTGATCCTGCAAAAAGCTAAGGGCTTCTTGAGGATTTCTGAACACGTCCCAAAAACTTGGTTCAGGACTTGAGTCTTAGAACGAACCCAACTTTGCTCTCTGTTTACCCAGTATGTCCAAATTGGGTTTTTGCACCTTCAGCAGGAAGTTTATTTGGATATATTTCCTTGAACAAAGACAGCATTAAAAAGTCAAATGATTTTGTTATAAACACCTTTTTTTTTCTTTTTAGAAGACCACAAAATGGTGCTTTTTATACAAATCAGCATTTTTAAGCTGTTATGTCTTTTGGTCAATTAACAGGCTGTATAACTGAAGTGCTGTAGTATAGTGGCTAAAGCATAGCAAGGTTCTGATTTCCTAAGGAGTTTATGTCTGTGGCTCAATTAGGAAGGGAACTGAAGGTAAGAGTAAGTATTTGATAGAAGTTCTTTAGCTTCGAACAGCTTCACCTTTCATAAATAATTCCCTGAATGGGATCACTGATGTAATATGTGCTACCTAAGGCAAAAAGGAAAAATAATGCTTAAGTTCATCAAAGTGAATTCTAAAATTCTATTTCAGAATTAATTTCAACACATATGCTCAGTGGTAATATTATGAGCACTATTGATATTTGTCCAAACAGCTTTCCTCATCCAATACGTCTGACAGATTTTTCTTACAGTAGTTGAATAAAAAAAATCAAATCCAAGACTTGTACATTTATGTTAATGGAGGAAGGGCTCAGAAATATTCCTTCAGCAATAGAGTAATTAACTCACCATGCGATTATGAGCTTTGTTCATACATTTCAAAGGTGTAAGCATCCTTGTATGGCAAAACTGTATCACTATTTTCCATCTGTTCAGTTAGAACAATAAAGTATATTAAGATAGCAGGCATAATGTCCATTATGTGGTCTTAAAATTAATTTTTGTAGTGAGTAAACATGGGCAATGATAACAGTATTTTTGCAGCAGATTCTGATCCCTTACTCTTGTGAAATATTAGCTCAGTTAGGGATATTACTTGTGAAGAAAGGTCTGTTTTATTTTTATGAAATAGTTCCAGTTCTTCAAATAGAGTCTATAAAATAACCTTACAAACTGCTTAATTTCCACATTGTTAAAAATTAAGAATTAAATTAGGTTGAAAATGTTATGACAGATATTTTTACATGTTACATTCTTAATACCATAATTATTTATGGGACCATGCTGTTTCAGAATTACCTTTTTTTCTACAAATATATTTAATCTACATGTTAAATAGTTACTTTATGGTTTATTTTATTTGAATTATTTTATTTTAATATATTTTATCAAAGCAATTATCAATTACAATTTATAATATCAATTACTGGCTAAAACCMACTTACACTAAATTGAGCATGCCATCTAATGGTAAAATATAACCTAATAAGATTATAAATTAATATAAAAATCACAACAGAAATATTGAAAAATACCAACTATAATTTATTTTTGACATTCCTTTTCTAATTTCAAATCGGCAAATCACAGTATTTTGATCTTTCTTTCCTTTCCACAACAATATATGTTTTAAGCATATAGAATGGAATTTTTATGTAGTGACCACCTCTACTAAAGACCAATAAAAAGCATAGCTTCCCAAAGCTGGTAGATCATTCCTGTGTGTAACAGAGAATAGCTAGAAAGAAGAGGAAAGGAAGAAGATGATTGAAATAGAAAAAAAGAAGAAAGGAGCTATCACAGAAAAGTAAGAAAAACAGAAGTCAAAGGAAAAGGGAAGAGAAGAGAACATACAAGAAAAAAGCCCTTATCAGTTTCTGTATCTGTTACATAATTCTCTTGTTAYGCTCAGGATTTTCCTATCAACTTTAGCCATCTAATCACCCGCAAACTCCTCTGTTCCACCAAATGCATCATCTTGCTTTCTCTCTAATTAAAGGTTGAAATCGAAATACTGTAGATTAATAAACATATAGGTGGATTTGGAGCTGTAACTGTGTGAACTGGATGACAGGAATTAGAGAATATGACTGAAGGTTTCATGGGAGCCACTCTTCTCCCACTCCATCTCTTATTATAACACATCCCAATTTTTCACTCAGAAAGGAGTAGGACAGTGTCTGCTCTGCAATTCCAAAACCAAAACACTTCATCTTAAGACCCTGGTGTGGTTGCTAAGTAATAGCAATGATGTAGTTTATCTGCCATATCACTCACATGCCTCAAGAACACATGGAAAGCAGTTAAGTTTATCATAAAGTTTATGTTGCCTTTGTATTAACAAAATATTCTGCTCTCTTCAAGTATGAAGTATATATTTTCTTACATTTCATAATAGAAGTAAAAATGCTCTGAGAAATTTAATAGATTATGTTAAAAACAAAATTAAGATGATCATCAAAATATCCATAGATGGACAAATTAAAATGGATGGACTCTTCAAACATGCACCTAAGTATATCCTAGGTGGGTAACGGAATACTGAGAATATCTAAGAAGGCAAAAATTTCCCCATACTATAAGGCAGGGTTTAATGGGAAGGTTCAAGAATATGTCTGAACCTAAAAGGTAGCATTCAAGATGAAAACTTAACCTAAATGAAGGCAATGGAAAACAGCATAATCTATGATAGGTGCTATGAAGACACAGATTCACAAGGCTAGAAAAACATTCAGTGTGAGATTTTTCAAAAGCTCACAATATTAGTCCAACTTCAGACTAAATAAAAACAATTCTAACCACTGAAGGTAATTAAGCTAATGTTAAATACTTGGAAATTTCATCTTGTAAAGACTAGAAAGCCAAAGATTAGAAAAAGATAGAGAAAGAAAATCTTTGATGTGTAGAAGAAGCAATAAACTTTCAGAAGAATGGATGGGTCTTTTGGACCTCAGAGAGAGAAGCAAGTAAGGAAGATAAGGATAGTGCAGAGAAGACAAATGATTTCACACTGGACTGCAACAGTTCACACTAGATTCACTAGTTTATCCCAGATACACTCCTTCAAGTTAAAGTTCAGATATACTCTTTCAATATCAGATATATTCCTTCAAGAAAGTGCTGTCAAAAGAAGAAATGCTGGAACAAGCTGATTAATTAGAGAGGAAATAATAATTAGTTCTAGACAGATTTTACCACCCCCAAAAAAGTAGTGAATGATGCAGCTGAATTGCTATCAAAAGTACGCAGTCTTTTATAAAAATGTCCTGTTAGAAGACTGAAGCATAATAAGGGTTCTAGGAATAATTCTGGGAATTAAATACAAAAAATCCTATTTAGTTCAGCTAAACCAGTTAAAATTATCACCAGAAGTAAAGTAACATCTCTTTTCACACATCTGTGCAGTTCCTAGTGTAGAGTGCCTATGGAGATAAATCCTTTTATATGTGTGTATGCAAGTTTGTGTGCATGTGCACAGTAATAATTTAATGTATGTAAGAACTCAAGAGCTCTCTTGCAAGCTCCAGAAGTCCTTACCCATTTCATGTATAACTGCCTGAGCCAAAATCATCTTCTTCTTGTTGTTATTATAATGAAAAAGGAATTGATTTTTCTTTATCTGGTTGGAAAGACCAAATTTTGTTACTAAGAGCTGACTATTCATTGAAAACTTTTTATTTGTAAGAGTAATGCACTTTGCTGTGATATTTTAAATCTCGTATTTCTAAGATGAATTTTTTTTTTTAACTTGTCAGATTTGAAATGCTTTCGGTTCTCTTAGTGAAATTATTCAATTTTAGTACATTCCTTACTGAGATCTGTATCATTGCTAGTTTGAGTGCTAGCACTCTAGTGTAGCTCTCTTCCTCTTAAGAGAGTTTGTATTATGGTTTTAGTTAAATGGCACTACCCCAAATATTATTCACCCACTCTTGAAACACGTTTTTTGTTTTGTTTTTCAGCAGAGGAGTAGTTAAGAAAACATTAAACAAAAAGTAACAATTTGCTTTAGCTTATTTTTAAAAAAGAGAGGAGACAATAATAGCCAAGAAAATCTACCAGATGGTTCTTTTAATAAATACATTAGTCTCTTTTATTTTTCTCCAGTTTTATCGACTGACATAACAGAAACTTTCAGACCGTCAAACCAGTTTTCACAATCTGCCATAAATTGGCATTTCACAGAAATAATCTCGACAAGCACTAATAGATGAATGTTGGTGCAATAATAAAACAATATAAGGCATATTTACACCATCTTTACATACAGAACACTGTACACACAAAAAAATCACAGATCCAGAACAAAGCAAATTCAATCCCTTAGATGTTTTACGTTTATAGGCTTGGTTTCAAACAAATAATTCTCCAAGCAACAGACGACCTCTTGTTCTTGTGTGATTTATTTGTAACATTGTGCTCATGCAAAATAGATATTTGCTTTATTGCATTAACATTGAAAGAACATTGGGAATTAGTTCTGAAAACAGTTCAATCACATTTTAAACCCTGTTTCTCTTCATCCATTGCAAGTCTGAGTCATTTTTACTGGTGATGTAAAACGAGGTGTTAACTGATGATTGAGATTTTTATTTGATAAGTTCCAGAATGATAATGAAGCTCAGCTGTCTACAGTTTGAAAACCATCTTTCTTGACCATGCACATTTTGCTTTACAATTATGAGGTGGTTTAGATAAGACACCTTTTGTATGTTTTAAGTTTCTATCTTCTTAAATATATTTTTAAAGAAACCATGTACTATCCAACATCCACTGTTCACAAAAAGAAATAAGCAGCAGGAATAGCTCTGGTGGCAGAGCTGGCCAGGAGGAGGACATCAGTAAGTTAGTGGCAACTTAATAAACATCAAATGCCACAGAGATACATCATGAAAGAGGTGATTACTATAACCCATATTTCTGTAAGAGTTCAGACTGCCAGGGACGTTTGCGCTCTGGAAAGTAATCTGGAATGTGGATTTTTTTAAAATCTTGGATACATTTTCTCATCTCTTCCTCAACACTCAGCTTCTCACACACCTTCTTTTTGGAAAGATTTGTTTCTCTGGATTTGCTAATGAGAGTTTGAAAGAGTTCACTGTTTCTACGTTTGTCTGGAGGTGGCATCCACTGCACTGGCGCCTTCTTGGATGGACGATCCAAAGTGAGAGTATTTGGTTGGTGGGCTGTGGATTGCTGCGTGCTAGTGGCATTTTCCTGAGGAGTGCTAGCTTCTGAATGGCTGTCACAACTCGAAGTGGACAACTCATTACAGGAAGTCCCGCTTTCACTGCCTTTGTCCAAGACTTTATCATGCTTCCTTTCTTCATGGTCTTGTTTGGGGGAAACGGTTCTCTGTGGGGGCCCTAATACAAGGCAGGAAAGAAAAAGTATTAAACAAGTACTGGTTTACACAGAAAACATCAGCTATCATGTAAAAAAAAAAGTGACTCAGACTCAGTTGGGATAAACTGGTGACGTTTCCTTCAGTCAAAAGAACTATGGCCAGATTATTACACAATCTGAGGGTCCTACATGTATTCAATTCAATATTCTCCCTCCTAAAAATGTCTACCTCAAGAATAAATTCTCTGTCTGCATAAGAATCCAGGCAATGAAACGTACATAATGCTCACAGATTATCTGCACCAGAAATCCCTGCAGGCAAGTTTATATGAGCTATTTGCCATTATACCCCAAGAAGTTTATTATGAGAAATCAGATTGTTGTAGCATTAGGAAAATAATAGCATAAAATTTGCAAACCTTTTTCCTTATCTTAAACAAAAAAAATATTCCAAGGGTTTTGATTTGTTTTTGGAAACTCTAATTTACCTTTTCAGAACAGTCTACTGACACTATCTACTATCTACTCTGCAGACATCAAGCCTACACAAAAAATCCAGACAGAAAAAGGAGTACTAATCCTAGAATAACAGAGAGATCAGTCTCTACTAATAGAATCTTTAGGCTTTTTTACTTCTTTATCCTACAGTGATTTCACTGCACTTCTTACTGTCAGTTATTATWCCAGACTTGCTTCAGTGCAAATTCAGAATTCAGTTGTACATATCTTACTGCACAACCTGGCAAGGAAAAGAAGGTTATGAAGTTATCAATAAAAAAACATTCTGTAACAGCAGAGAGAGAGAGAGAGATCTAATGGCCTATCAGCAGGAACTGCTCAGTGCTCTGCATGGCTGAAAATCAGATCTGGGCTGTTATTCTCTCTAGGCATTACTTTTGCTTTGAAGTCTTCAGCAGAACATGAAGAATTAGGTGGTAACCACTAAATCTGTACAAGCATTTTCATTTCTGAAGCCTGATTTCAAAATTCCAACTGTGAAATGATGCTATCCTGGCATCATAATAAACGTCATGATCTCAATTTGGGGCACTATCTAAAGCTCACAGAAGTATCTACAGAGTTCAACAGGCTTTGGATCAGACCAAAGGGACAAATTTCAATGGTGTTTAAGCACCAAAATGAAAATGAAGAGTGGAATTTCAGTGGCAGCTGTGTGTCTACTAGGAATTCTGAAAGCGTCTAAACAGTTTAGGCATCTAAATATCTTACAAAACTTATCCTTACAGTTTGTCCAAGCACCACCAACATCACTTACTGCGTTTGCTGGTACCAGCATTCAGGGTATGGAAGCCCAACTTTGAGTTACTGGGACAGAGCTGCCACTTATTATTCTCTTTTTCAGAATTACAAATTAGAAATATAATTACAGTTATAAAGAAAGCGGGAACACTTGTGTTTTCTTTAACAATGCAGTTCTATGATTCAAAGGAATCTGAGAAGATTGCAGTATTTTATGTGAGAACCAGGGGAAAACAAAACACAAAAGCAAATAAATAATAGTTTAACAGCAGCAGCATTCAGCAATCTACTTTGCTTTTATTTTAGCCAGCATCCTAAGACACCGTGTCACATTTCTACAGTGCACCTACAGAAACACATGAATAATCAAGATCTAGGAGGAGAGACAACAGTCCATCAGGGTGTGTACTTACCTATTAAGAGTGAAAAACACAGGTGATTTTCTACTTCATTATATTAAACCCAAATATTTAATGCATGGCTGCAGCAATTTCCCTCCCCTCTCTCTTCCAGAAATACGTTCATCTTCCTAAACAGATTTATTTACATGCCTTCCTACTATTGTTGCATTTGGCATTTAGCATTTCCTAGCTCAAAACTGTTGTATGGAAATGCTAAATCTAGACAGTCAGCTGACATTACAGCATTACTATGGCTTTGCAGCATTATTATAAATCTGAGCAATTAATTAGATAATGATTTCAGTATAGTTACTCTGATTTTCAATAGTATAACTATCACCAGTATCTATGTTATAATCATAGTATCTTCAAATGTAACAACATACACTATGACTAAGTTTTCTGTCAGCAACACTTTGCTGTCTTGAACTCTTTCTTTCCTGCCCAGTTGTTGCAGTAACTTTGTAAATCAAGATATTATTTCTAGTTGGTCTATTTATAATTACTTCTCCATTGCTACTCCTTGCTTCACAAGGGCTCAAACCTGCAATGTACTAAGGATCCAGTCTAAGAAAGTACTGAAATACACATACATACCTTCAAGAATATGGAAAATTTCTTTCACTTCTACAAGATTATTCAAGAGCCTGATATTAGGCAGGTATTTAAATGCTATTTTGGATCAGAGCCCTGAGATTCAGTACCTTGCAGCACTGAGCTCTGTATGCTTCACTGAATCATCTAAATTCACAATGATTTTTAATCCAAATACAGGTTTCTTCCACACCTCTCCTTTTAAAAATTAACAAATCCTCCCTCACAATGAATTCTTTATATGCCTCTGCACTTTTTTCTCAACAGTGTGTTATTAACAGAAGCAACAATTCTGTTGGAGAAAAGGTTTTTCTCACAATATTTTCAAGCTGCAGAAACCCAAAGGAATTTATAAGTACATGAGAAATGATCCTCAAAGGATATTTGGTTCAATTTCAAAATCAGGGATTAGCAGATAGATTTAGATACATCTCCAATTCAAAAACATCTCCCTATTGCCCTCTACACTGGAACACTCATCTGTGGATGGGACTGTGTGATGAGATGTTGTTTCTACCATGTCTTCTCAGCCCTTCCAGAATATCACCACAGACTTTCAAAGAGGTCTCTCTGCCTAAAACTATTTATTTTCCAGGACCGCAGAATAATTCTTACATCCCAGAGAAAGTATATTTGCTCCATTGCGCACAGACTTCTAAAAAACTTCAAGACCTCCCCCCTTCCCTCTCTCCCCAACTCCTGCCCTTTTCAGGTCTCCTACCCAGTGCTAGCTCTCCAGCATAGAGAAGCTGGAACTAATGCACTGCACCTTGGTCCTCTCCACTCTTTCTCCTTCAACCAGATATACCCAGTTGCCCTCTCCACTGCCCAGTTCTCTCAGCAGCTCCCGGTTAACACTTCTCTTCCTGGCAGTTCCACTAGAAATTGAACTTCCCCTTTCTTCTTTCTCATTTATTAATCATATATAGCTTCCTCTCTCCTAAGCCACAGCATCCACACTAGGAAACCATTTTTGATAACAGTTGTTAAAAATAATAAGGAGCATCTGCTCCAGTGGTGACTATGAGCGAAAAGGAGCCTTGGTGAGGGGCTTCTCCAGACAAGTTGAAAGGTGAGGTGGTCATTTCCCTGGGCTTACTGCTTCCACCAGGGTTCCTGCAGGCTGCTTCTATCAGAGACAGCTAGCGATATTTTGCCAGTCTTAGTAGTTTTGGGGGAATATCTCAAACACATTTCACTGAATGGGTAAACTATTACATTTACTTTCACTGTATTCATTCCTCTTCTGTGTTGTTTGTTTGAGCTAAAATTTACTAGCAGAGCTGACTGACAAAATAACCACTTTCAAACAATTACTACAAAATATTCACAAAAAATGAATCAAAAATTTTTAAATGTAACTCTCTGTGGTGATAACCTCCTCCTATCAGTTATGACAAACTGAATTGGAAACAGAAAAAGTCCTCTCTGACCTCTCTGTTGAGCAGTAACTGAGCAACAGAGCTCCAGTCAGGAATGGAAAATACAACAGGAAGCAACCCACAAACCAATAACTATTGGCTAAAAATTGTAACCAAATACTTCTGGAAGTCAAATACAGTTTAGAAAGGTCTAAACGGCTTGTGGAYATTCATCAAGTGCAACCTGAATAGCCAAGTGAACAATTCTTTATTTCCTGCAACAGAGGAAAATGCCACATTGGAAAAACTGAAAGCATAGTAATGATGATATTCTGCTTATCCATATTTCAGTTTATTTATACAGACAACTATTTTCTTAAATATTAATAAAACAGGCTTAAAATAAAGGGAATCCTATTCAAATCCAATTAACCTGACTGCTCCATTTCCCTCTCCCTCTGTCAATGTGCTAGAGGGAAAAGCAAGTTGTAGACCCTTTCTATCTTGTTTACAGGCCCTCAGAGCACATTACATTTATGTCGAATGCTCAGTTTATTGTATGCACAGTGGCACATTCACTAATGAACTTCTTCCTCACTCAGTTACTTTACTCCTAGAGTGTTTCAAAGATCATTTGTTTCCTTAGAAATCAGTTTGTTTTTACTGCAGAATGTACTAGAAATTGTGGACATATGCAGAGATCACTGAGGGTAGCTATTTTAATAACTACTGTTTTGATGCTTAGAGCAGAAACCCTTCTTAGTTCTACAGTACAGCAGTTACAGCTGAATGTAACACATGTAGGTAAGAGTAGAGGTTGATATAAAAATAGTAATTTGGAAAAATATATATATATAATGAACACTAAATATGTTCAGTTTGCAGTAACTGCTACTCAATGAGAAAGAATGCAATCTGTTAAAGAGACACTCTCTTTTACAGTTGGTCAGGAAAAATGTGAAATGATTTCACATTTATCAACTATAAAATGACATCTGTTTTCTGATGTAAATAAAAAATTAAACCAATTTAAAGAAAAAATAAACATAGAAATTCTTGTCTTTTTATCATATAATTTTAGTGAAAACAAAGTATTTGGGACATTTTATCTTCATTTCTGTTTTTTCAAATTTACATTAAAAAAAAAACCAAAACAGCTCTAGTAGATATACAGCCTCTCAAACCAAAAATAATAATCTGATTGAAAGCTTCTTTTGAAAAAATGATATACTATAGACAGAACTAACTCCTTCATAAACCAAAAATTTTTACCAGTCTCTTTTCATTGAAAATGGGTCATAAAAACATCGCAGCAACAATATTAATGAAATACCGATGTAGTAAAAACTTCCATTTTTAGCTGATTTCATCAAAAACTAAAACAAGACGACAGCAGGTTTTTAGACTTTCTACTTATGTTAGAAGGCTCAGAAACAAGACAGCAAAGAGAAGAAATGTTATTTTTAATTGTATTTGTAAAAGACATCTAATCCAATAATACTGTTTTCAGCTTCACTCATATTTTTTTGCATGTTTGAGAATATTGGCAGTATGTGATTTGCACCTTACCTTGCATGAAATAATTTTTTTTTCTCAGCGTTTTGGATAGGAAAAAAATGTCGCTTATAGCTTACACAGGACTACAGTCTTGTACATGGCAGAGAACTTTCTTCATGGACAAAGCTATGTTAAACCCCTTAAGAACCTTTCCTTGCACCTACTTGCTCAAATTACATTATATTCAAATTACATTACTGTGAATAACTAAGGATAATGAACATAAGAAACATAAAAATAACATCCTATTATTTTTTATGATTTAATCCTAAGAATCTAAGTAAAATTTACTATAATTAATAAATTGTCACAGAAATAAATACTTATCAACTCTCACAATAAAATGGACTCATCCATCTTGCATACCTAGTTTTTTCAGTACCTTTCACCAACATTCACAGTATTACACTAACCTGAATGCTTAGAGAGAAGTCACCTGTGAAATCTGATGACAGATTATGACTACTATGGGAACATTTTCATTACCAGACTTTTGGGTACTTAATATCACACTTCAGTGGTAAATGAATATCCTTTATGTCTAATTTAACTTTGATTTTATTTTTAAAAAAGATTTTTTTTAAGAGTTGTAATAAGATAGCTCTAAAAACCTGACATTTTCTGTGGCATATTAATGATACTTCCATTATTAGAAGATAATCCTGCTCTTAGAACACATGAATTCATTCCCTGAGACTGGCAAGGGATTCAGCTTGCCTTTTACAACTCCAGCTCTAGGTTAAGACTAGCAGCCATAACTCCTGTGCTTTGCCATCCTATCAAGATCCCTTGAACATTTGGCAGAACAGAGCTTTACAGCATACAGGTTTACAAAGGACCTGCTGATCCCAGGCTTTGCCCTCCTTAACGCACAAAAAAGTCAAGCTAACTCCACTGTCTCTTGGCCAGAAAAGAAAGAATTTATGTTTTCATTTAATTATATACATCTTGTTAAGGAAACTTTTCTACTTATTATAGGTATTGCAATTTACATGCAACTCATTTCTATCTGGTGCGGCAGCCCAAGGCCTATGCTTTACTTAATTTCTATTTTAAGGCTAATATGAAGGCCTGCACAGGGATCCAGTGGTACATAGTCTTATCTGAATCTCCAGCTATGGATGAATTTTACCCATTATGAACATCCCAAACAGACAATATTAATATTAATAACTAAGCATGTTATGTGAAAAATTTCTAAGTGCTTCTAGCTCCACTCTTAACAGCATGTACTCGCAGGAAAAATTGAAGAGTTTAATGTAAAGAATTCAGTGGAAAAAAATTCTGTGTAGGAGTCTTTATGCTGTTTCACCCACTTTCACAACTGTTTAATTGGTTTCACTCACTTAAAATAAAAAAATGCATATAAATACTCAATTTTCAACTTGATTCTTATCAAAATGCCAAACCACTGTTTGGATTAAAGTCCTGATCCAAAGAATGTTTAGTATAAAATAGTGAAGTATTTGTCAGAAGAAATATTGAAACTTATTTTTTCCCCCCTTCAGATGAGTGGCCAATTGCTATGGAGAGCCAACTGCTTACAGTTTTGTGTTCTTTGGCCTGATATTTGGTTAGTCAATGCACAACAGTATAGCTTCAGTAAAAAGAACTGAGATTGTTCCCTTTACCTTGGATTACTCCCAGGTCTTCAAAGTAATGGTATTCATTTGGAAGATGTGAGCTAACTTTCCTCAGGCAAGAGAGGCAATTAGTATATGGGATTTGATTTAGTTAACACTCTATGCCCTGAACTCTTGGGTAAAAAGGGCAACACTATTGATATGCCAACTTTAGTACTTTAAGCAGAGTCTAATTTTATGTGATCTAAGAATGCTAAGCAAGTAGCCTTGCAGACGGGACTGTTACAGGAGTGTCTTGCTTGTGAATCGCAGTAGGACGTCAGTAGAAGACAGACATGTAGCTACTCAGTAACATGCTGAACAGAACTTAGGTACTCACATTTTATCAAAACACTTTTGTAAATATACCCTATGTTCTGGCAAAGCTTCAAGTTCAGACCTACAGGGTGTGTAAATTCATTTGGTCATTTTGATAGGATGGTAAGGCACAGAACCACTAACGAGCTGCTCGTGAGCTGTGGATCTGGTTCCAAAACGGCATCCATTTAAACAAAAAGCTTTAGATTTAAATGTTGACTTCATTCAAATAAGAGACAACACTCTGTTTGATGTAACAGTTGCAGAATCAGTGTGAAAGCTACAAAGATTTGGTTCCAAAGGAAAGCATCTTTATTCTATCGTGAATGCAAAAAAAGATCTTAGAAGGAAAGCATATATAATGGTGAAAGCAGAAAGGATGAAAAATACTTATTGTCTTCTCTTAAAAAAAAAAGGAAAGAATGATTTCTAGAAGTTTTCTATGCATTACTCAAAAAGAGCATACATTTTGCCAACTTCCCTAGAAAATTCATCTTCAGGTGCATAATTATTGTAGATAATATTTGAGCCCCCAAATATTTGAGCAASAACTTGTGAAAATACTGTGTTCTAAAGAAAACCTCACTATAGGCTTAATTGTCATCTTTGCTAGAATACAGCTCTTGTAATAGCAGTGTTCAGTGAGTCATTGTAGAGAAACTAAAGAAATGATGAGAAATAAAAAATAATATGGAGGTTATGAGGGAAATGAAGGCAAAATATATTCCTTGATTATTCCAATATGTTTTATTACATTCAGAATGTAACAGGAAATATGATTTTTCCCATAATATTTCCTGTCCTCTATGCCGTATCTATGATACATCTCATATGCTTTAATCCCAACACAAAATTTCAAAATGGGAACTCTACACTCAAGTCTTATTGTTATGTTTAGGAGCATTAAGATTTTTAGGAATGTTTATTTGTTGTTTCAATACATGGATGTTTCAACATGACGAATATGTGTGTGAAAGCACACTTGATGAAGCCTTTTATTTAAATCTCCTTACCTGCCATGGAAAGATAAAAAGACTCTGTGTAGAGATTGCAGCTGTACTGGGCATAGTTCCCACAGGGGAAATTACCCTTTAATAGTGTTAAGCTCAATGGTGTGTGAATGGTTATGTGGTACTTGAAGTGAATGAACCAATTTATCTTTCAGACTAGGACCACATGCCTGTAAGTGATAAGTGCTTTGTCTCAAAAGAAAAAAAAACCACAACAACAATAAAAATCATTTTTTTCTGTCATATTTACTACCAGTTAAACTAATTTCTAAAAATGGTAAAGTAGAATGAGTTACATAAAATCTTTGAGGAAAAATTGTTTATTTCAACTAAGGCTGTATTTTAAATACTGACATTATTCAAAATATAAGAATACAATTTTGTATATAGGGAGCATACCTTTTCTGTTATTTGGAATGACAGAAGAAGACAGAATATATACAATAAATACTCTTGTGTCCAACTTGAATTCATTAGATAACTCACCCTGATCTTGTTTTGAATGAATCACAGAACCATACTCTTTTGATTTATTACTTTTGCATCTGGGTTTTGTGGTAGATAGAAAACTACTTAGATGGGGGAGAGTCAATGAAATTCTGATAGAGACAATTTGCCACATTCCAATAAAACTAACAGCCAACAGATTTTTTTTAAAAAATGTTAAGCTGAAAATTTTGAAGTTGTTGTGAAAAGTGTCATTTCTTGGTAGATAAGCTAATAAAAATCAGGTAAGACCTGTTTTTTCATATCCAACTAAGAACAGAGTCAAATATTGAAGATGACYTTTTTATTCTGGGGAGTTGGTGATAGCTAGTACACTGATGCTATGCTGGAGATACAAAAGAAAATAAAATGTTTGGAATATACACGACGCAAGCTGAATTAACATCAAAAGACTGAAAGTCAGAAAGCCATCCGTACTGCCAATATCCACCCACTGTAAGTGCACGACAGATTTTATCAGTTTCAGGAATATATAACTAGGTCAATAGTTCACAGCCAAAGATGTCAACCATCCTGATTTTCTTTGAGCAGATCACTGTTTAGGAAAGAGATTGCACAATATTCTGCAAAATCCCAGAAGCAAATTTAAAAAAGGCTTCACTACGCTCATGGCAAAGGGAATGTTGTAGCAAGTTCCTAGCAGACATTGCAGATTTCCTGAGCCACACAGATACTTCAGTTTGTATGTGAGTTATTTGAAGAAATGGGACTCACTGAGGTAAAACAGAATTTTCTTCCTGAAGCAAACTTTGGTAAATTGTCACTTTTTTAATGATGGTCATATGCTATACTAATCTCCATGAACAGCAGAATAATAGTAATAGCATACAAATATTATAGTAATAGAAATAAGACTAAGCTTGACCTTGAGATTGGAGGATTTGGGTTATTTTAGAATGAAGGCAATTTGATACAAATGCACTTTACATGTAGAGTGGTTTATTGACTCCTCACCTGTAGATATATTTTTCCCTTGCCCCAAATCTGAAAATGTAGGTAGTTAAGATAATTTTGATACTTGAAGTGAATTTCAAAAACTAATGCATTGATATATATGACAAGTAAGGATGACTTTCACAAAAGGCATGCATTTGCCGTAACTTCACTGGCTACTGTGAGCAGTCCAAACTGCCTGTATCTCAGCAGCATCTCAGCAGCGTCTGGTATACGTGCTTGTCATTCATTTACAAACTGTCAGTAGGTTTGTGTTGAGATTTATATAATAGGTATATAATAACAAATATCATTTGCCCTTGTTTGACTGGTATTCTTCACTGGCTGTCAGAATTAAAACTAAAATCTTTTGTTCTGTCCAAGAAAAATGCTTATTAATTTTTACAAAATTGATATTAAACTCCACCAAATTATCTCCAAATTATCAATTTAGACATCGGAAAGTTAATAAGGCTTGGCTAGAGCCATATTCTCAATTGGCCACAAAAAGGATTCAGGAGAATGGTACTGAAAGCAGGACGTTTTATCATACGGTTATTATAAACTCCCTTAAGACTTCAGTGTTTCCTTCCACTACCTGGTGCTGTCAGAAAATTTACTTCATTAATGCTGATCACTGGAAGAGATTTACTTGACAAAGACCCCAGTACACCAGCTCTGACACCAGCCCTTGTAACTAAATGGCTTCTTACTCTTTCGATACCCTGGAGAAKGATGCTGGGGACTCCTAGAGGATCTCAGTTTCAAGTATCTAAATGTCCTTAAGTTGTTCTGTCTTAACCATTTTCTTGAAATCACCTCTACCATGGGCTTAAATTACAAGGGGAAAAAAAATCGACAGCAGACAATGTGCTTGCAAAGGCTTCATAGAGGAAAAGGGACAAAAATGAAAGAATCATTTCATCTTCTTATTGCAGAAATAAATCCAAATTTGTCTCCCTCCCAGTATGCATAGCACAAACTATAAATCACTACTTATTCTGTGGTTTTAGGGACTCAGTTCTATTGCCTATCCTGTGTCCTCAAACTGCATTCAGAGGAAACGACGGGGTTGGGGAAGGACACTGACTTTTATATCCCTATCCTTTCCTCGGGAACTCCCTGAGGTTGCCAGATATTATGATTCCCTTTCCATGCTCCCTTCCCTTTTCTTCTAAGGACATATTTATGCTAACTCAATCATGAATTTCAATCTGTCTTCAATCAGATTGCTGGCTGCTGCCTTCTGCTTTGTAAATACTAATATTGGTTGGGCATCTGCTCAACTGTGAAATAGTCTTTTAGCCACTGGGTCTGTGTTTGGCAAAGCCCTAATCAGACTGCTAGACAATGTGAAGCTCAATCCCTTTCCACCAAGATGAGCAACACACTTCTTTGAACCATTCACATTTCATTTTTACTGAATTAGTTTTAACTTCTCAGCTGCCAGATGCAGCTCCCTGTGTGGCCACTCAACTCCTTGTGCCAGAACAAAGGACACCAGAGGGATAGGAAACAATACTCAAGGGAAAGGGATTGCACTTTTCAGCAATGGCTTATGCTAATGTAAAACATACATGA
Organism: Apteryx rowi; assembly: GCF_003343035.1. Classification (NCBI taxonomy): domain Eukaryota; kingdom Metazoa; phylum Chordata; class Aves; order Apterygiformes; family Apterygidae; genus Apteryx; species Apteryx rowi. Next base: position 423,865 of record NW_020450507.1, on the reverse strand, counting down.
AACTATAGCTTGTCTTCTTGTGACACACACATACGGTACATATATTGACTTAATAATGTCCTTGTCGGTACCCAGTTTGCTTTCAAAATAAGTATAGATGGAATTAAAAAAATGCCATCTCAATTAAGTTCTACCAATCACAAACTGATTTCAGTGGGACCTCAGGGATTTCATCATTTCCAGAAACACTGCCACTCTCTTAGAAGCTCAAACATGAGTTTAAAGCAGAAGGCGAATGATTGAGACAGCAATTTCAGGAATTTTTGTTTTGATATTTCCTTTTAAGAAGAGTTCATTCACAGCTTGGCAAGAACTCTTGTCTCTGTGGATGGTCAGGGGTCTTAGTCTTAGTTCTAATGGTATGAGCAACAGAAAAAGAAAGAACAAAATAGGACAGAATCAACTGTCACTTTTTTGTCTTGCTTCCTGATTTAATTTCAGATACTAAATTGAAATTTTTCCTTACTAATTTTTATTTCAGTTTGTCTGATATCATCTCACTTTTTTTGCTTTGTCAATTACTATCTTACATGATAAAATGTGTAATCTTCATTTCTTCCTTCCAGCTCTTTCAATTTTGTAGTTTTCTTTCCTACAAGCATGTAAAGCAAATTACTGTTAATGTGAATTTACAGAATGTGTATAAAACATGCTAGCAGAAAGTTTTCAAAATGCCATACGTTGGCTTTGGTATTAGAGAAAGTCTCACATTAAAGAAATATTATTTTAGACACCATTAATCTTGGCAGGCTATGTGTTTTTTACGTGATATTAATGACAGCACTTCAGGCAATATGCAAATGCAGAACAATGGGAAGTGCACACTTGAATCAAATCTGTATTTTATTGTTGATTATTGACAACCAGCAATGAATTAAATGATTTGGATAAGAGTCCGCAGTGAACTATCCTACGGGCTCCAGAACTAAGAGGTAGCAATTCAGAAAATATTCAGATTAGATTTGTATAGTTCTATGCCTTTTCATGCTTGTCTTGGAATGATAGAAACTTCACAATCTGCAAGAATTTTGTGAAAGGACCAGAAATGTTTGCTGAAAGATTCCCTAAGTAACAGCAACTGTCACATATGAGTTCTTTCTCACTTCTGTGGTCATAGTTTGAAGTACATTTCAGACTAACATTTCAACAGTAGCAACACTATTCATCTGTTTTATCATTAGGGTCTTGTACATAAAAAATAAAGTAAAATAATATGAAATTAATGGGGCATTGCATCCTAAACTATGTAAACATATGCTGATAATAACACACTATCTTTACATCCAAATTCCTAGATCAGCTTTATGGAACACTCAAATCACTCCCTCTAAGTAAATAACTTCAGAAAATATGAAAACATATGCAGAAAGACAATCTTATTTTATTATATATATTTAAGTAAAAGAAAAAGCATTGAATATGTAAGGGATAATGAATTCACTCCACACACAACATCTTGTTCTCCTATGCAAAAAGAAAATAGTTTGCAAATCATTTCCATCTAAAAGTATTATATATACATATTTACACAAGCAAAATATTATGACTATATAACATAAATTCACAAACACACATAAACAAACAAAAAAACTGAAGGTTGAATACATTATTATGAATACTCCTTTGGAAACAGTGAAACTGCATGGATTACAACTACTGTGCTGTAAAGACAATGTGAAATTCTTAAGAGAAATGAATGAGTATTTGCAGAGGAAGAAACTACATTGTTGACAACATAGAACCAAAGGCATTTAAGGGACAGGACTACCCTGATCACATTTAAAAAGTCAACACATATAGGGATTCCTAGCAGCAATATTTGAGATATCACAAAATTTCTTCAGAGAAAGAAAAGATATCACAAAATTTATTCTTCTTAGACAATACTTGAAGATAAAAGTGATGTTATGTATAGTTTCCACATCATTTATCCTCTAAAAGTAATAAAAGAGAAGGCCCTCAAATGATTTGCCACTATTACTGTGGTGATTGCTGGTGTTATTAGTATTACTACCTTTGCAAACTATATGGTCTAGTAATGGGCTCCATTGTGTCATGTACATCAACACTAATTAAATAGATGACCTTTGTCCAGTACAGGTTAGAGTCTAAGAACAAGACAAGAAAAAGCAGATGGGAAGAGACAGACAGATGGGAAAGTACCAAAAAAAATACAACACTGGTCAGCATGATAGGCTGATTGTCTCAGATCTTCAGCTGTTTAATCTTTTGTCAGGATTTATATGAGCAGCACAGAAATGGAGTGTTTTAAGGAGGATCTTGAAGGAGAATAATGCAATAGCTTTGCAGATGTTAGTGGTAACTTCTCCCTAAAGCAGGAAGCAGCATCTGAGATCATGTAAATAYGATCAATAGAGAAAGTCATCATGGTTTGGTTGGGGCCAAGACTTAACATTTCAGCAGCAAATAATAGAGGCTAGATAGGTGAGGACAGGCAACCAGAAGCCTTGAGTGCAGGAACTAGCAACCCATACTTGATGGAAAATTAAGAGATTTAATGTAGGGATTGAGAAAGAAGGGTCAAAGCTATAAACTACAAAAAAAATCTTTTCAAGAGAACAAAACAGATGCTCTGGAAGGAAATAAAGTTGTATTTTCCACAGCCAGGTGCTTTAAAGTCTGGAGTTTTAGATACAGAGATGGAAAATGGAAACCATTTCCTAGAAATATAGTTTCATTTTTTATATTTCTCACTAAGCCCATCTAAGATTCATCCACGTTCCTTTTAATATACACAAATTTGCCCAGAAGTAATTGTCATCCAAAAAMCAAGAGCCCTGCTTCTTCAGTGTATCTGAATTTCATGTGGATATAGTTGAAAATACCAGTTACTAGAAGATATTTCTGTGCCCTTGGTTAAGCAGCCATGTAGGCCTATGGAGCAGCCAGGTCCTGGCTGGCTTTTCCAAGCTTTCTCCAACACTTTCTTTCCCACCCCATCTTAATGAACTCCTCCCATCTTTCTGCAATTGTAATCAAGGATAAAAGACACTGGACCTGTTCTGAGCTCCTTTAGACCAGTAGCATTGGTCCTACAGATACCAGATACCCTTCTGATTCAAATTCACTTTAACTCTGTGCGACATGATGCATAATTTGTAAGCAGAGACGTCCTGCCTGACATATTTATTTATTCCTTAAATCTATCCTCAGAATTATTTTCTGTATGGTGATGGCTACTTGTGTCCAATCCTGGCATTTACAGGTGAAATGAGCACTAGGAAGGATGGGAAGAATTCATCCTGCACTTATTTCAGAAGTTTCAGATATCTTATCAGGAAACACAATCAATATACATGACTGAGACATGACATTTAATCACTTAACACAAACAGTCTACAGTGAATAAATTACACCCAACTCAGACTGAAATGTGTTTGTTTAAACTCATTCCTTCTTGAAATATTAACTATATTTGCAAAGTTTCTAAATAATAAAAATGTTAAATTATAAAACATGGACTGACTTTCTACACTCCTGCAAATTAAATACAGAATGAATACAGAATGCTATCTAAAGAAGGTAACAGTATTCTTTAACAAAAATCTCACTTCTTACATTATTACTGAAACTTGGGTTTTTATGAAATACACCAAATTATGAGATTCACAAGACATGTCTTAGCATTACTGAAATAGATTCTATTAGTCTATATCTAATTTAGCCCTACTAAAGGCAAAGCAAACAAAAAACTACAAAAAATAAGGAGAATTCAGAAGAGATAGCCATTTATTTATACATTTCACCGTAATTCTACATTCCAGTAAATTATCAGAAGAAAATTTCAATTAGGAGCAGAGTGGCATTTTGAGCTTTGAATAGCAATAAAAGAATGGGAGCAGAGAGGAAAAATAAATTAAAAAATCAGCTTGGGAGAATGAACAGACAGTACCATTGAAAATTTTTGCATTAAATCTCATTTGCCAAACAAACCTGAGCAGTTTTCTTTTTATCATAGTAACCTACTTTATAGTAAAAAAATTAGATGGAAAATAACAGCCTCAGTCTGATTATCACTAATAGTTCTACCTCAATTTAACCATTTTTGATTTGGGTGGGTGCCCTGGTGACGAAGGATGCAGAGAAGGCAGAGTTACTGAATGCCTTCTTTGCTTCAGTCTTTATTGCTCAGGCCACCCCTCAGGAATCCCAGACCCTGGAGACAAGAGAGAAAGTCTGGAGAAAGGAAGACTTTCCCTTGGTGGAGGAGGAGTGGGTTAGAGACCATTTAGGCAAACTTGACACCCACAAATCCATGGGCCCCGATGGGATGCACCCATGAGTGCTGAGGGAGCTGGCGGACATTATTGCTAAGCCACTCTCCATCATCTTTGAAAGGTCATGGAGAACAGGAGAGGTGCCTGAAGACTGGAAGAAAGCCAATGTCACTCCAGTCTTCAAAAAGGGCAAGAAGGAGGACCCAGGAAACTACAGGCCAGTCAGCCTCACCTGCATTCCTAGAAAGGTGATGGAGCAGCTCATCCTGGAGGCCATCTCCAAGCATGTGGAGGACAAGAAGGTGATCAGGAGGAGTCAGCATGGCTTCACCAAGGGGAAATCATGCTTAACCAATCTGATAGCCTTCTATGATGGAATGACTGGCTGGGTAGATGAGGGGAGAGCAGTGGATGTTGTCTACCTTGACTTCAGCAAGGCTTTTGACACTGTCTCCCATAACATCCTCATAGACAAGCTCAGGAAGTGTGGGCTGGATGAGTGGACAGTGAGGTGGATTGAGAACTGGCTGAATGGCAGAGCTCAGAGAGCTGTGATCAGCGGTGCAGAGTCTAGTTGGAGGCCTGTAGCTAGCGGTGTCCCCCAGGGGTCAGTACTGGGTCCAGTCTTGTTCAACTTCTTCATCAATGACCTGGATGAACGGACAGAGTGCACCCTCAGCAAGTTTGCTGACGATACAAAACTGGGAGGAGTGGCTGATACGCCAGAGGGCTGTGCTGCCATTCAGAGAGACCTGGACAGGCTGGAGAGGTGGGCGGAGAGGAACCTCATGAAGTTCAACAAAGGCAAGTGCAGGGTCCTGCACCTGGGGAGGAACAACCCCATGCACCAGTACAGGTTGGGGGTTGACCTGCTGGAAAGCAGCTCTGTGGAGAAGGACCTGGGAGTACTGGTGGACACCAAGTTAAGCATGAGGCAGCAATGTGCCCTTGTGGCCAAGAAGGCCAATGGTATGCTGGGGTGCATCAGGAAGAGTGTTGCCAGCAGGTCGAGGGAGATGATCCTCCCCCTCTACTCAGCCCTGGTGAGGCCACATCTGGAGTACTGTGTCCAGTTCTGGGCTCCCCAGTGCAAGAGGGATGTGGCACTACTGGAGCGAGTCCAGCGAAGGGCTACAAAGATGATTAGGGGACTGGAGCATCTCTCTTGTGAGGAAAGGCTGAGAGAGCTGGGCCTGTTTAGCCTGGAGAAGAGAAGGCTGAGAGGAGATCTTATCAACGTGTACAAGTGTCTTAAGGGAGGGTGTCAAGAGGATGGAACCAGACTCTTTTCAGTGGTGCCCAGCGACACGACGTGAGGCAACGGGTACAAACTGAAACACAGACGGTTCCATCTGAACATGAGGAAAAACTTTTCCACTGTGAGGGTGACAGAGCACCGGAACAGGTTGCCCAGAGAGGTGGTGGAGTCTCCTTCTCTGGAGATATTCAAAACCCGCCTGGACGCAATCCTGTGCAACGTGCTCTAGGTGACCCTGCTTGAGCAGTGGAGTTGGACAAGATGATCTCCAGAGGTCCCTTCCAACCTCACCCATTCTGTGATTCTTTGATTCTGTGATAATTATTTTTACTAGAGTTTCATTAAGTCTAAACTAATTTACTTTGTCTTATTTTCTTTTCCCATCTTGCACTGGCTCAATGGAGGATTGACCAGCAGATGGAATAATTACTTGGGAATATTGTCACAAAAAAGTCACTGAGTTAGAATAGCATTATTCAATGCATATTACTAAGCAAGAATTTATAATGAATAAAATTTCATTTTGTATTAATTGGTTTTTCACTCTGTTCATCTGAGAAAGTTATGTTTTAATTATACAAAAAACTAAAATGCACAAAATGTGAAAATTAACAAAAAGATAAATTTTGATATGAAAACATGTCTTCCTTCTTATAACCATAAGGCTCGGAAATATTTACTATTTCAGAATACAAGAATCATTTGTTGCCTTACACATGAACACAAAAGCCTACATTAACAGTTACATTCCTGCATTTGGAGCCTTCTAACAGCAACTCAAACCAAAGCCTGCTTCTGATAATAGCTGGAGATGGTGCTTTCTTTCTGTCACCATCCAGAGCTGACAAAAAAGACAAGACTATAAGCGTAAGGACTGTCGAGGGCCAAGGCTGTAAACCTGGTGCCTTAGATTTCCAAATGCAATCTGTTCAGTGAAAGGCTACACGTGAGCTTTCTCCTCACGCTTGGTATTCCCTCAAAAGGACCCAGGACCAAAATATTCCTCTGTGGTTAGAGTCACTGGCCTCAGGCTTCTTACAGTGAAATACTTTGCTTCCCACATATTTGTTTCCCTTGTTATCCTTTTACATTACTAACTGCTAGCTTCAGTTAGCCAGGCTTTACCAATGATGGCATCTCTTTCCCGTTCAGCTGAACATTAAGCTTTCATACACAAGACATTTACCCTGAGCAAATTGTTTTTTTCTCTTAAAATATTATTTTCTTCTGCTTTTCAGTGTCAAAGTGAAGGCGAGGGTGCTTATGCCTTGCTTATGCCTGAGTTTCTCCAGCTGTAAAATGTGCATGACAATACTGTCAGTGTGTGACAAACTTCTGTAAAATGCTTTAAGATCTACTGCGGAAAAGATTGCACAACAACTGGGTATTAACAATATCACACCAGAAGAAACTCTGTTGGGATGGAGTTACAAAATAAAGTACAGCTAGGGCAAGTGGAAGCAGAATCAGGATCATAAACTAGGTAACTGGTTTATGGTATTAATGTGCTGATATGGAGTCTTATATTCTTCACAGAAGATATTATAACTAACACACTGTTAAGATTTAGCTTTTGTGCTGTCCTGTGTGCATGAGCAGCAGGGCCTTAGAGCTGCCTGTATTCCAGACAAGGTCAGAGATGGGAGATGAACATTGGCAGGGAATTTTAATGAAAGAATGAAAACTTGGCAATTTCCCTTAGAAGAGACTAAGTCTGTATTTAAAGCAAAACTAAAGGAAAAAGGAACCAGTTTTGGAATAGGAGGTGTATACACTTATGTTCTGTCTTTATTTCTACAAGGATTTTTTCCTCAGCTCATTAATTCCTTCCTCCTTACCGCCCTCAGTCTGATTATGAGCAAGGTGGACATCGTAGGGAAAATATATTGCAGTAATAAAAATGTTCATAAAAACATATATAAGTCATAATGGGTCAAATCAAAGGTCCATCTAGCTTTGTCTTCAGTAGGGTCTCTGACAGTGTCCAATAACAGAGGTTTAGAGGAAGAGTAAAAAAAACAGTATGTATATAGACAGCTCCCTTTCCTGATATATCCTTCCAGTTTCTCAAAATGACTCTTTAGGGACTTTCCAAATTGGAAATGGTGCCTGGAACCCTGTATTTAATTGTTCTTGTTGGATGTATTCTTCACTATTTTACTAGCACACAGCAAGAAGCACGATTTGATTATTGATTATTTATTTGATTATTTGATTATTCTACTTTTGTAGAGAAAGACTTTAAAACCAGGAAAAAGGTGGTGAGAATTCTTTCTTTTGAAACACTTTAAGAGATAAAAGCCACTGACTGTTCTTTGTATGAAAAACAAAATGAAATAAAAGACAACTCTTCACCGTGAACTTAATAGCTTCCTGAATATTATTTTTAACCTTCTGTCATTGTTATTTTTTGTTTCTTATTTCTTCTCCTCAGCAGATGTTTGTAATCAGAAAACAGAAAAAGCAGATACTTGTAACAATCTAATCGCAGAGGACGTATTGCATTTTTTTAAATACCTGTTGATCTAGAAGAGATTGGCTTTGTCTCTTGTTCAAGGTGTCTTTTGTTACTTGCTTTAAGACCTAAACTTTGTCATTTCAACAAGTAGGATGCTTATTATTTTTTACATAATAATGTAAAAAAAGTGGGGAAATTCACTTTAATTAAATTTCAAAATTATTAAATTAACTTCCAAAGCTTTCGGAAATAATCTATTTTCCTACTAAAAATTATTTTTTCTAGGAAAAATGTCATTTAAATCTATGTGACTCAAATAGTTATGCTTCTGATGAAAGCCACATTTTTCATTATAAAATATTTCAGCAATTTTTTTCTGCATATATTTAATACCTTTAAGATACCCTCCACATCATCCCTCTCCCTATGCCTATGACACGACTGAATCAACAGTTCCACAGAACATTATTTTATGATATTTGTCTGAAGCTATTTAATGTCTTTATTTGAAAGAATAAAAGAAAGGCAGAATAAAGAAGAATATGAATAATTGTACATGTATGAATGTGAGAATGGTAATGTAATTAGAATGAGAATATCTATGGATAATGCAGATGCAGTACCAAAAATATAGGTATAGAAAGACATTTCTACCAATGGCAAGACATTATTTAATATACCCATGTAACATACAAAATGCCACTTTTTCCCTCAGCAGGTGGAGGTAGGCAATTATTTTACAATCATCATGTCCTTTGCTTCCTGCTGTTATTGTTGTACTCAATAATGAGAAATTCTGGCACATTCATATGGATACATTTTTGATAGTGTGGATCAGATTCTGAACTGAGTTACACTGACGTGAATCTAGTTTCACTTTAGCAATGCTGATGAAGGTGCCCTGGTTCCTTATGGGGCTTACAGTAGAACATGAGATGGGCTGAGTGAGCACATCTCATTTATTCCCATGCGTTAAACTGAAYATGTTCAAGAGAACCATATTCTTATATTCAGCCGTGTTACAGCTGGACCTGCAGGTTCTCAGCTCCTCTTCTTTCCCAAATCCTCTGAAATTTCTCCTTTTCCAAAAATTCACAAATGCTTCCATGGTCATCATCAAACAGCACTACGAGGATTATGTTCTATCCTGGAACCATTCTCTTAATACAGCAGTTAATTCTTAATAATTTGTCTATTTAGATAAGTTTTTAAAACATGGCTGCCAAGGAAGGATTCATCATTTTTGGATGACTAATTATTTTCTGCCTTGTGGAACAACCTCAGTAGGCGGTCCAGGCATATACACCTGGAAAGCTAAAAGCCTGGAAAGCGGGAAATGCAGGTGCCTCCTGAGTGAAGCAATAGCTGAATAAGGTTTCTTAGGATGACAGTTTTGGACTTAGTTGTCTAAGTTCCACCTTATGTGTCCAAATCTCCTTTTTTGGATGTGGTTTTCAGTTTTTCCCTAACTGGAACACAGCTTTGAGATATTTTCAAAACATTCATTTGATTGAATACTACTCTTCTGTCATGTAAGCAATGAAAAATTTCAAGTTTTTTTTCCTCTCATGCATCTTTGATAAACACTTAGTGGGGTATACAGTATTGAGTATTTTAGTCTAATCAGAATACAAGGAAAACCTGATGCCTGAGAAGTGAATGAGTGAATTTTGGAAATGGTAGTATATGAACTTGCTGATCAGAGACAAAGCTAACAAAAGTAACATGGGAGGGTGTCCATCAGAAAATCCTGCTCTAATTGGGACAAACATACTTAAAAAATCTACCTTCACCCAAACTGTAGTGCACCGTGCCTGCTTTTCAGCACTGCATACCACTGTAGGTTTCTGAATTCACTTGGTGCCTGTCCAGCCATGCTTTGAAATGGCCATTTTGGGAAAACACACCTGCCTCTCACAAAGAAGTCCACTGCAGCAGCGGCTATAAGGGCAGCAAGGAGCGAGTACTGCGACTCCGCAGTCACCAGCACAGTCAGACATCCTGTTGAGTACATTTGACGTGCCAAAGGCTATAATGCCCTAGGTGAGCTGTCACCACACAGACACACAGCTCCCTGTGACATCTCACCCAGACAAGTGGTGCACTGATTTTGATTTTCTAGCATTTGCCTGAGCCTGGATGTTAGGGCAAAGCAGATACAGGTAAGAGTCCTCTCAAGGAAGAGCTGGGGATTAACACTCTTTACTAACCTGACAAGGAGGATTGAAGCTGACCCTTCAGGACATGCTGTAAACCTACTTCTTCCCACTGTTTTTTGCTCAGGGACACAAGCTAGACCGCTATTTCAGATAAGTACTGTTTTTACTTTAACTTTTTTTCAGAGAAATGAAATTCTCTTGCTTGCATCAAAAGAAACCTTGAGAATGGGCTCATTTATACAGAAGCAAATATTGCCTGATATGCACGATTTCAGACATAAGAAACAGTGATAGTCACTGAATGGCAGTCCACAGCATTAAACTAACCCCCTCTGTGAGCAGCATGTCTTTTCAGGATTAACAATTTATGAAGTTAATGCAATTCTAAGTATGCAGCTGTCCTTTTCTATTTTTAATAACCAAAAAGAAAATGTCACCAAGTAAAGGGGAAAAAAGCTTCTCAGTTGGGACTGTACATAAAACGGTGGCAGCATTATTCTCTGTGCTGTAAAATGGTACTAACCAGTTCTGTTGTGGAGTTTAAAAATACAAGATAGACCTAAAATTTTAAACTCTATTCATTTTCCTTTCATACTATTATTAAAGTGTTCTTTGTATTAACTTATTTTAACTGTGATCGTAAAATGAATACAACTTCATGAGTTGTGGCTTGGTATAAAAAAGCATTACACAAAGCTACTCTAAATATTCCAAAATTTCATAGTTTTCTTACTGTTTTACATAAGATTTAGTATAAATAATAATGCCTTACTTTCCTTATGCATTTAAGCATAAAGAATCCTTAAGTACTTTGCAAAATTATATACATAAAAGAATAACTCTCATTGTTGAAATGCAGCAATCCTTGAGTGGGTGTTGTGTAAATATATATATATACACACACACACACACACACACACACACACATATTTTTTTTTTCTTTCTGCTTTCCATGGGATTCTGAGACTTTGGTGATGCTCTGTTATAAATACTTTGATAGGAATAGAATTTGCAGCTGCACAAAAAGATGAATTCTGAGCAATAAATATTTTGCTAAGACATCAGTACAACTTCTCAGTCATTTAAGAAGTATTGTGGAATTTTTGCAGTGATGATGAGCAAAAGCTGGACAAGAARAGGACTGATACAGGAACACAAAGGTGGCTACAAGACTTGACTAAATGGGAGATGAAGATGGGCTGAATATTGAGTTGCTGAGCTAGAGCAAAGTGGTAAGTGGTTTCCTTTAAGAACCACTCTTGAGACCAATATCTTGTTTAATATTTGTAGTAATAACTCTGCACAGAAGCATACTGTTAAAACGTGTCATTCACACAAAGTTGTAATGTATTACCTCTAAGAGGGAACATCAGAATATCACACTGGAGGAATGAAGTGGTGTTGAAGACCAAAATGGTAGAAACGGGATGAAATGTAACAGTACAAAATGCATCTTGGAGGTTATTAACAAGAATTTCTTCCTTAAGTATATGAGCTGGAAACAAAAGGAGAGGAAAGAATTGGTTGTGCTAATTGATAGGAGTGCCTTTGAACAATCAAAGTAATGTAGTCATTAAAGAAAAAGATGTATGTGATTCAAGAACATGACAAGTGAGGTATATCCAGAAGATATAGGAAATACTTTACTGCTGTACAAGGTAAAGGTAAGACCTCACCTAAAATACTGTGTTTAATTAGGGCTTCCCATGCTCATGAAAGACAGTTTCAAACTAAAGGAGCTGCAGAGAGGGTTACCAGCACTATTTTTTTTTCCTTTGGAAGTTCAAAAGAGGAAAAAGCAATACAAACAGAAAGTACAGTGCTGGTACAAAAAGAAATAGATATAACCAATTATGAATAAAATTTAGGATGAAAATCTGAAGAACCTTTTTAACAAGCAAAACAACAAGGTTTTGCAATTAGATAAATTTATGAGCAGGATTAAATGGGATTGCTTGTGATATACAGGAACAAATTCCTAAAGCAGGAATTGTCTTCCAGCCCCATCTATGATGAGACCCTCAAATAAGCTATAGCTTTGGGGCTGATATGCCTACATATTTTCCTTATAGTTACTTCTCAAAGGGTTCTAGAGGGAAAAAAAAACCCTAAAAAACAGACAAAACAACAACAACAACAACAACAACAACAAAAGGTTTTATTTGAATTGCTTGAGATATTGGCTACCAGGTTTTTGCTGAGACTTTCACACCTTGCAGCTTCAGAGACTTTTTCTGTCCTGAGTATAACCAGTGATCACACCAGGCAGAAGCAATCTTTCCTTCCTTTTCTCAGCCTATGTAAAAGAATATAGTGCACCAGCTTAAGGACAAACAGATGCAACATACATTCTTTCATGCCTTTCTGTCAGGAGTGAAGCTGGTCAACTATACACAAAATAATATTTATAAAGCTGCATTCTATTTGAGAAATAAAAACAAAAAAACCTATCCACTCGGTATTTCTGAGAATTTGTTTTGCAGTTCCAAGTAGCATACGTGTTACACACAGGGTGCTAGGAACATTGTGTTCTCAGCCAGCCTTTAGGAACAACACTGTGTGTCATCCCAGGACAAGGAAGGGCTACAAATTATTTTGAAATCAGATGAGAATAGCAATCCAAACCCAGAGTAGAGAAACTAATTCACAGTTCAGACCTCATTCTACAAGCAGACAAGATGAGACTGCCTTAGAAGAGCTGCTGCAGACTTTTATTATCTATTTAATACTATATATGATGCTCTTGATCATTTGGAAACAGGTGCCTGCCTTAACAACAACTCTATTTGAATGCAATAATAGCAAGTCCAGCTCTCAGTAGAACTCCATCATCATAACTGGTGAATACATATTCTACATGCTATTGATTTCATACCACTTTATCACTTCCATGGCTGTCAGTCTCTGAATTCTCAATGTTACTTTTCTTCCTCCCACATTCTCTTTAATTTCTTTAGCACAGGGCAGGTAGTGGAGCATGATGTTTATGCTGCTATTTCTAYTGCGGTTGCTTCTACTTCTAATGCATCTGTGATATAAGTTGTTACGCGATTATGAGGATAACAATAAATTATGAAGCATTGTACTTTCCCTATTATATGAGAACTATTCAGTAACGGTATTTTTATTGTACAGCTAATTTACTATCATCACTACAGTCTGCATAGTGCTGGTTAGAAGTCTAGTACAGAATCAAATAATTGTATTCCAGGGTCATTAGTGCCACAGGTGATAAAGTAAATTCATAAATACATGTGAAAACCTTTCTTGTAATTCAATGAAGTAACTCTTTGGGGATTATGATAATAACTTGTACATTTCTTTAGAGTATCTGTATTAGATATCAATTACTCTGTTTAGAAAAAAATAGTATACTGTGTCCCTTTCTGGGGCAGAGCTTTAAGATACTTTGCTCCTTTGAAGGCCTCAGCAGCAGCTGAGTAGAAGACAATATCCACTGCCTCCTGGAACCTACATATCTATTCATGGGAAAGGAACCTTGAAGGGTTTCTTCCATTATCATCCTAAAAACCCTAAATCCACCTAACACTGCTATGGTTTCAGGGGGGAAATTTTGAATTCCCAGTCCCTCTGGAAGCCACAGCATTGCTGTGCACGTGTGTTTCTCTCTCTTCCTAGTAGGGCAGACACCAGCATACATCAATACAAGTGGTTATCAACAGGTACAGAATTTAAGGGCTGTATAAAATTAACAATGACAGACATCCCCTGGTGAATCTTGCTGAAGGAGGACTAGAATGTCATCAGGTTAAACTTTATCTGTCTGTTCTCTCTGCAACTCTGGAAGAAGCCCCGTGAAACAGCAGAAGAAAAGAACATGCCTGCACCTCAGCTGCAACCCTATAGTTAAGTATATTAAAAAAGAAATTTCAGTGTTGATTTAAAGAAATAGTCAGTAATAAATATTATTCTTGTTTGGTTCCATCGTTGTACATCAGTGAATGAAAAAGTTGAGATAACATGCATCTTTAATGTAACCATCAGTACTTTGGCTGTTAATTTATATCCCATAGTTTTGATGGGATGTTTTGCTCAATAATCCTTTAGTCCATGGATAATACTCTTGGTGAACAAGTCTACTCATATGTAGCAAATACTTCATACCCATAAAAGAATATCTTTAATATACTGACTTCAGATTCTCTATAATTTCATCAATAACACTTACYGAAAATTAAGAGAAAATGTAGACAGGTATAGCTCCTCATTAGTTAGCATCACACAGTGTGCAAAACAATCCATAGAAATGCAAGATATTGTATATTATGAAAAGAGATTACAAAGATTACCTATTATAACTTGTATCAGGATTCTACATATTGGATAACGCCTATGTAAAATAGTCCCTTTTACTGATATCAGTGCTGTTATAACTGTTTATTGTAGGAATACATTTGACTTTATGCTCATTTTTCAAATTTTTACATAGCCCAATCCCACTTTTACTAGTCTGTACGAATCTTTCAGTGTTTTTCTTCAGTCTATAATCTAAATTAATGCAATACAGAGCAATCCTCTGATTGTAGCATAAGGCTAAATTGTACAAAGAGCACCTCTACAGCTAAATACATACCAGTAAACAAAACAAAATTCAGCCACTGGCCAATGATTGTCCAGAATGTTTAACTGCTAGCAGTCATCTTCTCACAGTTATACCTGATGCCAACAAGCTCTTTTCCATACAATGTTTGGGCACAGTTTTGGAGAGAGCGTGGGCCCCGGTCTGTTCCCAATAGGCCATGCATCTGGCCACTGTGTTTTGGGTGAAGAGACTTTAGGTATGTACACGGGAGCGGGGACTTTTGGTCTTAAGCACAATCTCTGTTCTGTTTCACTTGGTACAGCCTAAATGTTCAAAATTGGTTTAGCACTCATTTTTGCTTATCTTTCTTCTGCTCCTCTGCTGAGAAGCCTAAGAAATACTCTATGAGGGACCAAAAACATACAATCTAAATGACATTGCACAAGCATATCTGTGCATATCTTCTCTGACACAGCTTTTCTCTACTGACTAGCAGCAGAGATAGTAAGAGGCATTAAGTAACTATACAGCAGCTCTGTGATGCCTCACAATCACCGGCGACCTTGGGTCGATCTTCCCATGACAGTCCCAGACTCCTTTAAAGCTGCATCATACCACACAGTCACTCTTCCAAAGTTTAAAGGTACCTAATGATACAAGAAATTCATCATGAGATGTGGATGGAACATTTTCTACTGCAGTGTTATCTCAGAATGAAACAATTGTGCATTAAAGTGTAGCAAGATATTGCAGTTCAAATCATTAGAAGTTTCTTCCTGTAAAGTGGTTTTGAATAAAGAGAGCAATTCCAGGTTAAAAGCAGATTTAGCATACAGGAGCTTAATCTATCAAACTGTGGGATGTATTTTGAAAAAAGAGAGGATAGAAATGGAGAAAAAGAGAAGGAAATACAAGATGATTATGTCTTTTGGTCATATAAACATACATCTTCATGGCCTGTACACTTATCTTTTGACATGTAAAGCTTCTATTTTCCAAAGAGAAACCTCAACACCTTGATTAAAAAAAAATCTGTTGAAAAACAGAGAAGAACCAGTTACTAATCCTATAAAGTAAAGTGATAAAAAGCCAGCTAATAGCATAATGAGATAAGGAATACAGTCTAATTGGTGATAAAATGTCAATATTCCAATAGATGTATACCAGCAGTCCATTAGATTTAATTAGGCTCTCTCAGCAAGCAATAAATCATGTAAAAGACAAATTGCAAAGGAAATCAGCTGATTCCTGTGAAACATTCACGGGTTAGTTTACCAAAGCTAATCTGTGGGTAAATTTAGGAATAGCACAGCCATGTTAAACAAAAGACTTGATAAAAAGACCAATGTCTAATATTAGTACAGGATTAAGAGATTACAAATGAAAATTTAAAGGCAATTAAAACCTGCTCAGGTTTTAATTATGATCTCATTTATTGATATCATAGAAAAAATATTAAGAAACACTTGAATGAAGGGAAGCAGTAGACTAGAAAACCTGGCTGTTTATGCACAGCTCTGTTCTAGAAATGTATATTAGTGTGCAGCAAGTAGACACTGAAGCTTCCCTGTGTTCAGTGGGGCTCCATGTAGCTGTCTCTGGACTCAAACCTATAGTTAACAAGGGATGCAAGGAAATGGAGTTTGCTAATATGTGAATCAGAGGTTGAAACTGCCCTCACTTCCAGAATCAGGGCAGAGGACGGGGAAGTGCAGCACACACCGGCTGAACACATAAAAACAAGCAGACAAAAGGGATATGACTATGAGAACATAAAAGTAATATTTGCATGGATTACTGCAACACTGAACAATGAAAAGCCAATAGAATTTAAAACATCTATCTGAATTAAAATTATACTTTAGATTGAGTGCAATGATAGGATTTTATTTTTCCATAGTTTTTCTCAATTCTTCATCGAAAGATGTCTGAAAAGGAACATATGACATTTTAAAGAGCTTTAAAAAGTGAAAAAAACAGGGGGCACAAGAAGGCAAAAGAAGGATTTTTTGTTGATGTTTGGTGGAGGCCATGACATCAAAAGAATAAGAGGACACAAGAAAACATGCTTTCTGATCAAATCTGAAAATAACGACAGCTGAACACATTTTTTTTGCAAAATAATCATCATACTCATCATTTCTACTCTATTTTAAATGGATCTGATACAGTGGGGATAGGAAAGAACTGACATACAGTGCCATCTCCCACAAGCTAGACCTGCTCTAGTCATGTGCAAGCACAGAAAATAGTTTTCACTTATTCAAAAGTGGTCATGTGACAGTGTGCATTAAGTACTGAGATAGGTATTCAGTCTGTGTGGTACAGCTAGGATGGGACTGCTGAGAGGGCAAGTTGAAAAGAAATTTCTTTCTGTTTTTTTTTTTGGCTTCAAGGAAAAAATTGGTTTGCTTTCAAATTTCAGTTTCTAATCTGCCCTCTGGGAAATTACAGGGAGGAGGAAAAGGAGAGGAAGTTAGAAGCAAAGTTCTACAAGTGTTTGTTGGATTTAACTCTTACTTTGTATTTCCATTCTTTAAACTGTATATTAATATTCTGTGAAATCATCTCAGTGGTAAAAATGCTCACTGGAACAGTGATTTGCAGTGAAAAATGGAGAGTAGCAGCAGAAAATAAGCTTTCAATTTGTAATCCTGAGAACTCTCAATTTGTGTTTCCCTCTGTGAGACTACCTTAATGTAATATCAAAAATATTTAAAACTGAAAGTTAATAACCCATCTCCATTAACTTTCTTTTACAGGTGTAAAAAATAAGCTGAATATTTGCCTTTTTAAATATTTGTGCTTAATGTCTGCATAAAATTGACTAAGGAAGAGAAATTTTGTACTCTGGTTTTAAAATGATTAACTGATCTTCATCTGTTTCCTGCAAATATAAGTCTCTCTCTGTTGGACACCAGCGTCATTTCTTCTGTGAAACTGGCCTCTCCAGAGAAGCCGTATTTACCGAGGAAGAAGTGGTCCTGGAGAGTTCAGTAAGGAGCCTGATTGGGTATCCAAGTTACTGACAGCTAACGCATTACACTGAGAATGATCTGTGGCATATTTTCAGTGCTACACCTGAGCACCGAGGTAGCGCTAACATGCACCAAGCAAATCACTTCTGGCATTGGACTGGCTTCATCAGCATTAGTTTGAAGATAGGCTCCACTTCACTGGCCTGTAAGAGCTAAAGAATGTCCAAGCTCCAATATATCTTAAGCATTTCATTCTTCTTCATTTTGTTTTTGTTAACTCAAAGATGTTCTTTATATTTTCAATTTATAGAAACAGAAGTGTGTCCATACGGCCTCTGCATGGTTATGTCATCAACCAGTGAGTCCACACAGAGCAAGTTTTTCCTCAATGATTATTTTGGTATAGTAYTGTTTCTGGAAGACCAGAGCTTGTCACCTATTACTTTCTGTTAAATAAGGACTGCTAAACTTCTATTTTTCCATAAGTTTCCTGTTAAAAGTCTGTGTCTTCCCTATGAGGTAAAGAYGGGATGGTAGGAAAGTTTAATCTCCCTATAAATTTGTTGGATTTTTTTTATGATTACCTTTAAAAATGCAGTGTAGATGCTAGAGCATAGCCTTCGGTCAGTATTAAAGCACCTACTTATTCAAATTTTTGAGCAAAAAAAACTCTGGGAAAATTATTTAGTTAGGACTACCCACACATGTAGCCACCTTCTTAGACTCACTTAGAATACATATAAAGATAGACTATTTTTAGTAATAACTTGAGGATTTAATTAGTTTAATTATCTAATTCCAATTCAATAGAGAGTAATTTGGTGATTTGACCTTGCTGTGATAGAGTGCTTTATATTTGTACAGTTTAAAATTATGTACAGTAGCTTAGATTTGATGATGTGTTTTAATGAGTATGTGTTCTATTAAATCTTATTAAGAAATACTGTCACATTTTGTGAAACAAATAATCTGACCCATAACTTTTAAGGGATAAGAGGACATTAAACTCTCACTTAAATCAGTCTTTGTTTCTCACAAAAACCTTGCAACTGAACTCTTCTCAAGGAAGTTACAGAACAAGAATTAAAAGTATAATTTAATGCTTGCAAACCATTCTGTAAATTAATTAAATAAATTAATTATTACAAATTACTTGCCCAGTGGGAAGTGACTATTTAAGGGAGAATTTGGCATTTTAATTCTGTTTCAAGCTGTTCATGTAGAAGAAAAAATGAAAACAAACAGCACCATTAAATCTGATCAATACGTGACAGAGTAATCCAGCTGAGAAAGCACTTTGGTGATAGTTACTGAAAATTGCTCATACATTTCTGTTGATGCATATATTGAGTCTTTTAATAAACATACAAACTACTTCAAAAGAAGACTTATTTGACATTTTCTGAAACTGAGGCTGTATTCATACTCAGTGAACAGCACTTACAGCCCACATTGCCTTCAGAGGTACCTCTGAAGCATCTGCTGGTAATGGGCAAAGAGCTATTTAAGTTAAGAAAACTGAAGGGTTGAATCTGAGAAAATGGGTGTGCTTGCATGATCCAGAGTTGTTTAACCTTACAGTTGTGTAACCTTACAGTTGTGTAACCTTACAGGTTAGCTTCATAATCCTGCAAGATTTCAGTAAATTCACAGAATTGCTGAGGTTGGAAGGGACCTCTGAAACCATCTGGTCCAACCCCCCTGCTAAGAAGGGTTACTTACAGCTGATTTCTCAGGGCTGGGTCCAGTTGGGTTTTGAATATCTCCAAGAATGGACACTCCACAACCTCTCTGGGCAACTTCTTCCAGTGTTTGGCCATCCTCACAGTTAACAGGATTTTTCTTAGGTGTAAATGGAATTTCCTGTGTTTCAGTTTGTGCCCATTGCCTCTTGTCCTGTCACTGGGTACCACTGAGAAGAGTCTGGCTCCGTCTTCTTTACACCCTCCCATCAGTAATATTTAAACACATTGATAAGATCCCCCTTGAGCCTTCTCTTCTCCAGACTAAACAGTCCCAGCTATCTCAGCCTCTCCTCATATGTCAGATGCTCCAGTCCCTTAATCATCTTCGTGGCTCATCACTGGACTGACTCTGGTATGTCCATGTCTCTCTTGTATTGGGGAGCCCAGAATCGGACGCAGCACTCCCAGTGCGGCCTCACCAGTGCTGAGTGGAGGGGAAGGATCACCTCCCTGACTGCTGCATTATAATGCTTTGACTGAGTTCCTGTCCTGTTTTTCATTTTTATTTGCACTTACACATTTAACACTCAGAGTGCATTAACAAACCTTTGTGGCTGATGAGCTCCTTATGGGCTACACTTACTAAGCAAATAGTGCACACTATCAATAGCACTGCTGGTAAAAACCTTCAATTTCTTTATATCTCAATATACGGATGACAGGCACCAAAATATATGYTAAATTTTATTGGCCCTGCTGCTTATTCTCCCAAGGATAGTCAAAATTCTGAGTTTGTTATTGTCTGCACTGTCCGATGACACTGGTGAGTTGACTGCAGGCACCTGGAAGGCAGGATCATAACACAGTTCGGAAATATCTCAAAGACTTGAGCTAGGTAATTTCCCATTGGCAATTTTAAGTGCAGGAATCCGCAGTGCTCCAGGCAGTCACCACTTCTGCCTGTCATGTATACAAAGTGAATAGTAGCAAGGTAGTCAGCAATGAAATACTAGGATTTTGTTGATAAAAGYCTCCACTTCTCTTTTTCAAGAACGTGGGTGAATGAAGCATTTAGAGCTTTTCAGAGATTAGTTTAAACACAAACAAAATATAGCAGAGATTAAGAGGGCCAATAGCCAGTAGCAGCCAGTAGGATTCATGAACGTATTGTTCAGTACCCTAGGCATTTATGCATGCAGCATGAAAGAAGTTTGCAGTTTGGAGATATTCTTGAATCTCTCTGTTCTTGATATTAGAGGGGACAATGGGTGGCTCATGGGAGGCTGTGAAACCTGTGTTTAACACATAAGTATGGAAGATACTACCATTAATAGGTTTTATTAATAATTCCTGCTCTTTCATTGGTTTTATGCAGTTTACTTTGATTTATTCCATTTCAAATTAAATGGCTGAAAACATATGACACTATGTTTATTCCTGTTACCAGAATTCTGTATCACACTGTGACAGGCAATTTTAGATTCCCTGAACTAAGCAATAAAGGCACATGGGCATTCTTTCTCTTATTTAGAATGTTAATCACCTAAAAACATCATAGAAACCACTTCCCATAATTGATGCATATATTTTAATTATACCTCCTCAACAGAGTTTTGCACAGGATCCTTATGGAGAGAACCATGTGGGGAACCAAAAGGGACTCAAAGAAGAGTCAGAGCCACCCAGGCACAACCTGGAATATGCAAGCCCAGTTAATGTTCCACTTTGTATCCTGGATCAGAACATGATTTACTGAAGCTCTTAAAAAAAATTTAAAAGGCAGAGCTTTTATTCTGTGAGAGTATGGTGCACGCTCCCCCTCGTCTAGCCTGTTCTTTTGAATAGGGTAATGAGGATTATTGCCTCACCTTTTCTCCATTGCTTTTGCATGGGGTACATCAACACTAGCACCAGGCTCAGTGTTCACTGCACTTAGAGACCACCCTCCCCAGTAGCTCTAACCTGCCCTCTCCATAGACTGCTCACCTTCTGTTCAAAGGCTGCCTTGGGAGAAGGTGTGCAAGCACATGTGTCAAAAGCYGATGCAGTCAGGCCAGGCTCACAGGCTTGTACTGGAGAAGGTAGACATACTGGGCTTCAGCCAGCATTGGGGCCACCCTTAGCAGACAGCACACACATAGATACAGAGTCTTTGTATTTCTAGTGCACAGACTGCATCCAAAGTGATCTAGCCATTAATGTAAGAGTTGGGACGGGGGAGAGAAGGAAGGACTTTCTTGACAGCTTTCTCACAGAGATTCATGCCTGAGATGACCACTGAAGCAGCACGCTCCTTAGCATTTGTCAGGCTGTTGGCAATTCATCAAAATTTACAAACCACGTATGTTAGCTTTGGGGAGAGGAAGGGAGTAGAAGATTATTCTAGTCTCCATTACTAGCATAGAACATGGGGAAGGGCAGAAGATAAAGGAGTATCCCTAATAGGTTATTAAATTATTTATCTTGAAAAATTTTACAACTTAATATTTTGTCACAATTACTGTGTTTGTTTTAAAGCCTTCTATTCCCCTATTGGTGCACTCCACATCACCTATTCATTCCTTAACCTTTCTTTCAGATAAAGAATTAAAATGCTTTGATATTTCTAAAAACTAATAGTTATAATTTAGGAAAACTTTTGTCAAATTGTCATTTCTGTCAAAACATTAAAACACTTTTAACACCTTTCACCTTTACCTAGTAAATATAAAAATAAGGAACAGTACTTACATGTGGACAGCCTCACACCTAGCATTATTTCTTTCAAAACATTACATATGTCTCTAATCCTGTATTTGTCCATCAGAAATTTGGGTCTCAGAAGAAAGTTCAAAGCATGTCTCTTTTAGGTATCAACATAATTTCCTTTTTTTTCCTGTCTACAGTATCTCTGTCTATGGTATCAGTGTTTATAGGAAATCACTTCTGTACTGCTAGGAGAAGTATTTTCTTACTAATAAGGAAAGATTAGCAATGTACCTCTATTTATGTTTATAGAGGAACATAAACATAAATATATATGTTTATCTTCCTAAACATCTACTTAGAAAATGGAAAATAAGTGATGCTGAATTCAGTGCCGGTTGGAAATATTTTGAATGTTATACATGTCAGTTCATTTCTTTTATTCATTGACAGTTCATCCAAATAATATGAATGAATATGTTCCAATAAAAATAAATTCAACATCAATAAATATTCAGAAGGAAACTGCTTTTCCTTTGAGGTATATAATTCATTCATTTGTTCTGCCTACCAGCAGAACTTTTATCCAGATAAATTCCATGAGGAGAAATTGATCTGTACCATGCATGGTGTAAAGTTTGTCACTCGTGACAGAAAATTATGGTTTTGTAGATAGGAAGCAAACATTTCCCAGTAATGACCCTTCAAGAAATAACCTGAAGAATTCTGAAGTTTTGTACATTCTGAAGTTCTGAAGGTTTTAAAGCTTAAAGAATTTTTCAATTAAAAATTGCAGGGTATGGGAAGCCTGAGGGAGTTTTTAAGGCCAGATGATATGAAGTAGGCTGCAGACCATGACTTCAAAGTTGTATGTGCAAGGTACATAATAATATTTTGAAATCTTTGAGGTTTACTTTTTACACTTTAAATTATTGAAACATTTTGAGTTGCATAACCATACGCAACTAAGAAAAGTTGATAGCTATACCCTTTGATGATAAATTATTTCAGTTTGGGGATATTGTCATTTACTCTATTCATCAATTTAAGGCTTTATAAAAGCCTGGATTTCTCATATCTTCTAAATAAAAGAGAAAACAATAACAATAGTCATGTAATCAAGTGCACACACACATTAATAAACACAGAAATGAAATTTATAGTATAAGTAGATTTTCATAGATGTCATGGGCTGAATTTTGCAGAGAAAATTACAAATAAAAGGGCAACAAGGAAAATAGAAATATTTAGAAAGCCCTTTTCTTGAAGAAAGACATTTTTACAGGACATCATTTACAGAACTTACCCTGGTGACTATAGACTGAAGGAGTAACAAGACTAGGGTATTAAGCCTCTTTACTTTTAGGACCCAATCCAAATTTTATCAACAGCTAGTGCAGAATAAATATCAGAAAACAAACACTGTTTTGGTGTATAGGTCTTTATTTCCTCCTTACTAATTTTCCATAAACAGGCTGACTTGCTCATTGTTAACTCAATTTTGTGGAAAAGTCTGAGCTATGGATAAATTCTTATGACTGCTCAAATTCAAACAGCTACATGCTTTACTATTTTAACCAAATTACGAACACTGTGTTCTCCCTAAACATCCTAACCTTCAAAAAGATTTTATTTTATTTCAATGACTTGGGTATTTTTTAAATTAAAAACCTCCTTCAGGCTCTTATAATTGTACAAACTTAATTTATTTGTACCTATGTACATTTAAAATGAAAGCCAAGTATGCAGTACAATGTAGGGAAGACAAAAGAAAAGTCAGGAGGGCAAAAGGTTGACTAATAAGAATGTCAGTTTAGAAGCTTTCCTCATTGGTAAAAATGCTAATGCATAGCATTATGCATATATGTGCAAAAATTAATCAATAAGTAATWTCACTGCAATTCATTTCACTGCAATTTAAGCCTGATCCTATGTAAAAACTCTACATATATCTAGATGTACTTAACCTCTCAAAGATCAAGTGTATAGCAAAAGTTACAAAATAACTCTAGTAAAAATGCTTCAGTAATATACAAAGCATATTTATAGGTATTTATAGAAAATTAATTATAATTGTTTATTGAGCCAGATTCTGCCATTCCCAGTTGTGATGGGCAGGGCCATGCTTCACAGACAGTCCTTAGTAAAAGAATTTAATACTGCCCATGACTAAATCTCCTCTAAGAGGTCTATAAACTATCTGAAAATGGAAACTTATAGAAAGAATCCTATTTTATGTATATTATTAAATTTTACATTGAATGCTGTCAAAAATCTATTATTTGGTATCCTCCTCTAGCATGACAGTTACTGTATTTATACTCCAGATGTTGAAAACAGAAAAAAAAAAGAGACAATATTGCAGTTATGGGCAAAAATGTTAAATCTTTTATTACACCACCTTAACAGAAGAGTGAGAGGCACCAGCATATCCTGAGGACATATTTTTGAAAGAACTATTTCCCTTGTTTATAGAAGTGAGTAATTACAATTCCTGTTCAAGTGATCTCACTTATACACGTCATCCACTTCATGCCCTTGACTATTTTGTGCCAGTAATCAGGAGCAACAATCATGTTTTCCTTTGCTTCAGATTAGATGCACAAGGGCATCAGCACTGCCCTTGAGAAACTCTGATGAATCAGAAATTTTAGATTCTTTATTGATTCTAGACTCAGTTCATTTGACTAGGAAATGAGCTCTTTCTTCCTTCTTTTCCATGCTGGCAGTCAAGTGAGGGAAGATTCACCTACACTCCCCCTAAAGCAACAAGCAAGGGAGAGAGCCCAAACTGTACCCGTAGACTTACWTGAGGCAGTCCAAACACCACGAGCACGTTAGCTGCAGCGGTCCTCAGAAGAAGGATACATTTCCTAAGTAAAGCTCTTTACTGACACTTTTACTTTTTCTGTGCCCAATCTACCTATAACTTGGGCATTTCTATTCCACTGGGCTCTCTTAAGGTATGTGCTTAAGAACAGTGAACTTGGTATAGGACTCATCACCGAGTCTACAAGATTTTATTGTTAGTGTGGATAACAGTTACACCAAATTCCAATTAGGATAGTCTTCACTCAGCCTTCCAGGTCACTCTTAAAGCACTCCCCGGGTGTACCTGATTTTTAGCCTATAATGAGGCTGTCTGAAATACAACCTTTTTCTAGCCTGACTACGTCATCCAAACAGAGGTGAAAGTTATTACTGCTTATTCAGAGAATATCAGTCATCTGCTGGACCAAAGCAGTGATGGATAAGCGAACCACTATAGTCTTGTGCTTTGCACAGTCACCAAAACGCTTACTCCAACTAATTTATTACTCTTCACTATCCCACCAGTCTCCATGATTCACTCAGCTGCAACAGATAAGCTAGGATGGCAGGAGACAAAAACACAAATGGCAGAAAACCCGTGCTGAAATGGCTTATTTTGAGTACTGAATCTCTTCCTGAACAGTGGCTACAAGTGAGACCAAAAGGTACTTTGACATCTTCAAAATAAGGTTATRAATGGAAGACAGTCCCTGACAGTTTGAATTTTCTGCACATAGCTTCCAAATTCTAGATTCCCTGTTATATAAATCTTGATAAACTCTAACAATGGAACACTTTGTTCAAAGTAGGAAAAAATGAACCACATTTCCTTAACGAATTTTGTAACTATACATCCAGTAGATCAAGAATTAAAAGGCTTTCTATCAGGTGTAACCTATCAATAGGAAATGTCACCAAGACTGAGCTATTAGGCTGACCTGTTCTGTTCGAAACGTAATCACATTAGCACAGCCCTCAGCCCAGACCACACACCAAAGAATTTATTCCATTCCTTGAGAAATGCCAGGCTAGACTGCTACCTGTACACAAGCTGCGTAGCTCACAAATTCATATACTATATTGCAGTCACAGCAAGAACAGCAAAGATTGCAGTGGAAATAAGTCCCATTCCTTATAACTGGAAGGAGGTGGTGGAGGTGTTAAGCTTACTGAAGCAATGAGGATGTATATAAACCTTGCAGCAGCATCCCAATATTTTCAGTTTGAGGGGTGGGAAAGATATTAATTCACTCTGAAATTCCCCCTATTCACCTCTCTAATGCATAAAAGACAACTATTGACTTAACAGAGCTGATAAATGAATGAATAGTTCAGCTAAGGTCTATAAAATGGCACTTTCAGAAGTAAATTCCAACTTTTTTTCCAGGAAAGAAACCTGTGTTGCAGTTAGAAGCAAGATAACTATCAGAGAGATTTAACTCTCAGAGAGTAATGACTTTGGTGGGTGGATATGTTAACTTTTATATTCTTTTCCAAACACAGTAATTCAAAACAGATTTATGCTTTAGGAAAAAAAATGATAGATCAAGAATGTTTAAATTGTCATAAGTAAATAAAAACCCTAAAAGAGTAATCCATTTTCATCAATGCTTTAGGCTGCCCTTCTCTTGAAAATAGGTTCAGGGAGAGTATTTATTTGTCCACTCTTCAATCTAGTACTATTGAAATTAGCTCTAAATATTCAAGTAATAAGGAAGCATCCCCTGAGATCAGGCAGCATAAGCAACCATTTTATGACAGAATTTATGAAAGATTTGATTAGTTTTAATTTAGATTGACAGATCTTGAAGAACAGATGATAGATTGATTTTTCTTTTCTATATAATATGCTAAATACAGGAATTGCAAAATATAATTTATAGCCCCAAATGATCAACTACTTGGTAAACAGTTCTGAAATAGTGATTCCAGGGTTTGTTTCTCAGCTTCTTTCTCCTATYCTCCATTGTGCCTCAACCCCAAACATGGAATATTCTCTCAGCAACCGTTCACTGACAGACACATTTCTCTCTTAAATCAGACACCTCATGAATGTTTACTGCTGTCTCGTTCACTTTGAGAAAACGGTCAATATGTATTAAAATTACAAATAAATTACTGGATTCTAGGCCATCATTGCCATAATTAAGGAATTATGTGATTTTACCAGCACAAGAACTAAACCTTACTTATATCTTTCTATAACCCCTTTTATAATTATTCTGCTTCTTTAAAAGAAAACACACAAAAATTAAGTTGCAAACTTCAGCAGTGTCTCCTTTTTTTTATTTATGCAGTTAAAAGAGCTATAGTTACAGGTACTGTAATAATAAAGCATAATAATAATAAACCTTATGCATCTGTCACAGGATAATATTTTATTAGCTTTTTGGCTGCTCCATTGTAAGGAGGGAGATTAACATAGTATGATTTTGTTAAAGCTGGTGAGTTGATGGAATCTGCCTGAAAATAATCTGAACTTCAAGTGGAATGAGAAATATTTCCACATCCTCTGCTGCAGCATGAGATGCAAAAACATTTTTAAAGGAACAATATATATTCACAAACAAAAAAATTACTGGAGATAAGGAGCAAATACCAAAAACCAGAACCAAACTGGCAAAGTGGAACTTGGACAGGATTATATTCATAACTCTAAATTTATGATTCCAATAACTCTAAATTTCCTCTCCTCATAAAGAGTGAAAACGTCTATTGCTATCTCAGTATTCAACTGTTGGCTAAACCTGAATGACACATAGTAAGTAAGCAGGCCTCTGGCAAAGTCAAGCACTCTAAAATGCTACATTTACTAATATAACATTGGATACTTATTTCCAATGCACAATAGAACTTTGCCAATTTTCTCAAGTAAAGCATCACTACAAAAGATTGGGAACCACTAATCTAAACAGTAGATTTCTTGCTGATACCTGCACAGTCGTCACCTGTTTTGAGCCAGATGCAAACTGGAAAACGTACTGTGGCACTAGAGCAACACATTTCCAAGATAATGAGGTTTTGCTGAGGGGAAGAGCGTTTCTGTTAAACAAGATTCAGCACGTTATAATGCCAAACACCGTGTGATGTTTGGATCAGAGCTAGTTCAGAACATGGGCAGATTTCATCTGCATCAGCCTGAAATCCACCACGTTCAGTCTAAGAGGGCAGATTATCTTGGCACTGAGATAGTCTGCAATAAGGATACACAAACTATGGGTTCCTTCATTTCTCTCTCAACGGCCTCAGTCTCATCGGCCATCTCGAAGCACCACACAGACACCACCATGTGCCTTTAAATGACTTCTCAAAATCAGCAGCTCTACCTGCACAATTTTTAGTATTCAAAAATATACTGGTAAAGATTCTTCTGTCAAAGCAGTTCCACAAGTATTTCTTCATAGAAGATTAAGAAAAAGTCAGATTGGACAGCAGCAAAGCTAACACAGAAGGAACTCAAAAGACTAATCCTAAAGTCTTAATATGTTTCGTTTCACGTTATAAGAAGACTTATGAGCACCCTTGAAGAAACAATATCATTTTTAGATAAATTCTATCT
Source organism: Apteryx rowi (assembly GCF_003343035.1). Classification (NCBI taxonomy): domain Eukaryota; kingdom Metazoa; phylum Chordata; class Aves; order Apterygiformes; family Apterygidae; genus Apteryx; species Apteryx rowi. The sequence continues at coordinate 395,491 of NW_020450507.1, read as the reverse complement.
TTATCTGCTGAAACCAGAAAACAAATCAATTTTAGAATCCTAATTACAAGAGGAGAGATACAAGTCTAGATAGCCAATGAAAATCAGAAAAGCAATAGGGGCAGATGGTCTGAAATAAGATTCTTTCATGCAGTGCAAAATCTCTTAATCCTTAAAATGAAAAAAAAAATTAGATAGTTTCTAAGAGTATTTGGCCTTAAGGGTGGTATTTTTGAATGTGATAACTACTTCAGATGTTTTCCTTTACAAAATCCTCAATACAGACTGTATTTTCAAGGATGTCTATTTTAAAGTGTGAGAAAGTTTTACTTAAAACCTTTCCACAGAATGAGGATTAACAATACTTCATTGTACTAAAAAATTATAAGAAAAGAAACTGATAGGCTTTGTTAGAAATGCATTTCCTTTTTGGTAATATTGACTACATCATTTGTTCTCAACCTCTTTCATTCAGTGATGCCATATTAAAACAGCAAAATATTTCAGGACCTCTTCCTTGCCTTGAAAACAATGCAAGGTGCATCCATGAAAATCCAAGATTTTCACTGGGAAAATCCACACATCTGCTGATGTAGGCAAAAGATGAAACTGCCATATGACTTTAAACCATCCATGTTTGACAATCAACAGTCCAAAACCACAAGGTTGAAGAACCTCTGATTTACTAATATGTAAGTCTAAAGCTCCCTTATTTTGAACAGATTTTTTTTCTTCTCCCCTCTAATGACCCCAAATTAGGCATCAACAGTTCAGTAGCACATGGTCTAGTTAAACTAGTACAGTACTCTACCTGGCACAATTTATCCTCTCTAAATTAACTCCATTAACACTATTTCAAGAAATTTTTAAGTGAAATCATATATCAGGATCTGAAGTTAATGACAGGACAATCCTCATAACTAAACCCCAATTTTCAAGTACTATTATACTAGCCAAATAAAGACAGCAGTAATTAACAACTGCTTTCTCAGCTAGGAGCTGCTCTTTAAAGTTCTTACAATCTCTTGAAACAAACGGTCTTGTGTACTAATTACTATTCAGATAGGTAGATGACCATTTCACATGATCAGAGGGTTTAAGTGTCTAAAAACCTGAATCAATCCTATGAGTTCAATTACATGTCTTTGCAGAATTGAATTTAGCAGGCTTAGAAGACTGAATCAACTCCTGCTATCATTGACTTGCAGGATTAGGGTGGAAATGAATGCCTGGCTGAGATGCTTAGTTTGTTTAATGTTATTTTCTTAAAATTATATTTATGAAATAAAAGAATTCCTTACTTCTTTTAATTGGTATGATAACCCCACTCTAACTCTTTACCAGACAGGAAATTTCATTATTTGGCTTGGAAACTGACTTTGACCTTATTTTGGAGGTAACAATCCAGATGTTTAAACCTGGGTATTGGCAGCATTAGAGATGAAGCCAATCTTGGTTCCAATTACAGCCTGGCCTTCTCTTTGATCATGCTAAATGAGGTTGAATTTAATTCACATGTAGGTGTACCCTGCAAAACTCAAAAGAGTAAGTGCTACAAAGAAGCAATAGAAGCATTCATAATTTAAATGACATCATGCTTTATACAGAGGACTGCCAAAGAATATGACAAAGATGATAGCAAATTGAATGGAATTTAAGAAATCTAATGCAGTTGGTAGAGCTAAATGAGAAGGATTAATATTCCTAACTAAGGGAAAGAGTAATGGGAGTGAAAGTAGCTTAAGATAGATGTGAAATCAATTTAGCGATCACCTAGTACATTTCTAGTATTAGTATTATGCAAATAAAAATAACTGCCAATTAACAGAAAAAAATTATCAAACCTTTATTAAAGAAGGGACTTGAAAGAGAGAGGCTACAAGTAAAAAAAAGACTTGGAAAAGAGAATGGGACAGACTGAAAACAGCATTTCACTTATCAGTTCATCTCTTACTTATGAAAACTTGTAGGGGGTCTTACACAGCTCCAGTGGCCTCATACGAGTGTATGAAGACATTATTCAAATGAAAAATGGAGTGGCTTCAGTCCTGAATTTTCCACTCTTTTCTTCAGTTTTTTTGTGCAATACTGTGCAACAGAGTCTCAAGCATTTTTTTTGATCYGGAATGGTAAATAGAGTTCCTTTCTCCCCTCTCACACACACAGTTACTAGTCTTAAAAACAACAACAAAAAAACCCTTTGAAATGGCAGTAAGTGTATCAGAATACTGCAAGATTATTTATCCAAAAATTAAATTTCATGTTCTAATCACCAGCATAGTCACAAAATCTGAAACCACAGTAGGGAAAATGAGAAGAGCTACTAAAATGAATGTAGTACAGACATCCCAGGGATAGTTTCTATCTGTACTCATGCCCCTGAGATTTTCTCTTTGAGCTGGCAGCATCTCAACAAGACAAATGGACCACTTCACAAGTCTCTGGAGAGTTTCTGAAAGGGTACAGAGACATGAAGGTGAAATGATAGCATTTACCTTTGGTACCATTTAATGGGTATTTAATGGCATGGGAATCAGACTAACTTAAAAACCAACAGCAAGAACCACTCAAACTCTTAGAGATGTTTCACTTTTCATGCCCAAACATGCACAAGCCACCATTGAGAGGTTCTTAAAAAATTTAGTTTCCTCTCATGTACTATTGTTTCAAGTTCCAGGTGGTAACAAATAGAAAACTACATAAAGTTCCTATTAATATCAGGAACTCTCAAATGTAGGTTCATGACTATGAACTTTAAAGACTAGGGAAAATGTGGGCCCTTTGCTGAATGGGGTGGGTGCCCTGGTGACGAAGGATGCAGAGAAGGCAGAGTTACTGAATGCCTTCTTTGCTTCAGTCTTTATTGCTCAGGCCACCCCTCAGGAATCCCAGACCCTGGAGACAAGAGAGAAAGTCTGGAGAAAGGAAGACTTTCCCTTGGTGGAGGAGGAGTGGGTTAGAGACCATTTAGGCAAACTTGACACCCACAAATCCATGGGCCCCGATGGGATGCACCCACGAGTGCTGAGGGAGCTGGCGGATGTCATTGCTAAGCCACTCTCCATCATCTTTGAAAGGTCATGGAGAACAGGAGAGGTGCCTGAAGACTGGAAGAAAGCCAATGTCACTCCAGTCTTCAAAAAGGGCAAGAAGGAGGACCCAGGAAACTACAGGCCAGTCAGCCTCACCTGCATTCCTAGAAAGGTGATGGAGCAGCTCATCCTGGAGGCCATCTCCAAGCATGTGGAGGACAAGAAGGTGATCAGGAGGAGTCAGCATGGCTTCACCAAGGGGAAATCATGCCTAACCAATCTGCCAGCCTTCTATGATGGAATGACTGGCTGGGTAGATGAGGGGAGAGCAGTGGATGTTGTCTACCTTGACTTCAGCAAGGCTTTTGACACTGTCTCCCATAACATCCTCATAGACAAGCTCAGGAAGTGTGGGCTGGATGAGTGGACAGTGAGGTGGATTGAGAACTGGCTGAATGGCAGAGCTCAGAGAGYTGTGATCAGCGGTGCAGAGTCTAGTTGGAGGCCTGTAGCTAGCGGTGTCCCCCAGGGGTCAGTACTGGGTCCAGTCTTGTTCAACTTCTTCATCAATGACCTGGATGAACGGACAGAGTGCACCCTCAGCAAGTTTGCTGACGATACAAAACTGGGAGGAGTGGCTGATACGCCAGAGGGCTGTGCTGCCATTCAGAGAGACCTGGACAGGCTGGAGAGGTGGGCGGAGAGGAACCTCATGAAGTTCAACAAAGGCAAGTGCAGGGTCCTGCACCTGGGGAGGAACAACCCCATGCACCAGTACAGGTTGGGGGTTGACCTGCTGGAAAGCAGCTCTGCCGAGAAGGACCTGGGAGTGCTGGTGGACACCAAGTTAAGCATGAGGCAGCAATGTGGCCTTGTGGCCGAGAAGGCCAATGGTATGCTGGGGTGCATTAGGAAGAGTGTTGCCAGCAGGTCGAGGGAGGTGATTCTCCCCCTCTACTCAGCCCTGGTGAGGCCACATCTGGAGTACTGTGTCCAGTTCTGGGCTCCCCAGTGCAAGAGGGATGTGGCACTACTGGAGCAAGTCCAGTGAAGGGCTACAAAGATGATTAGGGGACTGGAGCATCTCTCTTGTGAGGAAAGACTGAGAGAGCTGGGTCTGTTTAGCCTAGAGAAGAGAAGGCTGAGAGGAGATCTTATTAATGTGTACAAGTGTCTTAAGGGAGGGTGTCAAGAGGATGGGACCAGACTCTTTTCAGTGGTGCCCAGCGACAGGACGTGAGGCAACGGGCACAAACTGAAACACAGACACTTCCATCTGAACATGAGGAAAAACTTTTCCACTGTGAGGGTGACAGAGCACCGGAACAGGTTGCCCAGAGAGGTGGTGGAGTCTCCTTCTCTGGAGATATTCAAAACCCGCCTGGAYGCAATCCTGTGCAACGTGCTCTAGGTGACCCTGCTTGAGCAGGGGGGTTGGACTAGATGATCTCCAGAGGTCCCTTCCAACCTCAACCATTCAGTGATTCTGTGATGACAGGTAAATATTAATCTAAACCTTCAGTATAGATACATTTCATTGAAAGACCATTAAAGCAGTGTGTTTCCTTTATAGTAGAGATTTATGAAATTTACCTTCTCCAATTAACCTGAAAGTTGTTAGCTTGTCTTTAGAATTCATAACAAATGAAATATAAGCAATACTTAAACCAGGAGTATAAACCTGCTATTAAAATAGCTTTGAGGAAATTTCAGGCTGCTTATTAAAAAAGAAATGGCAATAGATGAAATTCAAGTATGGTTCTAATTACACCAGTGCAATATCTTGGGGAGTTGCAAGGACTTAGAAAATTCTTAGTCAATCTCCTGTTCAAAATGAGCACAAATGGTATATTCCACCCACCACACTTTCTGGTGGGATCTAACCATGTCCCTTCTCCTCTGAACAATAATGTCTCTGGATGAAGGTGAACATTCCCTAGCTCCCTGGGACAACTGAATTTTACCAGATGGAAAAAGGGATATCCCACAATACCAGAGTCACTACTGCATTTTCTTTTCCTATTTCTATACTGATTCTTCCTCTGCCTGCCTACAAGTGGTGATAAAAGTCATGGTGCTTTGTCTCGACAGCTACTTGAGGAGAGAAAGGATTTTAGCAATGCCTGCCATCCCCTCCAACACTTGTAAGAGAAAAGAGGAGACTTATTGACCCTACAACTGTTTGAAGGGTTACTACATATCTGATGGAGTCAAACTCTTCCTGATAGCAGCAGGCAAAGCTAGACAAAGCCATGGCTTATGTCATATGATGTAGGCAATCTTCAAGCAGAAGGTTGCACTAGATGACCTTCAGAGTTCCCTTCCAGTCAACTTTTCTATGATTTTGTGAGCATTATAGATTTATAGAGGCCAATTTGGATGCCTTAAGTCAACAACTGGAACCACATTTTTGGAACTAGAAGTCACATGGTTGGGAAGGAAGACAAGCCTTTGGATGTCCTCCTTATCTTCAGGCATTTTGGGAATCAAGGATTTATTTCTAAAAAAGTTTTTTATTTCAAAATAGTTTTAAGTGTGGCATGATATTCATCAAACAGTCAAAATAGACTATTATGATTGTTAGCATAAAGTAAGCTTTAGCCTTTAGGTATCTGTAGCTTTCTTAATGAGTTTGACCACATGAGAAGTGAATTCCTTTCTCATGCTTTTAAAACCATTCCTAACGCCATAGCAAGTAAAAATATAAGTGATAAGAGACTATTTTATTTCCCTGAACTGGAATTTCTCAAACCCACATTTTACCCATGACTGGATATAAGATATATATACATATATACACAAACACACACATTTATAAGGTCAAAGCCTCAGCCGATGATATAACACCCCCACCTCAAGTAATATTCAAGATCTAACACTATTTTAAATTTAAATAAAAACATTTATACAAGCTGTATAAATAATATGTTCTTTGAATAGGTTAGCTGAAATTTAACTATACTGCTGAACATGTATGATTTTCAGCATTTTCAGGGTCTGTCTGATGTGTAAACAAATATTTTGAAGTTGATATTTTCTTGCAAACCAATTTTAAACAGATTTTTAGTGAAAGATTTCTTTCTGCAAGCAATTTTCAAACTAACTCTATTCAAAATATCACTTGCTTCTACATACTTTCCCAGGTTCTTTTGAAAAAAATGCTACTACCAAAAATTCAAGAAGCCTACATTCTAACAATTTTATAAGTGCAAAATCACCTTACGTGGAAATGAATTCCAACAAAATGTTTTAGGAAATATTTTCAAAAGTAGATTTTACATAGAGCTTTCTCAAGAAGTGGGAAATTTTTCTTAAAAAAAAAAAAGACAATGCAAATATTTGTAACAGCCAAGTTATCAATTTGCTGTGAAAAATACATTTCACATGAAAATTGTTTAATAAAAGTGTTCATTTTTTTAAATCAATGCTTCTAATGTTTTAGCCTTTTCTGATTTAAGAACTGAAATGACAAAAAAATACAAATACGTACCTAAGGCCAGTTGGGTTTAAGTCAACTTAGCATGATTAACTGTTAAAATAGAGAAATTGCAATGTGTATAAGCAACTGATTAAATATTCAGTCTTCATGAAACAATCATAAATCTATGGTTATAACGAAATAGTTAAATATCAGAACATTACTTCTATATTTAATATAATTGATAATAACAGTGTAGAGTAGCTGAAGGATACTATTTTCTAAAAGAGTGATTTTAATAACTCACTGATAAAGGAAGAAAACTTGTGATTATCTCTTCTTCCCATCTTTTAAAAATTCTAGTGATAAGAACAGTTCATGTGGAGCCATTTAAATTTGCTTTTTCCATGGTGATGTCAGTTACACAGAAATACTTGGCATAACAGCTTTGATTAAGCATTTTATATAATTGTAAGCTTCCTGAGGGGACTTAGAATGGAACTATCAGGTGTTTCAGTTAGATTCCAGATGGCAAAAGATTTGTTCAGCTTCACACTCCTCTTCCCACTGATAATACCAAACCACTGTGGAATTCATTTGTAAGTAACTCCAGGAATCATTGACTTTGAAATTCAAAGAATTCTAAAAATTCTGGTATTAAAACAAAGCAGATTGGGGGGTGGGGGGTGTTGATAAAAAAAACAACAAAAAAACCCCACACAATTCCCAGGCTTTCCCCAGAGTAATTTTTAAAACTGTATCTGTATTCATTACAGTCTAAAAACACTACTACTGCAGAAGGTGATATGCAAACTGAAAAAGACACGAACAGTTAATACTTTTCCACTCCTGATCTGAGGTGTGGCTACATGGACACTAGAGTCAACATCTAGAAGCATACAGATATGGTAAGGGAGTAAGGAGAAGGCAGCCCATGATTAGATTCACTTTGGCTACCATCAGAACTGGCCAGTATTTAAATAAACTTTCTTTAACATAGAAAGTTAGCTCCTCTAAGAGAAAGCAAGCTAGGAGGGAGCTMATCTCACCTGCAGGAATAGCAATGCTGAGGTGTATCTTAAGGACATTCAGGAACAGCCCTGGGGACACTCTAGGTCCATATTTCAGAGAGCTTCAAGTGTGGAGGGCTCATAGGACAATCAGAATAATCATTCTCAGAAATCCCTAATATGACTCTTCTGCTGCTTGCTGTTTCCCTGTTCCCAGTGGCTTGCTGATTGGCCATATCTGTCTCTGCCTTGCTTCATCCCCAAAATTCTTTGTCCACCAAAGATTCCAATACCCAGCAGGCACCACTTTGAGTTTAGATCCACTGACTTCTGCTTCTGGTCGTACACAGCACTGACTCAGCCTGAGCAACTAACAGCCTAGTACCTGTTTAACCTGAATCAGGCATTCTTTTATTTCAGTCCCCTAAAATGCTTCATCCACTGGATTTTAGGTTTGACACACAGCAACAAAATTGGCTCCCCCCCCCATGCCTGATAACACACAGCTGTGACAGCTTGAGGATGCCTGAGGAAGAGGAAGCAGCTGTTGAAGTTTGAGATTTTTTCTGCATTTTGTCAAATGACCAATAAATGTAAAATGATCATCCTGCAAGAGCTCTGCTCAGCTCTTTGAAAGAATGGGTGTAAATACCCAGCTGGAGGAAAAGAGTTTGACTAATCAGAGAATAAGTTTGAAAAGATATTTTTTCTGGAACCAGAACCAAACCTGCATCTAAGTTTTGTTCTGTGTAGTCAATCTTATCCAGAACTAGAACTGAACTGATGCTAACAACAACAAGGAGGTTGCTGGCTGAGAATAAAGGCTCATCACAGCTGCTGTTATGTGTGGAACCACTTCAAGGTATTGCAGCAGGTAAGAGTAAACATGGTGAATGCAGTGAAGTTAATGCTTAACAGCTAGGATGGAGAACAACAAATAGAGAGGGAGTTCGTTCACTCTGAATTAGCCATTTTTTCACTGATAACAGAGGAAGGTGGAAGAGCAAGAACTTACACAAAATTTAGAATGACTGAATTCTTATGGTAAAAGCTATTGAGGGAATGGTACAACTTTGAACAGACTTCACTGTTATGCCAATAGACTGTAGCTTTCAATTACTGATTGATCAAAATACTGCATCTTACTTAATCGATTACTCTCTATAAAACAATGAAGTGACACTTTAATCAAATATAATTTTTATGTTCTATCAGATGATTAAAACATCATGCCTCAACTATTACTGTTCAAATTTGTAGCAACAGTTCTAGCAACATAAATGAGAAATAAAAGAACATTCTTTCACAAATATACAATATAAYGGAACAAGTATTAGATATTTTAAACATTAATGTATAGATTTATATAAGTTTTAAATAAAAACAATGCTTAGAAAATAACATAGAAATAATAGGAATAGTCACACAACGTTAAAGTTAAAAATGAATATATAGCCACAGGAGTATAGTTTCAGTTAAAATTTAAGTTTAAACTCTTTTGAACTTACCGTAACAGATATTAAAGTGTGCTAGTATACAGTACTGAAATCATTTTTGTGTACTTAGGTCTAAGTTTAGTTCTAAGATTTTGATACATCAGTTTGCTATTAAAAAATATCAAAATACTAATCCCTAAACTTGAATGGAGCAGAGTGAAGCCTTCAGGACATAAGCATCAACTTTAGCTTAGTATTCTGATTGGCCTGTTGATTTAAAAATAAATAAATAAATAAATATCCAAGTAATAACTTACTCTGAAAAGACAAGAAGCAACCTAACAGACATAACTAAAAATTACTATTTTACATTACTTTAGAGACTTGACCAGGTAGATTATTCCATTCAAGAAATGACTATATTGAATTCAAATAACAAAGAATTCCTTTCTGTAATTCTTCTAGAACTTTGTTCAACAGAAGAGGAAAAAAGCACAGTGCTCATTTTGCCTGGAGGAAATTTTCAGGAGCACAATTAGGCAGGAAGTTGGACCTTTGCAAGTGATGATTTTGCTTGCGATTCAGAAGATTTCAATTTATGATTTTCTTTTTCTGTTATCTACCTAGAAAATTCTTTAAAAGATAAAGAATTTTCAAAAGAAAATCTCTGAAATTAATCTCTTATTATAAATAAAACTGCCAATAAACATCTGATCACTTCTAGCAACTGCAGCATAATTATGTACTCAGCTCCATTAGGTTTCAATGTAATATCCAAAAGTTAGGAAAGTTAGATTTCAATGCAATATTCACTGAGACTTCATTTGATCTCARTGGACTTTTAATCTGTCAATAATTTGCTAGAAAAAGTAAATACAATTACTCTGTTTATGCAAAAATGTATTTCTATCCCTATTGAAAGTATATAAAAGCAAAGGTTGTTAAAAAAATCATTTGAAGCTATACTAATTCTTCCTGTAAAATTATATTAGTTTTAAGATAGTCCATGTTTTGTCCCTTCCACAGCTTGTCAGAAACATCTGTGAGAGATCATGTTCTTAGCTCATCCGAGAGCACTGTTAATTTTCACAAATTTGTATTTTATAATTCTTTCTGAAATCCTGTAATGGAATATAGTAAGTGTTTGCCTATTGTTTTTGAATGGATAACAAAACAGGTATTTGGAGAGGTTTGGAAACATGTAAAATGTCAGGATGTTATGAAGACAGGATAAAATTATTTGTAGCTATAAGGATGCTACTACACTGACACCTTATCAGGAAACAGCTTTGTCATACTACCCCATTAACAGTAACTTCAGTATGTGCTAGATTTATAAATGGAAAGTTACTTAAAGCATTTCAAATACACCTCATGGGCTTTCTAAAGTATTTATGAGAAACTTTTAAAACTTAGACTTTTAAATCAATCCAGCACCTAAAATTAAAAAGGATAGAACAAAAACCTCTTTTGAATTGATAGTAGTGGTACTGGCTAATTTCCATGCTACTGCAATGAGCAAAGAACCAAAATTTTGCTGGTAAAGGCATCCTGCAGCAATCTAAGGGAGAGACAATACTTATTTAAATTATATATATATGAAACTCAATTAACTTTTAAAAACCAAAGCACACATTGGGCGTCTTCTGAATTTTCAGTCTGTCAAGGTCTTTTTTGTTCAGCTTTAAGACTTTTCCCCATCTCTGAGGCAAGAGAGATAGCTATTACTTACAGTAAGATGAAATGGAAAGTCCCGTGAAGAAACTGTTAGTCACATGAATACTTTCATAGATAAAAATTAAGGATTCCTCATTGTTTAAGAGCTGTGACCAGTCTGAGCCGCAGGCTGCTTGCCTGACTTGCTAACATTTCAAGCAATCAGAAAGTTTGCAGAGGAAAAGATTAATTGATAATATATGCTTATATATGCTTATAGCTTCTCCTCCCTCCCCCCCCCCCTTTTAATGCAGGCTGATATTGTTCATTGCTTTTAGCTGTTTCAAGATACACACAAGTGTTTCAAAAAAGGATCATCTTCTTAGGAATTTACATTACATGTACATTTCAAAGAGCAATTATGGGTCAGACGGTGCCTGGCTTCTGTGAAGATGCCCAGAGCTGCAGAAAGGAGTAAATCCTCCTTATCCTCTTCTGCATACCCATCTGGGAAGAACAGCAGCTTCCATTCTGAACAATATAGCTCTTCTTTCTGAGTCAAAAAGGGCAGAAGGCAGTCTCTGGACTGCTTGAACAGTTCTTGGACAGGCAGAATGAAATAAGTTTTCTAGTCTCTTCTAATGGATGTTGCTGGAGGTGCACATTATCTGTATGCCATGCCTTTGGGAGGTCACTGAAAGGATACAGATTTTTCTGAAGGATTCAAAAGAAGAAAGCCAAGTGTATGGGCACATGGGGACATGGTGATTGCTGATACACTATGTCATGTAGCAGTCCTACACTACCTGACTTTTCCCCTTTTGGATATTCCTATGTAAAGGAATCTGGGAGAAAAGTAAATCTCCAACGACTCGGAGAAAAAGAAAATTGGGAAGACAAGGACATGGACAATTTCCTATGATTCCATGACTATAATCTAAATGAAAGAAAGCCTAACTCATCAGTTCTAAATAAGTAACAAATGTTAGTGTAGTCTTTACTCTGGAGGCTAATGGGACAACTCAGATTAACAACAAAAATTTCCCATGCCAACAACTAAATACATTTGTCATTTTTAGGACTGAGTCTCAAGGCCTGCTTACCCAAAGGATCCATCTAAAATTTACTGAACTTGGTAGCAGGGAAGTTTTTTCCCCCCCTCAACTTAAATACGATTACAATGAAAACCCACAAATACTCAAACCTTTCAACAACGTATGTTCATTTTTTCCTAAATGAACCCTTTTATCTACCTCATTTCCTTATGTCAAGGAAAAAAATTGTGATGAGAACTTTTACAATGAAGAGAAAGTATTTAAAGATAATGAGAAAATATAGCAAAGTAGGTAATACCACAGAAAAGGAGCACCTGTTGACTATGGTGAAATATTAAGAAAGAATGAATGAAAGGCTGTACTGTAGTGAAAAAATAGTTCATAATGAGCTGATTACAAAATTATCCCTTGTAGACCCTCAGAAGAATAGTAGATTGTGTCATATGACAAACAAACTCAATGTGTTCACATAACTACATTGCAAGCGAGCATACCCACCTCTGGCTGCGTCAATGGAGAGAAGTTACCGTTTGCTTTCATTCTCATGGGCAGTGTGTACTGATACTCTTTGGATGGCTGAAACCACAAGGAGCTAAATAGTCATTAGAGAATGTGCATTACAAATGTACGTAGGCCCTTTTGGGGACCATGAAGCATTTGTAGACATACATTTTTCCTAATGTGTTCATTCTTTTCATGATTCAGACAATTTAGCTGAATATATTTTTGTTGGGAAAAATCATGAAGAGTATCCCTAGGCTGTATTTATTCCTTATTTACAGCATAATCCTTGGAATTATTTGTCAGTGCCAATAATGAAACCAAGGAGTAGAAAATGGAGAATGAGACTATATAATTATTTTTCAAAAAATACATCTAAACCCACACATCCTGAGTTTGAGTATCATTTAAACCCACTGTGATGGTTTACAATGTACATTTTCCTGCATACAAACACTGTATAGTGAATAACAGATAACAATATAAGTAATGTGATTTCGTTATGAATTTTTAAGCAACTAATAATCTAAAAATGTTAAGACAAGAATTTTCATTTACAGCTGGCAAATTTCTGTATATTCATAGACAATGAGTATTTTGACATAGAAATGACAACAATGAAGATGAATTTATTTATGGAGGTGTTCTAAATTTTAGAATTTTTCTCTAACCATGCAGCTATTCCCTGTGCAACACAAAGCTCCCTATATACTACTGTTTAATCATCCCTCACTTATTAAGAACTATGGAAAAGGTTAACTCTGCCCTGTTGTATTCTGTGCACTTCTTTTGACAGAATGGCCTGATAGCAATTTGCAGCAGCTGAGCACATAGTGGTTTTTTTGGTATGTGTATGTTCACAATACAGTTCCAGACAGATTTCCACTGTTAGTTACATTGCAGGTTGATGTTTTACCACCAAAAATATACAAGTGCATTGCTGACTGAAGAAGGCAAGAAAATGAAAAGCTCCAATGCATTCTTAAAATATTTGCAGTAAAGAAGCTCTAAATCTGATTAACTGCTCTGTGGCTCCTGCTATAACCTGTAAAAGTTTCGTTTCAATGGACTATATCCATGGCGATATAGTGGTGAATCAGGATTGTAGAACTCGCCCATCTTTTCCTTTCAGCCTGCTAAGAACAGCAATTTTATTTTCAATAATTGAAATTTTTATTTCTAATTTTTTTCTATCCAGTATCTTTATCATCTAATACAAATGTATGACAGATGAAAACATGGGCAAAAATGCTTGCCTAACAATCAAATACATTGTTAAAACTGAATTTGTTGGGTTTCATTGTCTTGCCCCTAAACACTTACTGAGCTTATGCATTTTCCTTAATTGTGCCTGAAGTATTAAAATTGTGATGCTAATGTGCATTTTTGCTATTAGTTCTTGACTTTTATCTAATGTCATTTAAATTAAATATTTTGGATAACTTTTACCTCTAAAAAGAAGATTTATTTTTTATTTCCCAGGTTTATATTCCAATTAAAAACAATCATTATAGTGGATAGTTTCCAGTTGAATACTTCCCTGTCTACCTAGATATTTACACATCTTTGCAGCAGCTAAATATTTCTACAGTCAATGGTATAAGTCAAAGCAGCTATCAAGGCAAGAAAGTAAAAAATGAGGGTCTAATATGCCTTTATATTTCTTCTTATTATTTCCCTTTATGTATTTCCTCTTTTCCATCTTACAAAATAATCATAAACTCATCAGTCATCCTGGGCCCACAAATGCCAGGAAGCAGATTCTAGCAATTCACAGTATCTCAGGGGAGGCAGTGCCCAGAAATAAGATCAATGTGTTTGCCCAATAGGCCAGCACTGCTCTGTACAAAATGCTTCTTACTTGCCTCTGCCATAGGATAGAGCAATAATCAAAAAGCCTTTCATGAGCTCTCATTCAGCATTCACCAAGATGCAGGGCAAGATACAAAGGAGTCTGACTTAGAAATTATTAATGAAAGTAACTTTTAACTATGTACGATGCCCTCTTCATTCATAACTATCCATTACGTATCCATAACAACATAACCCAAAGAAGCTTTCTCTCCAGAAAACAGTCTTTTTTTTCCCATCATTGAAACATCTTGCAGTCCTGGCATGTTTCATTTTGTTGAATAACATAATATATATGATTAACAATTTAACAATATTTTGAAACAAAATAACTTTTGCATAATTACAACAGAAAGACAGGAAGCTAATATTAAATATAAGATTTTATCACTCATTCTATAATTAAATCCAGTTAAGCTTGCGCAAAGCATCTGCGAAGGTTCCCTTGCACTCTCCCAGAGCTTGCTTCGATGGGGACTAGGTTCCTCCTCCTACATTATGACAGCTGTCAGCAGCTTTAAATTATTAGCAATTAATAAGATATAGGAAAGCCCTCGGCACTTCTAAGATTAGAAGCACAGAAGTGGCACTGGACTGGTAGTCTGTCACCTGTGCAGGCATGATCTTTGTTGTTTCTTGGCATTTGAGCACTCCGGTAGGACTGCTCCCACCTTTCCCCTTCTTCCCTCCCAGGCATAATCTTCTCCAACAGCTATGTTCCACTGCAATGGGGAAACTGAGAACTAAGAGGATAAGTCTCCTGAATACAAGTATCTCCTGATATAATGCACATTCACAGGAATCAAAACAAGACAAATGAACTCACTGTCTAAAGAAACAGAAGTGACTGTGGGTCATATTGATAAGAAAACACAAAATCAACTCTTTTCCTTGCTTCTTCTTCGTTGTCTCCTCGTGCATGCAGAAACACCTGCTTGAGTACAAATATATGCATGTACATAAACACACAAAGTTATTTTAAGTCTCATGTAAATGAATAGTTGCAATGCATTTAAGAAGAAAAAGAGATAAAGTACATATGACCTTATAGCTAATTCTTTTTAAAAATACTTGAGATTTCATTCTCAGCTGTACCACATTCAGCTCTTTGTCAGGCAGGAAAACTGTTAAGGGGAATCCTTAGCTTGCCACTTAGGGACAGTTTGACTATTTGAAATGGCCCCAAATTTCACCTTTTTTAATTAGATTTGTTAAAAGTTCTTTGCAGTATTTCTTTGTAGATCATGAAATTATAAGTAGTATGCATTATAAAAAAGTTTGTAAGAAAATATATACTTTTCGGAACACAGATCATTCAATTGAAAGATTTTTGTGCAATTTGTCCTGTAATTGCTGTAGTAACTGTCAGCTCTTCTTCTAACATTAACCTCATCCGTACACTGAGCAGCAATAGAATGGTGGGATTTTTCTTGGTAATATCCCGTCACACAAAACCCAGAAACACAGACTGTAGGTCTACTGAAAGCATAGTTAATTTAACATATACCAGTCCTCAAACAAAATGATCAAGTAGCATGCAAATAAATCTGCTTTTCCTTTTCTTTCAGAATCCTAGTCAATGACAAATTATGGCCCCCAGGGAACACATCTGCTTCACTGACACTAATCAACAAAAAGGTGGAGAACAAGGTTTAGCAACAACAAGCATGTCTCCCAAAGACAGAAAGCCTACACATTAAGAAGTTGGAAAATGGTATGTAACAGTAGAAGCCAGTAATGCCTATCAAACCATGTCCCACTGACAGCAGCCCTACTGCAGAACTCCTCAAAACAAGCCAAACATTTTGCTGATAGTCACATATGACAAATTTCATCTCATTAATCTTTTTACATTTATTATCTGTTAACATTGTTTCTTGCTAATTAAGTCATTCCTTTTGCTATTTTTTTAAAAAGATGCTTCTTCATAATAAATTAAAAGATTTTTTGTTGTCCATTATGCTAACATTTCATTCTGAAATAAATCTTAAAAGCCCTCCTATGAATGGATATCAGATATTATTGATGCATACCTAATTACATTTGGTTTTTGTTCTTTTAAGTATCTGGAAAACTTTCCCAAAGTAATGATATATCTTCTTCATCACTCATTTCTGATGTACTCCAAGTAGTTCTTATGTTAGAAACAAAGAAACACAGAAATGGAACTGAAAGTGTTCTTCCTTTTCAGGAAAGATTTATTCTTCAGAAAGATTCAATTGAAGACTTGAGGCCACTCATCCAGCAGTGCTCAATGCTGCCTGTGAGGATGTGAACTTCTTTGACTTTCTGGAAAGTCAGTGACTATGGATATACTCAGCACTTTGTTGCTAAAACTGACCTCTAATAATTAGAAGATGAAGGGAAAAAAAAGCAATTTATTACATGCATTAATAGCATGAATGCCTTAACTACCAGCAAATGAAACCAATCTTTTTTTATGCTTCAGATTTTCACATATTCACCATAAAAAGTTGTATTTGTGGTCCTTGCTGAAGCTCAGGAAAGTCAATTATGATGACTACAGCCAAATGGACACATTTTCACACAGGAAAGGGCAGACAGTGAATGAGTAAATGCTTTGATCTAAACTCCACCCCAAGTAAGAGGGCACATATAATGAAGTCTCATTACAAAACATTGAGCTTAGCATTAAATAGTTGCCAAGAAAAGGAGACTGCGTTCCACTTTAGTGAAAATGCATGGATCAGCATTGTGCTAGTTCAAGATTTTGGTCTATTTTCATATATATTTCTAGATTAAAATGAGGCTGTCATCTGACATTAATGGAATATTCAAGGAAACCCAATTAAATTTTGAAAAGCACTCCTTTGACTGTGGAACACAACATTATTTTTACTGCAAATTTCACTCATCATGGGAGTTCTCAACAATTTGGTTTCTTTTGTGCTGTTTTAAGGGGTTGTAGGAGAAAAAATACACACGTGTGTTATAGCCTGGATTTTGAGTACAATTTCTGGAATGTCATTTTTTTTTAGTATTAGATTTCCCTTTCCAGAACTTTTTCTTTTACTCTTCCTCTCCCTCTTAGTATATGTATCCAGTTCTGCTATTAGGTGCACACAGGACTTTCTGAAACCCCTGAGTTTCAGAGATCATAGAATATGGCTGCTTTTCAAGTACGTTTCAGTTCAGTCATAATTACAAAATTACACGGCAGGGTTTACTGTTTCAGCTCGGGGCAAGCTGTTTGAAGTTCATGATATTGGCCTTCTGGACACACAACCACAATTAGTACCCCTTCTCCCCCCCCCCCCCAAAAAAAAAAAAGCGCAAGAAACAAAAAGAGGAGAGAAAAATGAATAAAAAACAGATGCCTGCAGCTAAATTCTGCCTCCTCTTGCATTCCAGCAAACACACTGAAGCAACTCAGAAGATTTCATTGGTTTTCAGTGGGCGAAAAATAGCTGATATCGCTCACAGCTCACCACGTTTTTTGGGGGTGGGGGGGTAGCAGGGAACAATCTGAAAGCCACAGAATCCCAGGAACCAAAATTACTCACTACTTTTTATGGTAACAATGAAAACACAGATCTGAACTATTTTTTTTTTTTTTTTTTTTTTTTTTTTTACAATTTAACCCAGAGATTGCCACTTTTGCAGGAAGAGACATATGTCAAGGGCTTCATTAGTTCTAGTAGTCTTAAAGTTTATCTACCTTTTATTCCATAATAATTACTGTTTTTCCACAGTGGTATGACCACTTTGGATTGCGAAAAATTTGGAATACTATAATTCTGAATATAGTGTCCACACATGGATCTATTCTAGTATGCTATAACAGATAGACTTACTCAATATGTAAACTTTTAGGTTCTGCCTCTTCCTTGAGTCTAGATATAAGGCACGTAAGTCCACAAAGGTGAACTGTACTCAGAATCAGGGACTTAATGACCAGCCTATGTAGATAATGATCTTTTCAAACAAGTAACACCAATTCCAAGCAACCAAAAAAACCAAGAGGCAAGCCTAAAACAATCATAAGATCAGCTTCAAAATCTTGACAGAAAGAAAAAAGGAATAGGATTTGTCCATTCATTTTCCTCCTACTAAGGTACAAGCGAGTTACACTGTCGAGCTTTTCTCTGTAACTACAGGAGTCAGTACTTATTTTAAAAACATAATAGTCAAAGCTTAAATTCTAAGTAACCATATGAATTCAGGAGCTTAATTTTTATTTTTGAAGGAGAAGAATTGAGATTTGTTATTGCTTTTTTGTGGGTTTTTTTGTGTGTGTTTTGTTTTTGGTTTTTTTTTGGAAAACATGGAAAACACTTAGCAAGTGTCAGGATTTGTCATGAAATCTGGAGTGAGTAAAATGCTATACTACTTCATTCTTTATAAAAAGCTGCATCTTCATGAATGTTATAATAAGAGTAATAATCATATATAGCTCTTAAAGTCATCTTTCTATAAATAGATATAAAAACACTTTGATAAAAGTAATCGGGATCAGTACAGCTACATTATAGATGGAAAAACTGAGGCACAAAGAATGTAAACAACCTGACAAAGGAAGCATCCAGCAACCCCCAAATTGACCTTATAGCTCCAAAATTCCACAGAAATAGGCAATATTATCCCAAAAGAGGAGTCTCCACACTTACAGATTTTACTCATATACAACAAACTGTCCAAGCTAAATAAAGGGAACCTTGTTCTTATGTGCAATATCTTGCAACCTTCTCATATATTTTTTTCCTAAAAATCTCATTTCAATGAGATAACCATAACCACTTGATAAGAAGGAATTTCTGCAAGCTTCAGATTTGATCTAAATATATGTACCTGTTCATATTGTCTTTCTGATTAGGTACAGTTTTCAGGAATTAAAATTAGAGAAAAAACACACCAAAAATATCTAATTGCATTGACTCTGTGTTTTTGACTCCCCCAAAATTAAGTAAGGGTGAAGTACAAAAAGAGAAGGGAAAGGCAGAAAGGCTAATTTCAAAGTAATGATTGGATTCATTATTTATTTGTCACTGAGGCACAGTAAAACCTTAAATCATCAGAAGATCCAGTAATAGCACAGTTGTTGCTAGTTTAGCAATGCAATACACAAAGATACCACTCTCCGTGACATTTCATTGTCTTTGCCCTAAGCAATGGAAAAATCAAGGGTGACATATCATTAAACCGAGTTTGTCAAATAGAACACTTCGTCAGTACTTAGTGTAAATACTTGGCAATCACCACCCTAAATTTTATAAAGGAGTCCTGGGAGGACTTACGTGTAAGCTTATATTTACTCAAGTGTTTAAAGTTTGCTTAAAAATTGCATAAATCTTTGTGACTAATTCATTCAATCTTCCTGATATAAAGTAGTGTATCACTAAATATATGTACATATATTTATAAATGTATACATGTATAAAGTAATTATCACTGTCATTAATTTTGGAAAAGGAATTTACTTGTGGAAGTAAGTTCTATCTGCTGGCACGGCAATGTTCCCAAAACCACATAGGAACACTCAGAGCAACTCTGCTCTTAGTGGTGACAGTGATAAAATCCCCATAAATTTAAAAGGGAACAGGGACAGAGAGTTTGCAGAGAGACTGGGAGAATCCCACCCAGTGATGGATGACTGGATTTATATGTAAAACATGACAGGCATTTTATACAATATGGCCTTTTATGGCAGGGGGAAATTTAAAACTAAATACACAAATGGTTGGATTAATAGAGAATTGCTCCTTCGTCAATTTACAACATTTTAAGAAAGATCTGGAGAAATAGCCTGTTCAGACTCTTTCAAAATCATCCGTTATTTACTCAAAGGAAATTGAAGAGGTTGTAAAAAAACATACCCATATATTTGTGAATTTTCCCTCCGACTCTACTTCTCTGACCTTTAGATACACTGACATTTTAATTATTTACATGTTATTAGAAGCATATCTTTAATTATGCTAAAGAATAAGGGTAAATGGGGTGACTTTTCCATTTATATTACACAATTTGAAATGATCATTACATATAAATATATAAGAAACTTAAAAGTTAATTTTTCCTACCACAAAATACACTGGTAGACAGCAAGGTAATGTTTACAGCCTGTGGGAGTTTTGTGGATATCTGTCTATTGCTTTATATCATGTAATTTTTCTTTGGCAGAGTAAAGTTGAACATGAGAATATTCAGAATTTTCAGAATTACGGCACAAGGTTTACAAATCTCAGTGACTTGGAAAGACAAAACCATTTGTCTGATTACTGAGAGGTTACAGCTCTTGCCTAGCTATGATCTGTCACATATAATGAGAAGTTAAGTTGTTAAGGTGAAAAGTACATTTGAATGGAAGCTTGGCCCTAAAAAATAAAGCATAAAAATCAGTTTATGCTTGTAAAGGCTCAACTGTACCTTAGAAAGACACTATTCATATACGGCTTTCTTTCATTAGAGAGTATGTTTCCAATTTCCTATTACTGACTCATAGCAATTAAGCTAGGAAACACAATCCAGACAGAGAGACTCTGGCAGATAATTKACCATTGGCAGATAGGCTTACTTACACAACACAATGGTGAATTTGGCTCTTCGGGGCAAGAAATAAGGTGTTAAGAAATCCTACCAAAGGAAAGTTTTCTTGTGCTTTAATTTGAAAATCATAGAAAATGGACAGAGATGTATGGGATAATTATGCTGACAGCACTATGCTTTTAGTTACAGCAGACAAAGTCCTAACAAAGTCCCAGCACCTGAAAACAGAGGCAAGATACATAAAGCACTGGGTTTCTTTTCCACCCTGAATATTTTTGTAATGGTGCAATAATCTGTCAGCTATAACAAAGAGGAGGTTTGGGTAAAATGTATTGTTCTGCCAATATTAATGCAGTGTGTATACACCAAAAACAATCAAAAAGGATAAAGTTGCAATGGTGAAAAATACAGTAAAATTCCAGAGATAAACAGTGCTGTTGTACGATGCCATGAAAGAAATACTCGGAGAAATCAATTTCTCCACAGTTCAGCAAATGTACACCCACAGAAGTTGGTGTAATGGTCTCTTACAGCAGTTGCAGATACATTTCCAAACCTGAAATCTTTAATCCCATGAGTACATTCTATTTCTTTATTTATTGAAATCAGTTGTGAAGCTAAGTGCCCTCAACACAGAATGAGAGAGCAGAGAAGTTTCAGATAATTGATTATAGCACCCTGTTCTTACACTTGCACGGTACCACCTCAGACCTAGCTATGGCACATTACTGAAACAAAGGTCCCAGAGGAACTGCCTGTAACCAGCAAGCTGGGACAAAACATCAGTGCCATCCTCAGCATGCTCTTACAAGCATGACCATGATGAGACTTAATACAAGAAAAAGCTGTTTCAACTTTTTCAACTATCTAACCTAAGGTAACTTATTAACATCTTTACCTGTGTCTACAAAGAAAATAATTGCACTTTTCTATTTTAGATTGTTTCCTCCTTTTTTTTTAGTGTCCAATCTATCTTAGAAATAGTATTTTAACAGACAGTTTTAACAAAAAAAGTATGTCACCCAGTCCCACATTTCTTATCCATTCAAATGCTATTTAATTTAAAGAATTTAAAAGAATTTATACAGCTTTCAGAAATAGCTTCTCTCAAACGCTGCAATGGCAGATATTATTTGGAGTTTATACTGCTCTGTATTTGATACCTTGTCAGCTGACTCCAGCTGCCAATGTATGCTTTTTTTCCCCAAGGCAAATGTTTTATAAAATGTGAAAGGGTAATGGGCAATTTGCATCCTTTTTTACAATGATGCAGTTTGCCGATTTTTTACAATCCACTTTGTCCACTATTTTTTATTTTCTATTTTAAAAGCTGGGCTTTTTAAAATAAGTTCATTTTTATCTAAGTTCATTTTTAAGAAGGAAGAAGTACTACCCATATGTTACTAATATTTCAGATCAGCAGTAACAGAGGGGTTTTTTTTGTTGTTCTAAGATTACATGTTTAGGAACACAAAGATTGGTTTGTGTTAGAAATCACTTTTTAGTTTAAGTGCTGCTTGCACAAGATGTTGTTGCAATGATCATTAAGGTATAAAATGCAAAACTATTGGTTTGGGCAAGCTCTCCAGCCCACACAGGCTGTCCATAAAGTCTGGAATTTGCAACTAGCTGAAGAGAGAAACAATTATTTCCCACTTTGCCCCTGAGAATTCAGAGCAAAACAAACAAATGAAAAATCTCCGATTGGTAGTGAAAGAAAGAAATGCTGAATACTAGTGGAAACACTGCACAGGAACAAAGTAAAAAAAAAAAAAGTGTCTAAAAAAGGTACATACATTTTAAATAACTGTATGTGTGAGGCTAGAGAGTTTTCAAATATTTTTATGGACAAATGCAGAAAAGGCCTTTTTTTTTTTAATAGAGTATGTTTATACCCTTCACCACCTTAACAGGGTTTAAAACTTGCAAGCACACAGCATATCATTCAGAACTAAGAGACTATTTATTATTTTCAAGGTCAGATGCTTGTCTACAACCAAGCAGACTTTAACCAATGCCGCTGCTGTGGAAGAATAAACATCTCAAACTGTGGCTTCTCTTTCCTACTAYGAAGAAAACACAAGGGTGGAAAATTCCACTTCTCCTGAATTCTGTGAAAATGCCTCTAGGTCCCTACTATTGGTCTCTACATTTGAATATTAATTATTCTCTTCTCCTACTTTTCATGTGTCATTTATCCTATAACAAACTTGTCCTAAGTTTATAAACATCTACACATAACACTCTTTTTCACTGTCACAAACATTATAGTGTTTTCTCATTTTTAGAGGGAAACTATTTTACAGGTTTTCTTCGTGAGCATTCTCCAGTGAAAGAATTTGAGTATCATTGGTCCTGGACCTCAGAACTCCAAAGAGGAAATCTGACAGGAAAGCCTGAGATGTTAGCCTCTACCAAAAATCATTTTTTCTTTTCATTTCTACTACAGAGTGGCATATAGAATTATAGCCAAGGGACAAAAATACCCTATCAGTTCAAAAAAAGACAGTTCAGCCTTTGTGAATCCCATGATTGTTGACAAACAAACTATTGACTAACAGTTATGAACTTAAAACTAACCCAGTTCTCAGTAACTAAAACATTTGATACCATGAAACTGTTCCATGTGAAGTATTCATGAAGGAGAGAGGAAAAAAGAAAAAAGGAGGGGGGGAAATAAATTATGAATTGTTTTCTCAGCTCTTTTCAGGATGCCAGGTGATGTGCTTTGGTGCCTTAAAGTTTTCTCTACATTAAACATAAAACATTATCATATTTTAAAATTTAATGAACAAGCTAGAAAGAAATTACAAAGGATGTGTGCATAACAGTCACCTCAGAAGTATTTTAGGTGGGTAAAGTTTAATGTTAGATTTAAGATAAGCAGTTTATCATTTGCCAAGAAACTCATTTATCTTTTATTGAGAAGACATTTTGTTTTGGGCAAAATACACTAAATTCTAGAGAAAATGCACAGTTTTCAAAATTATTTCCCCCAAAATATCCAGAAATCTATTTCCAGCCTGATACTTTGATGTGTCAGCACTTACATTTCAAATATTAGCAGCAAAACATTCTAACTTTATATATAAAGTAGGGAAAGTATCATTATAAACTTACCGGTATTCATACGCTTTTCTGGGCATTTGTTATTTGACATCGATCTTACCTGTTTTTCCATGCTTATCTCTGACTAAATACCGTCTCTACCTATAAACAAGCCACTCTTCCTGACAGAGATATCAGCACAGGTCAACATTTGGTTTAACACGGTATGGCCACTATGTTCTTTTGTAGCATGAGCTTTAAGGTACAATGTACAGTTTGCACTTCATTTTGCTACATGACACTTTCCACCAACAAGTCTCCCCCCTTTTGATATTTCCATATCCTATTTCTTCTAAATGGTGTTTTTAACAGATGCTGGATAAACAGCTCATTTTGTATTATAACATTATGATTACTGGCATCATTACCTCTTTAAAATATTAAAGACCTATTAATAATTTTTCAGTTTGATGAAGTTTTAAACTTGAGAGCATGAACTTACCCCCTGTTGAACTGAAATTATCATCAAAGGAGCTAATCTAATTATCTAAAAAAGCAGACATGCAACTTCAATCCTCCCAGCATCTTCTGAAGGTATTGTTCTCTTTCTCCATTAACTATACAGAAAACTTTGCTAACCACAGATGTTTTAAATCACACCTAGATTAGATACTTAAAGGTAGTCTAAAGTTGGCAATTTGAAGGTTCATTACATGACCATTCAAGGTGCAAACATGTTCCTGAATTTTATTGCAGATACAGACAGTTGATATTTAGCAAAAATTACAGCATGGACAAGCTTATCTATAACAGAAAGGTTTTTAAAAAACAAATTAAAGTAGGATATCCAACTTCTACTGGCTTGAATTTACTGGTGAAGAAGGCCTTATCTGAACTGTGATCTAAAAGCAACAATATCATAGCACCAAAGCCATTGATTCTCACTAGCAAGCCTTTCCTTTAGGTTATTTAAAATTATGTCTATGCACCTAAAAAAATAAAATACTGCGATGTGATTAAAAAATAGCTTCCAAATAATATTTTAGATATGAATAATATATTATGACTGGTGTTTAAATTCTTGTATATTGTGCCATCCATTATCATTATTTCTTGAATGTATTTCAGCACTAGAAAGTAATTAATTTTCATCATACTTTACTACTTGAAAGACTTCAAGAACCTAAAGGCATTCTGTGAAAGAGCTTTGTACTTTCTATTTCTTTTGTTCTTTCTATTTCTCTCTCTTATTCTGCTGGTTCGCACTTAGATATTGAAAGATATAGCAAAAAGGTCACAAATAAACAAAGATAGTTCTAGCAGGACTAAAAACAGTACAACATTGGAGAACAGAAAGTAAATCTTTATAAATATAGTTCATAAAGGCAACACAGATTCTCGTTGAAACAATTTACTAAATAGCTCTTTAGTGACACTGCTGTCAGTAAAGCTTATATCTCATTTCCTAAGCAACTAAATTGAATGGCCTTGGCATTCCAGTTTTCTCAACCAAGTGAAATTAGTGGTCAGGTGGACTTAAATTACTGTGTCCTGATGCTCTGTTAATTTCCCCATCAATCTCTTACTTTTCATATGAAAACCTTTCCTTTTATTCATTGTAGGCCTCTTGGAAACAAAAAACATTAGCTATTTCCAACTAGAACTGACATCTTGAATATWAACAAGTAAAATCATGCACGTATCTTCAATTTTACAAAGTCTTCTAAAAGGAAAAAGGTACTGAAATTATTCCAAAGCATTTCCAAATGGCAACTACTACCCAATCCCAGGTGGAATAATTAGTTTCATACAGTAACAATTCAACAAAGCACATGCAAATCTTCCAGAAACATTGTTATTCAGAAACACGGTGTAGTTTTCAAACACACATAGCAAAACTTAGCATCTACATACTTTACTATAGATCACAGTTGGTATTGTATTTATATGTAGTGAACCATCTTAGCTATATTTTGTACATTGTTTAATTTAATAGTGTTACTTTTAATGTACACCATGTGCCCAGATAGTGTGTTATTAGTTAAGAAGTTAAAAACCTCAGTATAAGTAATATTAACAGCACTATTTTCATTTTTGCATGAATTTACAAAAAATCAGTCAAGTTTCAAAGAATTGCATAAGGCAATTAGTAAATAGCAAATATATCTATTGCCAACAGTTTACATTTTCAGTGCCAGTCAAGAAATGACATATGGACAAATCAGACAGGCTGCTAGCTGCCAACGAGATAAGTCAAGAATAAAAAGGACAACATTACAGCAATCAAAGACAGTGTTTGCCATGTCAGGCAATAGTTGATGGGTCCTTGAACAGATACAAGGACTAAAGAAGGAAAGACAAAGAGAAACCTTGCTATTGATAAATGCAAAGAAAGAGACAGTGGCAATAGTGGCAGGTAATATTGGACTTACTGATTTTCTAAGAAAGACGGTAGACTCCTACACAAAGGAGTAGGGGCCACTGTCTGCAGAAGGCAGAAAATGTGATGCATGCATAAAAGGATGCCATTGCTGTATATGCAGAATACTTTCTCTTGCCTATGCAAAAATAATTCATGGCATGTGTACATAGAGTTCCTCACCATGAAGGTGCAGCTGGTGTGGTTTTGTTCATGTTACTAACCATAAAAACATTACATTTGTATGTTGCTCACTTCTTCAGCCATGTGTGTTGCACTGCACAAACACAGCTCCAGGGCTCTGACAAGAACTGCCAAAGAACAACAGCAAGCAGCAGTGTGGAACTGGTCCTGGGAGAAGGAAGTAGCCATCTTGAGCACAAGCAGCAAGCATTCAGCGTTAAAGGCTGACAAGCTGCCCCAGTCACTGAAATAATGTGCTTGCCTGCAAATTAGATCAACCTTGCTGGGATGCACCGAGCAATTCAATGTAAGTGCACTTGCATCATGGGATTCTGCTTCAGAATTTTCTAAATTCAAGAATAATTTAAAACAAGAGAGACTATTCTCAAACTGAAACATGCTGTTCTTTCAACTGCCCATGTTTGCCATTATAGTCACTTACCGTGCCTGCTGTGCTGAAAATCAAGGCCTAAGATTAGCCAAAGTTGTATTTCTGCCTGTGTCATCTGTCACTAACTGGAGACTTTAGCTCCACAAACAAGCTCAGCAAACTGGTGAGGGTACTGCTGCCTCCACTGCTGAGCTCTGATGAACCACTGAGCACTGTCATGTTGGTGATTCCTTCAACTACACGCTGTGAAATCTGTTTCACCTGTGCAGTTCAAGTCAAAGTACTTCCTTACCCTCTTCTTAATGAGCCGCTGCAACATGGTGCCAGACTGTGCCATTCCACCTGTAGCTGAAGTCTTGATATTCACTTCCCTCCTTGGCCCACTTTTTCAGCCAATCAAGTTATACTTGGATCCTGCCACAGATTCACCACCGGAACGTGTTCTTCCGTGACTGTTATGAGGATGGCATATGGAAAAACTGCTTGAAACCACCAAACCCACTCACATTAATTATTGGCTCATAAAAAATGCTTCTGAAGGGAACAACCTTATTGCTATTCTTGAAGAAGACTTGAGTAATATTAGCTGCATTGCAGCATAACCAAAAGTTCTGCATTTGAAAGCATATTCAGAAGAAAGAGTGATAAATGAGTGATAAATCACTAGGCAGATTATTCTATGTGACTTGCCAGATGCCATCAAAGGAGCTGTTGTCCCAAATCTGTACTGATGTCCCTGGGCTTTTTCAAAAAAGAACTTCCAGACTGTGGGAGACTCTTACTCAAAATGATTCAAGATCACAAACATCTACTCTAACAGTCTCTGCTCTTTGTCAGCTGTGACTAATGAGTTATCAGGTCCAGTCATATTCTACAACAGACCTGCATTTTTAATGAATTTGAGGACTTTGCCAAAAAACTCACTCATTTAAGCTATTACCATCTCCAATCAAATCATCAGGATGAATAAATGATGCAGACAGTTGAAAGTGCCTTATAAAGAATTACTGAAAGAAACTTGCTGATGAGGCTTGTCAGATCCCTTACCATGCAGCAGGTCACTTACATGGTTGGCCAAGGACAATCTCTGAGCAGCAGTGCTAGAGAGGAGCTTCCAGGTGGGTCTCTGTGGAACCTATGGGGCTTTATTTCAGCATTGACCCACCCCAATTCACAGCCTGACGTTCATTGCTCGCTGGTTACTCAAGAGACATGGAACTCAAGAGAGTGACATGGTTACTCAAGAGAGATACACCACTGTATTTTTCAGGTTACATGGTGAGTTACAGTCTCCTAAGTAATCTGCTCTGTTAAGGAAGGTAGAAATAATGCCTTGTGTGTCCATGTTGTACAGACAGGTATTTTATATAAGGAGAAGGAGTATGTTTACATACAAAGGGGACTGCAATTTTTGTTGGTGGGCTGAATGTTTACATGGCATGTAGGGAGGTAATAAAAATACAGGTGGAAGAGGTAGAAGTGGACTCGATTATCTCAGAAACCTGCTAGACAGACCAAGTAATAGAAGCAGGGAACAGAGTTTTATGTACTTCTGTATACATAATGATGTGCTATAGGTTCATCTGTTATGAACAACTGCACAACTGGTGACTGCCTCAGTGGCATTGTAGAGCTGCCTATTTGTGGAATTACCCCATGCAGATGTTTGAGCACTACTTGTGGGTTAATCAAGAAGTTGCTCTAGTAAAGCAGCTCTCTGGATCTGTTGTGGAGCCACTCTTGTGATCAATGGCCAAGGTCCTGGCTAAGATATGAGAGACTAGAGACAGGGGAGGTTTTGTTCATATTGCTGCAGGAAACCTGTCAACTTGTATGCTAGAGGTTTCAGAGAATCTGGGAGTACAGGACAAGAAATTTTAGAGGATGCTGAAAGAGTTGAGGGTGTGGTTCTTTCACATAATCTGATTTAGAGGATCAGAGACTATCCAGATGACTTATATTCTTATGGTGTGCTTATGGTGTTGAGTATGGAGATATATACAGCAGATGAGGAGAGAATGCCCTCTCTTCCAATTCCCACTCACTTGTTCTTTTGGTAAGGGGCCCCTGCCAAGCATGCTCTGATGAGAGATATACATTCCAGCCCCATTTATTTTCAGAGCCAGCAGGGATAACTAGAGTTTAATGCTTGCCTCTGTGCCAGCTGTTGGTGGCCAGATGATCATTGCAGGAACAAGTAAACAGAAACAACAGACTTAATAGCAATTCAAGATACCAGTGCAGAACTATGCAGCAGTCTTAAGGAGTTTCACCTAATGGTGCAGATACAAAAGTGGGTGTAAAAAAGAAGGACCCAGAATATAAGATTATGTGAGAAGGGTTGTTATTGAAGGGGACTTTTGATAAGATTTCTAGAACTAAGAATTTTCTTTGGGCTGCTTCTAAAGACTGGAGAGCAAAAGGTGAGGCTAATGTTCCTGGAATCCTCAGAGCTCTTCTTCCAGCCCCGTGCCTTCTCCCTCCTCATTCTTTTCTCTGATTCACCTACCCCTCTCAGCTCAGCAATGCCTTTTATACTGCCCAATGACACCTTCAGGGTGTAGAACTCACCAGAGAATTGGCAGTTCACCAAGGCAAGGTGAAGCTGATCCGGAAAAATATGATCTGGCAGTCACCATGAAACTGGTAAGATAGAAAGCTACACATCTGCTTTCAGCATGTCCTGTGCACACTTATGGCTGTTGATGCAGTCTGGTGAGCCTGGCAGGACCAGTATTAAGATGAATATCTAGGTCTCTCGAGTACATCTTGTGTATCATGAAATTAGCCCATTTGGTCTGAAGCAACTGCAAAGGTAGTAGCATGGGAAAGACAAGCACAGCACGTTGTGCTGAAAGGGAGGCAAAGTTTCATAAGTCAAAAATCTGAACAGATGTATAAGTGTRAGAAACTGTTATCAGTGAAGTGCTTCTGTACTGTAGAAATAAATATATATATCCCCACTCCATTCTTCTTCTGTATATAATCATTTGCTAAAGATTACTATGAAAGTGTCTAGGAAACTGAAAACAAACAGTTCATTTTAAGAGCAGAAACTGTACTGGTTTTACTGTTGGCTGTGTGCTAGTAATGAGTACTCCTGAAAACTAAACATTTAAATATGAAACATCTTCTTATCTTTATTACCATATGTTCCAAAAACAAATGCTACCTACGGTCTTACTAGCAACATCAAAGCTTTTGAAATTGTTGTGCAAGTCTTACATTTTCCATTTGGCTCAAAGACACAGAGGGAAGCTTTCAAAGCCTTTCGGATTATATTGCAAGCACAGTTACATTAATAAGAAAATGGCCTGGCCTTGTAACAAAAAGACCAGCTTGCACATTATAGCCAAATCCAGAGGGACATATGCAGGTGGATTGAATTACAGGTGCCAATACCAGTTTATTTCCATTTCAACAGAAGCCTGATATTACATATTAGATGAAAAAGCTGGAAATCTTTCAAAGAGAAATTTGCTTGGTATTTTAAAAGCAATTATCGTTTTAGCATATTATGTGGAACTAAAGGCCAGAGAAAAGATTACTACTTGAAACAAAATGCTCATTTTTTTTTTCTTACTCAGATAATCCCTGACAAAGACATGAGAAAATGTGGATTTTAACCTTTCAGATATGTGGTTCATACAATTTCACTGAGTGTAATACAACACTGTCATATTTCTCTGTGAGGCAGCTGATGGTGTTGATGAAACAAAAGACCTGTTATGATTACAGAGGCATTACCACTGATTAAGCAACAATCCAATTATAAACATTTCAGGGACAAAATCTGAAAGATTCCAAAGCTTCAGACTGATAGATAATGTTGCAATGGACAAGAGTGTTGTAACACACAAGGCAGTATTATGGAAGTGACCAAAAATGTAAAGCTTTTTACATCCAGTGGAAGTTTGACTAGATTTTACATCTTGAAATGTAATTAAAATATAAGTGGCTATGCCAATCATTTAAAATGTTATTTTGCAAAATATATATATATATATATATATATATATATATATATATATCACTGAAAAACACTCCTACAATTTAAAAGCAAGATGAGTATGTCTCTTAAGTGGATTCCCATTCTGTTATTCCCAAATGACTACGCCTAATACATTCTGCAAATAGACAACTCACAAGATACAGATTGGGGTTTGTGGTTGAGAATCAATGGCTCTGACAGTGCCAATAATGCCTTATGTTACAATAAAATATTGTTCCACAGCAAAAAGTGCATAATATGTGAATATATGTGTATAACTGCCACTCCAAAACTCATGGCATGTTATGATAAAGTATTCAAAACAACCAATGAGAATTTTAAAGTTGTAGATGTTAAAATATCATAAAATGGGACTTAATTAATGCTTGTTGTGAATAGGATTTGAAATAAAACTGTGAAATTTAAATCTCATGCTACTTCCTATTTATTCCAAAGCGCATCTAGTCCACATAAAGTTCTGAAATGGACTGTCTTATCAATTTTCTGCAGCAGAATTATATTGCAGGAATGGTTTAAATTCACTTTGCACCAAAAGCCCAAGGTGAGCAGAATGTCTAAGTTAGTAGTATGAATGTCTTTTTGCCACTAGAAGAGATAATGAATCCCATTACTAAAACACAGTAGTAAGCCTAATTTTGAAGTCACATACAAATTATAACTTTAAAATTAGCATTTTTAATTTTATTCCAATTTTTAATATAGTTTCCTAGCAAGTTGGTACATAAAAAGATGTAAAGAGGAAACAGCAGGCAACAATCAATACTTGATTATATGCCCTTGCAGCAAAGGCGGCGAATGGTATCCTGGGGTGCATTAGGAAGAGTGTTGCCAGCAGGTCGAGGGAGGTGATTCTCCCCCTCTACTCTGCCCTACTGAGGCCGCATCTGGAGTACTGCGTCCAGTTCTGGGCTCCCCAGTACAAGAGGGATGTGGCACTACTGCAGCAAGTCCACTGAAGGGCTACTAAGATGATTAAGACAGATGATCTCTCATACGAGGAGAGGTTGAGAGAGCTGGGACTGTTTAACCGGGAGAATGAGAAGGCTCAGGGGAGATCTTATCAACATGTATAAATATCTGACTAGCTGTGATATGCTCTCAGACTCTGAAGGGATTCAATAACCTGGGCAACCCAAAACCACATATAATACAAGATATATGTAAAATTAAGCTATAAAAACACACAGCAAGGGTAACACCACCTGAAAAAAGGGTGGTGTTACTGATGAGTGTGGAACACAGATCCACAAGGAAGCACCCATCAAGCAGTTAAGAGCATAATGGGCATTCAGCATGGGCATGGCTATACTCCTCCTAAAACGAAACCAGCTCATGCAGATCCAGCTCTGGTATCTCTGCATCAACAGCACAGTCAACCCTCAAACTGTGTAATTCGTCCATGGATGATCAAGAACTGACTGTACCTGGATAAGATGAGTCCATTTATTAAATGTTACCTATAACTGTGCCTACAACAAATAACACAAAGAAAAGTTACTCAAATGTGTTCCTCTTAAAAACTTTTCTATAAATTTCTGAATGTAATTTTCCCTTGCCATATATTGTGTATTGAACAGGATTTATCTATTCAGATTCTTAGTCTGCTAGTTACTTTTTCAACTAAAATGCTAAGATAACATTTCTCATAATCAGTTCTCATGCAGGATTATCAACGTTGCTTTAGTCTGCCATTGCAGGCATTTTGATTCCGTTACACTTTTTTTAAAAAGAAATGGTAATCTGATATGTCCTAAGGATGATGTGGACAGTATTTCATTATGTTTAAAGTGCACTAAAATCTTCATGTGCAAGGGACTATAAAAATTTAGAGTATCATTACTAATATTCACCAAGGGAAATAAGTCTAATTACCATCATACCTCCTCATAATATCATACTGCCATTGTTTCTGGCGGAGGTCAAACAGTACATTGGCAACCTTTTTGTTTAGCTTCAGTTAAGAGATCTACAGAAATTTTTAGTACAAACTTTGGGAACAGCTATCAAGCGTATAATATGCAGCTGAATTCACAAACTAGCTGAATGAACATCATGTTAGTGTTACTTTTTTATTTAATGTCAAACTACATTTCAGTTAGATTTTCTTCCAAGAGCTAGTATCATTTTGAAATAAGGTGAAAACATTAAAAAACAGTCAATGACTGTTTACTTAATTAGACATCAAAACAGCAAGATCTTGATAATCTAGTGATGCTACCCCTATAACAAGTAGTATACTTTTAACAGACTACAACCTAGAATGCTCTTTTCATTGTAACACACACAAAATTTGTAACTTCCCCTTAAAATTAGTAATAAGATATAATAAATGATATAATTAGTTCAAATACATTCTTTAATATACAATTTTTTACTTTGGTTTTAAAATATTCAAATGTTTACAAATTCTATAACAGATATTTTTCCTGAATCACTATGTTAAAGTAAATAATAAAATTCAAAAGTAAGACTGCATTAGGCAATAATTTACTGTTTAAAAATTTAAAAATAATCTTAAAAACATGAGAATTTTGTGCCAAATGTACAATGTAATTTTAACCCTAATGTATGCAACTGCATGGCTACCACAGTTCAGTAGTACAGTTAAAAAAAGTTATTAGACCAATATTTTTGTACAAAGAAGTAATATGCTGCTATTATCTCAGTGGGACATAACCCTGGCCTTTAACTTGAAATAACTCAGCAAGTCACCTTCCTGATAAACAATGCAATATTAATATCACAGTTGGGAGCAGTTTTCTGAACACTCACAGCAGGTATCAAAATTGTTGCTCAATTTTTTTTGGAAATGCAGCGTTCCTTTTTAATGGGTATCTTTAGTGTCAAATAAGAGAGGAACAAGTAGAGTTCAAGATATAATTGAAGTAATTTTATATTAAGTTAAAGGAAGAAACAGTCCATACAGCAGCAAATATTAAATCATGGAAAGCATAAATGTTAAAAATGATTCAAGCCATGTGTAATGTTATGATGCAAGATTCTTAGTTTCAGTACGCTTATTAGTAATACAAACATAAGCATATATAAATTGTAATAACAAAGATTTGGGGAAATACCTGTGCATACGAGTTCTGTTCGTGCCAATATTCTAAGTTAAATAGCRTGATCTATTTAGGACTCATAAATAACTGACTTAAAAAAAAAAATCTCTTAAAAAATCAGTAATAATTTCAAACATTTTCTATACTTTTAGAAACACAAGAAACAATACTGCTTTGGAAAGGAGAGGGTGAGAAGTCTGACATGGCTATTACTTTTGATTTTGAATATCACTGATCCTAACATGACCAATTCTACACTCAGAATCTGATAACTTGATTTTGTCTGTGACTTTTAACTAGTAACACTTTATGCATTACATGTTTCTAAAGTAATTATGGCAATACCAAAGAACAAGAAGATTTTATAGTTATGGAGTGCTCAGCAGTTTATATTCATGTAACAGAATAGTAAAAAAGAAACTTCTGAAATCACATAGCTGCTCTCATCTGCACTTGCACTTAATTCTACATAAAATAAAGTGATATTAATCTGAATGCCAACTGTCCTGCCTGTATTATTTACTGATGATATAAATACACCACAAGAGTAGAGCCTATGTATTGTAACATATTAATGTTCTGCTTCAGAACAAAAATCACAGTGATTTTGTTCTGCCTCTTATAGAATCCTTCCTCTATTTCTCCTCCATTGCTCCATTTTCTCCTTTCCTCCATTCCTTCTCCCTTCCTCCATTTTCTCCTTCATTTTGAAATGTTAGCATCTCTTGAGATCAGATAGAAATAAAAGGTGTCCAAAGGTTACTGTTAAAAGGCTATATTCCCAAAGTTTTAAAATAAGCTACTGGTCTCAAGACATCTCTAAACTATCTACGGCAATAGAGCACACATGCAATGGCTATATTTGAAAAATGAAGTTCGGTTTACGTTTTTACAAAAATAAGGCCAAGAAACCAATGATGACTGACTGTCGAGGCATCTGCAGYGTGAGGAACAAAGCCGGATCTCAAGCGGTATGAAAAAGTATCTAGACTGCAGAATGACCATGTTTTGGTAGCTGCGAATGCTTAGAACCACACTCAGTTGCCACTGGAACGACACACCAAGTAAGTGAAGTCTTGAAGACACAAAAAAAATCCCAGTTTTGTGTTTGCTCAGGCCACAGTATCATGGATCTTTAAGTTGTGATGCCCACATGGTTGCAAAAAGGCACAACAGCTTATAGACTAAAAAGGAAAAAGTGGAAACAGAAAAACATCAAGCAAATCCTTCCACTCAGTACAAAGTTCACACAAGTCAATATGCTAAGAATTCAAATACTAAAAAAGAAGAATTGAAGTAGCAGAAATGGGGTGAAATGTAATACTACCAAGTGAACTGATTGCTAGACTAATGACRAAAATTTTTCAGAGGAGAAATAAAAGGGAGAGAGAGATACGAATATCTTAATCTAGTACACTGTTGTCTGCAAGTCAGCATTGTGATATGGCTACTGAAAACTATAAATGTTATCCTAAAAAGTATAAATGCCACAACACTGCTAAAAACTCATTGGATGTACTTTCTACAATCACCTTTTTTCAGAAAATGTACAGTTAAGCAGTAACGGATGCAGAAAATAGAACTAGTAGAGAGATCAGAGAAATGGAGACACTATCAAGTAAGAGTACATAAGAAAATCATATCTTGTTCACCCTAGCAAACTAAGACACAGAAAAAATATGATTGTTCTTTATAATGGAACAAGAAGAGCTATTAGACTAAAAGCAATATACACAAAGAACAAAAAGGATAAACTGACTGTGAGCAAAGCTAAGGCTGGATATTTTAAGGTGGTTTCTAACCAATAAAAATAGTGACAGCAGACAAAGTGATGGGTTTTAAACTGGCATAGACATATTAATGGGACTATATGACGCATCTACCTATTAAGGCAAGGGACTGCCTTCGAGCATCTGGACTGTCACTTCCAGGCTTATGTTCTACTTCCTAAAAGTCAACCAGTACAACCCAAAGTTGCACAGAGAGAGCAGTAAAACAGAAAGCTAAGGATGTCTGACTGGGTTACTGGAGGACATCTACTATTTTATCTTTATASTCTCTCTTAAAAGACAGAATGTGCCTAAGTGACAACTGAGAAAGCATATAATCCACCTCATCCAATTCTTAGTGATATTTGATTCCTAATTATATTTTATTCTTTAATGAAATGTTTGAATAAGATTTTAGTTACCTTATCTTTTTTAGAAAAGGGGATGCAGGACTATATGCAAAAACTTAGGTTCACTACTCAGAGTGACTCCTAAGAGATCTGTAGGAAAGAAGATTGATTCTGCAAAGAGAAGGAATAAAGGCACTGTCATTCAACTCCTACACAGTCGCATTAGACAGAACTGAGAATTTTTAATTTCTGCAGACCGCTACACAATGAGTGCTGTCAGTTGTATTTTAGCTCACAGAAATAAAGTTATTACTGTATCCTACTAATTTACATACACTTTAATATATGTAAAAATGCATCAGACGGCAACTGATTCTTCACTGGACCTTATCTGGATCCAGTCCTGTGTATTATTCCTCAGCAGAACTACTTATACAATGAAGAATTTACAGGTTTGGGATTTGCTGCAGTATTTACAGGAATTACATCAGCTCCATAGGTATTACTTGTCAGATATTTTACTCCCAGGAGAACTGAACATCAGTAAATTGCATCCTTATGTTGCACAACAGTTGAAATATTTTTGCAACACAAAGGCATGCTACAATACTAATAGTAAAGGAAAAGAAACCAGATTTCAAACTTTATATATTACGCTATGTATTTCATAAGGGCCTGTAACAAAATGAACCTAAAGGTTGCATTTTCCTTCACTAAGCTCTTCCATTCTATAAATACAGTAGATGAATAAAACTTTTATGACAATGAGAAGTTAAATTGTCTATAGAGATTGCCACTGAACAGAGCTGCCTTCGTCTGCATGTCACATTGATAGGCATTTATATTGCCATTACAAGCCAGAACCCAGTAAAGTGTGAAGCATAACTCATGATGCCAAGCTGATCTATTCGTATCATACAACAGATCCATGTAATAAAAGCAAACTTTTGCAAATGTTCTAGCCATGTTTCTATGGAAACCTAATAAGCAGTTCTTTTCTCTTTTTTCTTTCAGACAGTCCATCTTGATTTTCCAGAAAATCTTATTTTAAAGTCCTTCAGGAAGATCTAAAAACTTTTGCAAGTAGAAAGGCAGTCTGCGGTGAAATTTATAATTTCCTTTTTCAAAAATCATCATACTCGGAAGTAAATTCCACCCTCCAGCCAAGAAAAGGAGAATTACAAACTCAGAATAAAGRCTGACTAGATCAGAGAGAGAGCAACCTCTGTCTAAAGACTTTTGAAAAATACTTCAAATAGAAATTAATAAAATAGAGAAAGGATTTAAAAAATGTAAACAGACAGGAAGAACATTATATGATATGTGATCTGCAAATGGAAGGAAAACTGGTAAGTGATTTGAAAAGCATGAGGGAGACTTAGGATTTTGTCTCTTTCTTCATTGTGTCACAAAAATATGCAGCTTTTTTGAGGGATTTTCAATTGATTTCTCTGATACAGTAAAGAAATATTACTTACTATGAGAAGATATGAATTGAAGCTAATGGAATGGAAGGTTTAGGGCTGACATTCCATTTTGTAAGATTTAATTCAACCAGTACTTAAATCAAATAGTAAAGCAAGTACATTAAGAACTGAAATGATAAAACAACGTCCACGAAGTCCCAGAACAAGGTATATGTGAAAATATTTTGTTCTGGAGTTTGTATTATTAGTTCATCAATTATATCATACTTAGCCACTTATAAGAGAAAATGGAAGAGCTGTTACTTTAACTCTCATTTGTTCCTATTTAGAGTTTTCTATGTTTGCGCTGCTTTTTTGTCTCTAAAAAATATTTCAGCTCACTTCCTGCTGCTGACGCCAGCTTGCTTTCAGCGTGCCAGTCACAGCCAAGCCACCGCAGATGCAAGCCACTGCTTCTGTGTTGATGTCAGAAATAAAGGAATCCATGGCCAGGTACATGTACACCGGATCCCGCCTAAAACAGTCAAGTAAGCCTGCAGCGTAATGTGGAAAACTGAAGACTGCCAGTAATGAGTTTCCAGAGCAAGACAGAGAATAATTTTAATAGTGGAATCTGGGTTCTTCAGGACCAGCAATTTTGGATAATTTAAATTAAAATGCCAGTTCTCTTTTTGCCTCCTGTCTGTACGCAGTACTGTGATCGTTCCAGGTAAATATCCTGTGCCTTTTGTTGCTGACTTCTTAAGAAATGGCATGATTGAATATGATGTTCCTTTTCCCCTCAAACAATTCCTCTTGAATTTTAATGCTTTATGATTCTCTTGCCATCTTCGTAGAGAATATTATTTTCAGTGAACAGTCAGGTTAATATTAAGTTTCACAAAGTTAAAATGATAGTCGGGCAATGCAAAAGTTACACACGTAAAACCAGAAAAAACAGTCCACAGAATACAGAATGAGGAATAAAAACAGCTGATGGACATGAACTTTAACAATAGCTATCTATTTGTGAATTTTTTATCCAATAA
This sequence comes from Apteryx rowi, assembly GCF_003343035.1. Classification (NCBI taxonomy): domain Eukaryota; kingdom Metazoa; phylum Chordata; class Aves; order Apterygiformes; family Apterygidae; genus Apteryx; species Apteryx rowi. The sequence goes on along the minus strand of NW_020450507.1, from coordinate 357,357 downwards.
CTTTCAAGTTGGATAAAATTGGCCTTTTTCCCTTTAATTTCAAAAGGACTTCTTTAAAGAGAAGTGATTACATAATCATGTAATAATATTAGCATGTAAATTATTTTATTTCAGCTTTGTAAGTTATTGCCTTTAATAGTGGGAAGAACATATATCTTTCTACCTTTGCTGCTATTACTGTTTAGCACATTTACATAAATTGTGCTGAATTTTTGAAAAGAGGCAGAAAGTTTAAAACATACAATAAAATGGAAAAAATAGAGATGCTGTGAATTTATTTTTTCATTCTCTATTTTTATTTKTCTTAAGAAAAACGAATGTATATAGTTTTACCTGTTGTCTGTTCTAAGGGCAGGCACAATTTACCACATGCACCAGCCTTAGAGCAGTATGTCCTGTCAGTGTTTATGCCTTCATGCAGAAAGGTGACAAAACTGCTTTCCACCTGAAGAAAATGGACATTTGCTAAATAGAGAGAAGATACGTGTGACAACACCAGTATGCAATTCCGAATGCCATGGGTAGCCACAGCAAGCATGAGAACTCAGAGGACAAAACACCGGCCTCACCAGACCTGCTGCCAGCCTCTGCCTGCACTGTCCAAAAACACCCACCTGAGAACGGGGTTCCTGGGAATTCAGAGCTCCTGAGGGGTCTTGCTGCCTGTCAGCTCCTTTCTTCAATTCTTCAGAAAAGTAAAAGGCTGCATCCCCTCAGACCCTGTCCTCACATGCTCAGCGAGGAGTCTGCATGTGTCGCTGACTATGCGTACTGGCTCTCTTTCCCAGCCACTGCGCAAACAGGGCCAATGGGAAACAAAGGCAGAAATAGCAATGACAGAATATTCAACAGAAATAATTTTGGCAAGAGAACTCTAAGAATAGCTAATTGGTTGCATTTAATTTGAGGTGACATCTAGCTGGTTGTCTTTAGAGTATGTTTAGCTTCGGGTACCCTGATCTACAAAACCTGAATTTGGCAGTTGTCATCTTTTCTGTGCTAGGTAAAGCTTTCTGGTGCCATAATCAGCACATTCAGAAAGAGACTGTAGCTCTCTCTCATATCACCAAGGAAGGGTCTTTTCTGTACAAAGCAGGGAAAAAGTAATAGAAATAATAAACATTTTAAATTTTTGACAAATATAAAATCCAAGAACAATTTTTCATGTCTTGCAATACACACTTTGAATCTCCAGATTTGATGGTGATATTGTAGATAGGTAGGAGTGTGGAAAAATGGATTTTTCAAGGGAAGGTGTAAGTATGTTATGGGGAAAAAAAAGATAGATTAAAAAAAGCTGGTAGGAAGGTTATTTTGTAACCAAAATGTTTTATCCATGTTCATAAACGTACTTCTCTGCTGTACATTGTGAGACATCTAGAAAGCTATGAGACATTCAACCGCATTTTTTGAATGAAATAACAACTGATTGAAGATAATATAAACACCAGCTCATAATAAAACAGCATTTATGAGGATTAAAAATTATGTGATAGAGCTTTAAGCTGTTAAATCCTCAGTAAGTCAGTTTTAATGAGTTATATATTCAACATTTAATAGATGACACATATAAATAAAGAGGGAGGTTTTCACATAGAGTATAGGACTGTATCTAATCCCTTTGGAAAACCACTGGAATTTTACTGTTAACTTTGAAGGCAGCAAAGTCAGTCTGAGCAGCTCTGAAAATTCGTACTAACACTGAAACCTTGCTTCCTCTTTGTTTATTTCAACATAAATTGAAAGTCACTTTTTGAAACCATCTATATTATATAGCAAAATTCTTGCATGAATCAGAGGCAAATCAAGCCCTGTAGTCCTAAGGTGTTCAAGGAAGCGTTACTGTTGTAACTGTATGATTTTTTCARACTATTTCCTCCAAATACATGTTGTCAATCCAAGTGTTTAAGTCACTTGGAATACATTTATTCCCTACATGGGATCAATGCCTTTGTGAACCCGTTTACTGAAAGGAATACTAACAAAAGAGGAAAACCCTAAATGAACGCTACAGAGTAATTTCAGAATGCAAATTTCAGAAGTGTAATTTAGACAGCATATTACACCCTGATTCAGCAAGCACTTAGGCACACATTTTCCCTCAAACAAGAAGTAATTTGAAGACTTCAGTGTAACTACTCAAAGTTAAGTTAAATTTCTTCATAAGCTAAATGATCTTGCTGAATGGAGACCTCTAAAATCTACATTTGTTCAGTCAAGGAAAGGAAACATGATCTCTACATTTTAGAAAACTGTGAGCCTTTCTAATGCTAGGAGCATTATAAACACCATGTACAGGTCTCGTTCCCATCCCTCCCCATGCCTAGCGAGTAACATCTGCTGGGGAAATGACAAATATTTGCTACCAGAAATACTAGTTTAATTAGTTAAAAAGAGCAACCCACTCCATAAGGTCCCAGCAAAGGAATATGTAGATGTAAACTAATAAAAAGGGACCAGAATAAGCAAGTGATGGTAAAGAAGAGAGTATATGCTTCTAAATTTGGTGATTAATTCGGGACAGTTAAAATGATAGTGTAGGAAATGCTGATTTGGCTCTTCTTGTAGTTTCTATGGCAGAAAATATTCACAGAAGCTCTGCAGACTATAGCAGAAGTTACACGCTTCTGCACTTGCACCTGAAGCATCCCTCTAGCAGACAAATTAGCTTTTCAGYGGGACTGAGGATTTGAATATATGGCAGCAACCAAAAGTAGTAAATGGAAATGAAGAACTTTAAGTATGTTCCTTATTTTAAAACACAGGAATTAAAGGAAAAACTAATCAGCAAGTATGACATTTTACAAAGTAAATACTAATCTCTGATCTCTATTATGCCAGCCAAAGAATGAACATTGATATTGAACAGAATATGATCTTAGGAAGAAAAGGTTAAGGAATGGAAACAAGGGAACCAGCTGTTCTCATATGTCTGGTAGGATGGAGATGAAAAACAAACACAGTCAAGAAACAACAAAAGCTGCTGCATTTTAAATGTTTCAGTTTTTCTAGAAATGAAATAAATAGTAACCCGAGATAGAGCAGACTGTATTTTAAGAACCCATGAGTATAGCGTCTTCAATCCCTGGAAGAACAATGTCTTCTATTTATAGACAATTATATATGGAAACAGATTTTAAATTAAAAAAAACATAAAGGTAATGGAGAAAACAGAAGAACAAGAGTTAAGATAAAAGACACTGGTAGAAAAACTAACAATAACAGCAAAAAACAAATTCAAAATATACATAAAAATCAAAACTGCACAAAGAAAGGTAAAAGAAAAATGGTATCACGGTGTATAGGATAATGAAATAACTTATAAGCCTGTCAAGCGGAAAATGAAGGCAGAAGGAGAAAAAAACTATAGAGGTCCAAGGATGAACAAGGCAGAAACTGGAAGGACAACAGGAGTGCTAAATGAATATTTTGCAAGGGTATCTATGACAAGAAAAGCCATTCAAAACTGAATTTATGATAGGATGCTTTTGCGAAGTCCAGTGAGTCAGAAGGATATCTTCCAGATGATGGTTAGAGTAACTCAAATGCCATCCGCAAAACCTGACTAATAATTGATTGGATGGCATAAAAGCCATAATGAGAAATGCTAGAATTAATTTAGCAACAGTGTTACTCTATGGAGATGACATTTCAGAACCAGAAGGAGGCAAGCAAAATATTGGGGAGGGAAAGCAGCAGTAGAAACCCATAAACAACACTTTAGTCTAGAGAAAACACAACACTGTAGTCTAGAGAAAACACCTAGAATGTTTTCTTCATGAATGTCAAATTATCAAAAGTGGAGGGACTAGATGAACTTGACATTTCATTTTGTTTTTCAAAGACATCATCACAGGAAACCCAATAAAATAGCCTGGAAGAGCACATTGCTTTTTTGAGGAAATAGAATTTGAATTTTAGATATGAAAATGTAATACAGGTAGACCTTAACACTCGCAAAGCCTGATTCTTGACAAGCAGAACTAATGTATATCATGGATATGAGCAAAGATAAGTCATTTGGTTGTTCTGAAGAATCCTGTCATTCATTTGTTCTTCAGGTCTAATCAAAACTGCCACATGAGCAAGATAAAAATCTCCTGTAAGAGAAGTTGCTATTTTTCTCTTGGCTTGCCCAAACAAAAAGAAGAGGGTTGCTGTTGCTTCCCCGAAGTGCTGGACATGGTTGTTAAAAAAGTGAAAATGAGCTATAAAACTACTGATGAGATAATCAGATTTTAATGAGATTTTCTTAGTATTTTAAAAATATAGATGTCATATTTCTTTGGTACTTACATTGAAAGTCTACAATGTATCTTTCTTCTTTTTAGCTGGAATTTGATCTGCATACTATCCAGATAGATTAGAGGAGTTTCTGTGAAAATATCATTATGTTAATGATAAAGAACTTTTATTACTGGGCTACCCAATTTCCGGATACTTTTATCATCCAGCCTGCAAGACTGTGTGCTCAGAAGACTGAAAGACTGAAACTCTGGAAGGAATTCCACTACTCTCCATATGACTTCCCTTTTTCAGCTTTCCCAAAGATCTGTACTAAGTGAACACCCCAATTCATCATCTGACCACAAAATGTTTGGGAAAGAAAACGAAAACAAGACAAAACATAAAAACAACATCCTGACCTCAACAAACAACCTCCCCGAGCTCAGGTTTCTGTATAATGCTGGTCATATAAATATGCATTTTTTTAAGATGTCTCATGACTTTTCCCTCAAACAACTCTGCATCATGTTCCCCATTGATTTGAAGAAGGCTAATCAGAAAACAAGTTTTTGTTTTATGAAAACCTTCAAGTCATTATATTTATATTCAAATTTAGAAAGAAAATTCATTCTTGCAAAGTGGATAGGTATTTCCCTTGACAACCTAACCTGACAATTAGAAGATACATCTGGGAGGTGAGAGATCTATATTCAATCATTTGTTCTCTCTGATTTAAAGAACCAGCAACTTCTACCTCCCACACTGCTGCCCCCAAAATTAGGCTCACTCTCTAGCATGAAATTCATGATGAATTCCAACATTTGTTGATTTCCCTAAATCATTTAAGTGGAATCTTTGAGATCTATTATCAAACATAATTTGTATTGCATTTTTATAGCAAGCCATCTGCATCTTCTGTTCTGGCAGAATCATGTAATAAATTATATGCAGGACTAACACTTTCTGTGATATGCAAAAAAAAGACAGCAAATAACAATGGCCTAGTTTGCAAGAAGATTCAGTTTCTGTGATCATCGTGGTAGAAGATAGGCAAACATTCCTTCGGCCTTCCTTCCAGCAGTATTAATGAAATTTCAGCTATTATGGCAGATCCAGTAAAAAATAGGGAGAGAAAATTTATTTTTCTGTATTTCAATTTGTTTTTATCCTGCTTATTCAGTAGAGAGGTAGCAAAAATAAAATAAAACTGAATAAATAAGGCAGAAGCTGCATGCATTGAGGTCGCAAGAGACACCAAGTTTAGTTAAATTTTCTTTAAGAAAATGTATTCATGCCAGTATTCCTCCCAGGCCCAGGCAAGAGCTTTCCCGATTTTAAAATGCTTAACTCAGTGAGCAAGATAAAGACATTGCATCAAATTGGACCTTGTGTAAGTATAAATTTGACTGAAACTTGAAACAATGATCTTATTTATGAGCAAACTCCACCAGAAAGAGACTCTCAGGGAAATTTACATAGAGAAAACTATTTCTTTGGCAGCTCTTGACTTCCTGACACCTTTTCTGACTCTTTTGTATCTTCTTTCTTTTGGCTGTTTCTCATAAAATCTGTCATTCCTATTTCAGGCCTTTTTTTTTCTTTATTCTACTACTACTACTTTTTTTCCACTACTACTTTTTTCCTTTTTCTACTACTACTACTACTACTTTTTTCTACTTCTGCTACTAATTAATGTTAAGTTACTAAATCTTTCTTTTTATTTTAACTGTAAATTCTATTGATATTTGCTAGTTTTCAAAATCCTACCTCCTCCTTTCACAGGATTAAGTGGAGATTTTCTTTCATGATAGTAAACTCAAGATTGCAAATATGAACAGCATAAACTCAGAAAACAAAAGGCAAAGGCTTTTAATAATCCTGTGTTTCTGAGGACCTCAGGCACCTCAAACATTGCATCTTAATTTCTAGCTGAATTTCAACTCCAAGCCTCCTACTTTTAGTTTTCAAATGTTATTGTCACGCTTACTCTTCCAGGTCCTATTTGTTTCTAATCATGATCTCTCTTTACTACTCACCATCGAAGTTTCACAGACCTCTCAGTTAAACAAAATACTTCAGGTTATTGAGCTTTCAGTCTTTCCGGTCACATGCAATCCAGGAGTGGTTCCYAGCTCACAGGTGCAAGTACATGCCCTGTTGTCTTCCAGCTCTAACACAGCAATACCTAGGGGCATCCCATCACCTCTCTTAGCTTCCATTCCCACCTCTCCAGCACCCGCTTTTCTTGGAAAGAGAAAGAAGCTATATTTTTCTCTCACTGACTTCCCAGTGTAGACAACATATGGCCCAAAACTGTGAAGCAATCTGCTCAGAGTCTGGATGTATTCTCAGCTTTAACTTAGTGAAGTGTTTCATATGAAGCTTCCATGGAAAAGTTCTTTGCCCATTATTTTCAAAAGAATGGCTCTAGAGTGGTGTTAGAAGGCATAATATACTTAGAGAACAGCAATGTGAAAGTCTTACGACTTAGGATTGACTATATTGGCCCATCATGGCAATTACTCAGTCTATGACAACATTTTCGATGCTATGTATTTATTTTTATATCATTAATTTTCTGGAACTAAATCTCTAGTTCACATTTTCTTCATTTCAGACTTCATTTGAAACTTCTCTAAGTGGAGACTAGGTAAAAAAAATTTATACAGTAAAACCAATATAAGGTCTTCAAGTTTCAGCCCAAAGTAAATACATACTCAACATTCTAATTCCAAAATGGAAGTCTGGCACATTTCCATCTGTCACATGACTAGTTTTATATGTAAAGTGAAGATGTAAGTGGCGGCCCAGATGCTAGCAACTTAACTCCCTTTGTATATTTTATGTTGTTGACTTCATTCCCTGTCTATAAAATGGAAATAATAATGTTTCCTCACCTGACAGTGCTACTGTTCTGGTGAATTTTTTAACAATGTGTCTACATACACTGAAGCTATGTTAAGAGAAGGCATACAACTACTTCAGAGAGAACGAGAGGAAAAAATATAAAGCAGTACGAAAATCAAAATGGACAGCCTAATTTGGAAGGGGAGACACATGGAGAAAAAAAGGGGATACAGAGGATATCTTTGTCATTATTAGGCTTGGGCTTTGGAAATGGTGGGACAACCTACACAGCTGTTCTCCAGTTATACACCCTAGTGTAGCAATATCATGCACTGCTGCTGGGAAGCCCTCCTTCTTTCTCTCTCCATGCTATTTGGTGGTGCTTGTCAGCCAGCTGTTAGGAAAAGCATAGAGAGAGCACACCAGTTCATCTCACCTCCAGCCAGTGCAAGCCTGGTTCTATCAGCTTAGATTTTCATTTGTACAAAGGAAGAGGGGAACTAATCTGCATCTTCCTTTGCACATGCATATGTGGCTAACCATTACAAAGTCTTCTACCTGCAATTCTTTGCTGTATGTAAAAGGAAACATGAAACATAAAGACTTCTTCCCCACTAGAATAAATTAAATCTGTTCCCCTACTATACACTAGTGCTAATGCACTGCCATCTAGTGTACAAAATCAATATAACAGAGCAAAGAAAAAAGGTTTGCAATATGGCAGGTGAAATTCTGCCAGCTTCCATCAAATGCTTTTAATACCTATACATCTTATTTATAACATATCTGCATACATTATTAGTCATTTTTAATTAAGAAAATTCACATAAACCCTCTCTCTTATGGGCAACTCCTTGACATGATAGATTGCAATGACTTCCATTAGATTATACTGTTACATGTGAGACAGTCTCATCAGAGCTTCACTCCCTCTAACTTCAATTGGAGCAACTTTTTTTAAAACTAAAAATGAAATTCTACAGTATTTAATGACAGGAATCTCTTGGTAGAAAAGTGTTTTTTTCTTAATTACCACATATTTTATTTCATATTTACAATTTCAAGTCTTCATTCTCTAACTTATGGTATACAGAAAGCAACACAACTTAACAGATGGACTGAAGGACCAGAAATCAGGCACTTTTGAGTTTCACCTCTGCACCTCTACTAGCTGAAGACTTGGTCTTATCTTTCAAGAATATTCCTGTCCACATAGCCATGACTTTCCACTGTTTTGCATCCTATACAATTATCTACAGTTGTTCAGTGGACAAGCAAAGGAGTCTACCTATTCTGCTTGGATTAATTTTGCACAGATGAAGTGGATTACACATAATATGAGCCAACAGAGAACACACATTATAATTTAAAAAAATTTGCAGAGCTGTTACAAAGATCAATTATAATGTATAAACACCTTTGTATTATTTATTGTTTCTACAACTTGTTCTAACCTCTAATTACTGCTATGCTAATCAAGGTTTTTAAGTAATCAAGTAACACTGTAGTCTGCTTCTTTCCAGAACTTTAGCAACACAGTGTTATATATTATTTGGCTGGTGCAGCTATTCCATATCATCCTCATCACAGCAAAACTTTATTTAGAACCGAAGCTATATCGATGGCTCTGAAAGTCCATATGGCAAGATTCTGTATCTTGGTTAAAATATGGTCATTTTTTTCTCCAGTAATGCTGTAGAAATACTGTTTATTTTGGCAGCAAAAGAATAAAGAGAAAATAGATTTATGTGGCACTGAGTCTGCTTTTCTATCCAATAAGGACTGCAACATCATAATCTTAAAAAAGAAATATGCAGATAAAAATTCCTACTTAAATAGTAGAACTCAAAAAGAAGAATATACAAAAAGCAGAATTAGTTTAGCATAATTTTCTACATTTGATAACATAATTCTTATGTATTTGATGTAGGATTCAGCACTACATAAAATGATTACTAAATCAATATTTATATTTTGATAACTGTATATAGCCTAGATCTTTATTAAATCTTTGAAGAATGAAAAGGCCTCAAGAAGCTTTGAACCAAAATGCAACAAATAGTGTTTAGTTTACGTGAAATAATTTAGGAATTCTTTTTTATTACAAATAATATTATAAAACAAATTATTTCAACATTCTAATAATGGCCAAGGATCACTGACATATTTGTTTAACTATTTAAGAATGTATGAAATAATGACAATTTCATATGATATGGCAAGAAAATACTGAATTATATCAGTACAACTATTATAAATGTCAGAAAAAGGAGGTGAAGTATCTTGCCAAGTATACATAGCATGTCAATGACATAATCAGGAAAAATACTGATTAGTCTTTTCATAAAAAACTTTATTTATATGCCTCTCAAACCATCATAATATGGCTCAATTAGAATACTGAGCCATGATATCACAATCCAGTTAATGCCTTTTCTTTATATTTTTTTATATATATATACCCACATATATATATACCCACCCATATATATATAAATACATTTATTTGGAGAAGATACAAAGAAGGACAATAAAACCGATTATACATTTAATATATATGTGTGTATATATACAGAGAGAGTATATGTGGGTACATATATATTTTATATACGATATAGAGTGTTCTTGCTTTGAGAAATATTTGGAAATACCATGTTGCTGCATTGCTGCCATAGCTCCAATGATAGTCTTAGGAATGCTGAAAAGATAGCTGAAAACATTGCAGAATAGATACTAGGTTCCTGATTCACATGATCATACCTGAAATTCAGGCTTTTATTTTAAAAATAAAGTAAGTATCTGGCCCTAAAGGTTGCAAAAAAAAAGCTTGAAGCTTATGGCATAGACATAACCAGAGTTATGGCATCAATTAGTGTGGAAAAGGGTCTGGAATAATAGTCCTAAAATAAGGAGGCTATCCTATGCAGATCACTGAGGTGCTAAATTCCAAGATCCACTGCTTCAAGGACACAACACCGACTGAGGAGGAAAGGAACAGGCTTGCTTTTCAACTTCCAGCAAGTGCTGGAAACCCTGTGGCTGCTGTTCCTCAGCAGAAAGTGCCCAGAGGGCTCTCTGCCTTCTCTGGAGGAGGAGCAGGAACCATCTCCACCACTCTCACAGAAGCAGAAGTATGGCCAAGTCAGAGAGGTTTGAACACAGAGCCATGTAAGTTCTATATCATATTTAATGTGGACATAAAGGGACAGACTGGTAAACACCACCAAGACGTCCAAACCTTCTCTAAGTGGAAATAAAGATACCCATGCCCATCTACCCAATCCCACCATCACCACTAATGCCAATGGCAATACACTGTATCTTAGCATTTTATTGCCGATGCACAATGGAAAATATGGTGGACCTGTAGTCTTTAAACAAATCAATAAAAGGAAAAGAAGTTCTAATGCATCTTCTTTTTCTCTTTCCATTTGTTAGTTTTTCATGGTGGTGAATCACAGATGGCGTAAAAGACCTTCCAGCAACTGGAATACAATTAAAATTACAACATGACGAAGTCAAAATAGAGACTTCCCTCATGTGGCGTATATTCTGTAGTTAGCCATATGAGGTTTCTGACATTTTCCTATTAGACACTGGGTAGCTGGAGAAATCTGACGGGTTCAGGAATACCTTCATAGGAAGGTATGAATTAATGAGTCAATACTTACAGATAAATTAATATAAAACCAAGACAACCACAAAAAAAGTAATTCAGCATTGTTCACATTTGCTTTATGATTTTTTTTTAAGTTTTCTAAGCTACAAAAAAACCTGTTCACTGCATTTTCAGTTGCTATGTAAATTGATTCAGGCTATGCCAGGGGAAAAATATAGTGGCTGAAAAGCTCAAGCAAGAAAGTATCTGTCGCATTAAAGAAAGTCAACCCTGAAAAAAAATACCAAAATGGGGAATACCCTAAAGAAGTCTAAGGTATTCTGACACATTTATTTGTAGAAGATATAAAGAAGGACAATAAAAATTATTATAGGTTTAAACAGTAGTGCTTTGCTAAATTTTTATGAGAGGAGCTAAAGAAAATGAACTTACGCCAGTAAGGAAGAGAAATAAAACAAGCATTATTCAAAATTATTTAAAAGCCTGATAATTTATCCAAACACCCCACCTCRGTTTGTCTTTCATCTCCTTTGACCAAGTCCTCAGTACGTATATATCATGACAATATTTTTACAATTCATAATGATACTACAAGAGAGGTAGGATCAAAATAATCATCATCCGATGAGGAAAATGTTCTTCCTCTTATTTCCAACAATTACTTGTAATTTTATATTGTGAATTTAAATGTAGTATTAGGCATTTAGAGTGAAGTATCTAGCAGTACATTACATCATAGCTACATGGGATCAACTCCCAGAGTCCTATCCAATAATAATTTTGAAAATCTTTTCAGAAACTTTCTTATCTGTGGCCTACCTGACGTTCCACGGTTTTGAATTTGGACCATAAAGTCCTGTAAGACTGCAAGAAAAAACTTTCTCCTGGCACATTTGTTTCAATTCTGACTGGAAGAAGGACACACAAAACTAAGTAAATGTGAAGTTAATTTTTTGAAACTTGTGATTTTCAGAATAATCGAATTTTATACCTCTCTAGAGTCTACTTAAATTATCTGCAACAGTTTAGTCTCCCTTTCCCAAGAACTGATTTCAAATAGCCAATGCTAAGGTAAATTACATCGTACAACAGAATCACACGATAATTTAGGAGGTCTGTAGTGCAACCCCCTGCTCAAAGCAGGCTCAGCTATGAGGTCAGACCAGGTTGCTCTGGCCAAGATCCATCGGGTCTTGGAAACCTCCAAGGATGCCACAACCTGCACAGCCTCACTACGCAACCTGTTCCAATGCTGGACTGCCCCAATGGTGCAAAAGTTTTTCCTTATATCAAGTTGGAACACGTGTAAGGGATTTGTAATCTTTTAAGAGAGAAAGCTGAGAGTTTTAAACAGCTACCACATGCAAAATTTGATAGTCTTTAATTTACTGATCTGCAGTCGAATGCCACATATCTTCTTGAATGGAAACGATGGCAACTCACTTTGAAATAGTAGCTTGAATTATGCTGTAACTTGTAATGCTRTTACTATATTACTGCTTGATGAGTCAATAGGTTTTACCACTATTGCCATCATACAGTAGTTTTGCTATTATTAACTGATGCAACTGTCCATATTACAGACTGAGAGCTAATTACTGCTAGCAATTAAGTGTACTTTGGTAAAAACKTCATAATTCTCCTATTGCTAAACCTCTAACATAACAACAGGATAAGGAAGAAGTGAAACAAGTGCAGCTTCTTTCCTGTCACGAAGATGGTGAGAAAAAGCAGATTTCTAAACCAGCAGGCTAAACTCAAATTCTTCTATCTCTACTGCTTGACTGGTATCTAAACTGCAGGTGGAAATTCTCACTGAATCTAGCTGAATTTTCTGAAAGTGTATTCAGAAATGTAAGCATTGATTTGGAGCTTAATTGTAGATTCATATTATTCTCAAATATGATTCCCATGTTTCTATTTTTAAAAACTATTTTTGCTAGTAGCCTTGCTATTGACTAAAAAAGGATAATCCCAATTCCAGAAAACATGTATTAAAAATAGAAAAAAAAGAAATCAGTGCATATTCTCAAACTTCAGAACATTACACTTTCTAAAAAGTGAAACTAAAAACCCCTACCAGCTCCTGCAAATATTTTGTGTATCATAAGCATGACAATATAGATAGGTCTGCATACAGTCACATGTCAGCAATAATGAGTAGTTATTAATAAAACATTTTTATGTAGTCTTAAATCAATTTTTTTTCTTTTTTTTTTTTTCAGGTTACCAGTTGCTTAGAACAGGAGGGTTTTTTTTCCCTCTGTATTTTGCAGTTAAATATTAAGAATATTTAGATTAAAGATTACTATTAAAGTCACACCTCATTAGCAGCAGGACCCAAGATATAGAAACAGTGTGCCATACCACTGAATAAATATCATTTGCATTTAACTCTTGCCTTATCAGTGTTTTTGACCAAGAACCCCTACTTTTCCTGCTTTCATGCTTCAAAAAGTGTAAGTAACTGAGGTTTGTATTCAAAAAAAAAAAGTTCAAGGAGCTATTTCTTATTTATTTTCTGTTATAAAAAGTCTATGAAGTTGTAGAAAACAAACCTCAGTGTTTGCCCTGGAATTTTAAGGCCCTGATTCAGGAACCGACTCCAGCTCATGGTGCCCCGTCTCCCGCCCAGTCCCAGGCCCCGGCCCAGGCCCCGGCCCTGGCCCTGGCCCAGGCCGCCATCTCAGCCCCATCCAGGGCCCTGGGCCCCTGCCCTGCCATGTCACGGCAGTGTCGGCTCCAGCTCGGCCCCCGCCCGGCCACGGGCCTGATCCTGACCTGACCCCGGAGGTGCCTGGCCGTCCCCGGCCACCCTGCTCCCTCGCAGGCGGTGGGACGGGCCCTGGCTGCCAGGCCCGGCCCTGCCGCCATGGGGAGCCCCGCGGTGCCCTGGACAGCGCAYCCCGGCTCCCCGGCCCACCTCGCCGAGAGGCCCACACCTATGTTTGGCGGGGATGAACAACGCCAAGCTCTCTCCTGACTCTGTGCTGGACCCCTCAAATCAGAAAAACGGAACTGTATTCGGAAGAGACCAAAACACGGACTTTCACAGATTGCACCAATCTTATTCAACATATCTGCAGCAACCGAACTGAGGAAGAAAATGCTGCCAGAATTCAGCCACCAAGGACTGTCCTATAATTCTGGGGAAGTAACATTTAGAAATGTTATATTCAGTTATTACCTCCCCAAAGACATACTGCAAGCCTGAAGAAATTTCACAGAAAAAAGAAAATGGTCAGAAATTGATGGTTTTGAGTTTTGACAACATTAAAAGAGTTAAATATGCATAGCTTTCTGAGGGATTGCTAACAGAAAGAGAAATTAAGCTCTACAAATACTAGGAAAGTAAATATTCCAAGCAGGATTATGAATTACAATAATTAGTCATAATTATATTCCTTACATATTTTTTGTTTATTGCTTTTTATTATGATAGTCATAAGGCATATACACCTATATGGAAGTTGGCAGTTTCTGCTCTGAAGAACTGATACTTTTAAACAGATAAGTCACCCAAGAAGGAAGATATGGTGTTTGACACAGAAATACTGGAAACCAGACAGGACAGACATAACCTCAACAGAACAATTGTCTCATTCTATCCTGCATCATAAATAATGGAATTTCCCTTTTTTTTCCCCTGAAGTACAAGCAGCTTCAGTAATACCGACCGCACTTTTATAAAGCTGTATACTGTTTTTTTTATTATCCCTTATTCCATCCTTCTATATTCCTAAACAATGGAAAGAGATAAAAATAGGTGCAAAGGCAAGTGTAGCCATACCTCCACTCTGTTTCTGATCAACTGAAAAACCACAGTAGGCATCAATAACGGAAACAGTAACAGAGCTGCCTGAAAAGGACAGTCCTGAGAAGTGACTGGCTGCAAATGGGTGACAGTAGGAAGAAAGGGAAAGAAAAGGCATTTATTAACAAAAACTAGCAAAAATGTTGTTTAGTTTTAGTCTTTCACCACTCTATTGTCTTCACGTTACATAAATTAAATTGTTGGCACTCTATTTTGCTGACTTGTTTTATCTGTCTTCTAACCCTTTTGTAGTTGATTTTCATATTATTTTGTATTCATGAGTTTGAATAAGAATGAAAGAACCTTGGATTAAGGACCAGAAGCATTAGAGAATACTTTTACATATGCATAATAGATATTTATTATTGCTCTGGAAATTTTGCAGGTATGATAGTTATTAACAGGGATTTAACTAACAGGCAGAAAAAATACCATCTGGTTTAAATAAACTGTTAGTAAGGGTCAAGTTATGAGAGTAACATTTTAATTTATGTATATAACCAATATGCAATTTATGCAAATTTGTGATTTTAGAATTCTGGGCCTTAGTAAGATAAGTCATCTATAAAATATTTTTCTTTATATACAAATATTGGCACCACCTCTTTTATTATACTTATAAAGGATCAAACCTACATGCTGAATTAATAATACAAATATTTCATGGATATGAATTTTACAAGTTTCATGCTGTAGTTTTGCTTATCATTGGGTAAAGGAAGGAAAGAATAGGTAGATTTCTCTCTGGCTTTTGGATATTAAAGGTATTGGGAATCTAAACATTTCAAAACCTTTAACTAAGTCCACGCTTTTTCACTGAAACACTAAACATATTTGAAAATGAAATCAAACATTCCTGTCCTGTYGATAATGCATATTAGTTTAGGTACAGGGCCAAGCGAATACCAGTATCAGACTTCCGTTCTGAATATGTCCTGCATCCAGCCAGCTCGGAATAGGGCAAATAAAGAGCTCACACAAGCATGCCTTCAGACCCTCAGGTTCTGAAGCAAAGGGGGAATTAAGGCAATTAGCTAAACAAAAAGACAAAGGGAGGAAAAATGCAAAACACGAGAGGGAGGAAAGAACGATAGAAAAATAGAAAAAAAGATGAAACAACTAAAGATCTCTGTGGGAGAGGAAAAACTTGGATTTCTCCTACTTTTAATAGATGATATAGTACTTGCTGAGCCTGCTTATGTTTTTTTACAGACAGCTTGTCACCACAAAGTAGATAATGAAATCAAGATATGGAAGAATGAATTCATCTTCCAAAGGAAAATTCTTCCCCTCAGGAAGTTCTTTTATGTTAGTAAATTGTTTATTCATGGGGTAGGATAAGAATACCTTATGTCTGACCATTTAAAATCATACTGAAGAGTAATATGGCATGTATTTGCTTTAACTCTTTCCCATCTTAAACTGCAATTATCAGATAAAAAAGATGCAGACATTTTATTAGTAATATAACATAAAATTGGATAAAGAAGGGGGTTTGCTAACTTTACTGGTTAAAAAAAAGTTTAGATTATAAGTAATGGTGCCAACTTGTAGATGCACGAATACTACTAACCACATACGTATMCATGTTACACTTAACCATGCATATAAGCATGCATGAATTAGAATTTGGACATTATTCTCCTCCTGTTATTTAACAGAAGAGCTTCACAGATATCTGAGAAATATATAGAATATTGACTAGTAAAAGCCTTTGAAATGGTAGTACACTTTTAATAACTCAGAACGTGCCACGCAGTCAAAGAAATGATAACTTCCATATAATACACTGACATAGTCATAATCCTTACAAGAACTTATAACCGTTTCTGTGTAATAAAATATGAAACAATTTCACTGGTAACTTAAGTTGTAGGAATTTGTTTACAACAAAATGCAAGTCCCTGAGCATCAATTCATCTCTCTTTGGGAATATTTGTTAATACTACTAAAAAGTAAAAACTAATGAGGATGAAAGAGAAAAAGATAAAAATGCACCTGAAGATTATTGTTGTTTGCTTWTATATATATATAAAAAACTCTCTGATTTCACTCCTGAATCATATATCTTTGTGCTAATGCCATGTAAAGAGAACATCTCTATATGAATTATGTACAATAGGACGGAATCTATGTTGTGCAAACATGGAATGTTTAATTTCATTTAAAAAATTCATGAAAGGTCTTGATTTCTCTCTTCACTTTCTCAACCCTCTCCTTCTCCCCCAAAACCGATGTTCAGTGTATCTACTTCGATGCATTAGTTATTCTTCTTGCATGTACCTGCATTTGTGATTGAATTGTCATCTCTGGATTGAGTTACAGTATTTTTAAAGACTGTGTTGTAGGATCCCCTTCAAAAGGAAGTTTTATTAATGTGTTTTATAATCCATTATAGTTTTCTTTATTCACTAAGTACATGTCATTTGGAACAAAACAGGTCAGGCACACGGTACATGGCTCAAGTGCTCTGAAGTTGCTATAAACCTGACACACACACCGCCCTGAGGCAGTGGCAGTCCTCCGGAGGCGCTCGTTCCCATCTGTGCATCCTTTGCTCAGAGCCCTACCATAGGGTTTGGGCATATGGGGAACAATGAGAAAGGGAATAATTGAATTTTGACCCAGTTTCTCTCAGCTGCAAAATGTTGATGAAGGAACCATTGCACCACCTATAACTGAGAGCAGTCCTGACACTGCTTAYGGCCAGGCAGGCCTCTATAGAGCAAAGAATGAGTAAAGGTACAGCTCCCAAACCCTGAATCTTGTTTTGAGCATACTTTGGGCAAGACAGTACTAAGATAGTACTGGAATTACTACTGTAATTCCATAAAGAAGAAATCATATTTGCAAAAACATTTTTAAAGCATTGTATTAATCTCTTTGCTAGAAATATGGAACTCTCATTAACATCACTGTGACATATTTTATGTGTGGTAAAGTCCTGAAAATATTTAGAGATGTGATGATATGAATATAGTGATACCTAGCAGTAAGATGTACTCTTTCATTCAAATGTCTCCTGAAACTAATTTGTCAAACTGTGACATAATTTTTGTTACCACATTCTGATAAAACACAATTGTAGATGGCATGGCATTAATTTCTACAAATGCCATGAAAATTGCAAATCATCACTGCTTGCCTCCTGCCAGGAATATGCGTACTAGAAACAATTATGAAAACAAATAATTACTCATGTAATTTGAATTTCACTTTTATGTGAAAGACTAGTCCAAGACTATTTGCTGATTCAGTCCCAATGAAGGTCTATCTTGCAGCTGTTAATGGGACTTGAGTGTGAATTTCAAAATCATTGAATAATCCTGAATGCTTATGAGAGACAAAAGCTAAATGCACAAGGGCCATATTTGTTTAATTAAAAAGTCAAGTCTACAAAGTATTTGTACAGCAAAGTACTTAAACTATGCTAACAATGATAATCTCAGTTTAAACATAGAGCTTTCCCCCCCCACAACATTTACTCAATGTATGAATTTCAACCAGACTATAAATGAATACCTCTTCTCAAAAAGAATACACAGCTTTATCAAGCTGGAGTGAACGACTTCCCCAGGAAATCCATCATAAAGCATTTCATTTGCTAAAACAAAATTAAATTTCCCTGATAATTTTCTACGGATTTTCCACTGGACTTGGCTTAGTTTATAGAAGAACATGATTTTAGAGTGCCACTGGTATTCCTGCTGCTTTAAGAAACAAAGACTTCATCATCAGAAACGAAATAAAGTCATCCTCAGATATAAAATTATCAAGCTCTGCTTGCATTGTCAGGATGTTACCTGCTAGAATGACTCCAGCTTTTTTCAACAATTATACCAAGTCAAATAACCACCAACCAAATAACCAGTCTGTGATGTGGTAAAGCTCTCTTGACAGGATCATGACCAGTTTAACTTTGTGGACTTCTGGCATGACTCTGGCAGTGGAGTATCCAAAACTGGCGGTAGGAAAGGAGGGGAAGTCCAGAGCACAGCCATGCTATTCACTTCTCTTATAGGAACAGCCAGGATCAGATCTGCCTAGTTGCTGAGGCAACACAGAGCAATACTAAGGTGGCAGTGAGCTACACCAGGCCCCACACCGGTTTTGAGCAGTTCAGGAGGGAAAAGGATGCATATGTGCTTATATATATCTCCTTCTTTCTCCATTTAAGTATTTGACTCAGCAAAGATATAGCCCTCAACCTGGGAAGTCACGAAAATACAACTGATTACTTCTAGTTGCTTTGTTCAGGCCATGCTAGTGTTGAGCTTATTCCGGGAGAAGGCTTTTCTTTTTACCACTTTAGTTTTTCCTCATGCCCCTATCATTTTAATATCTTTGAGAGCTGCCTGACCAGTTTCACTTTTTCTGCTTCTGGAGACCTATGCTTAAATATGCAGCTSTGTCAGAAAGAGGATGTGTGTGCATTGATGAACCCTCCCCTTTGTGTAGTGCTTACTAAACTTCTGTTCATCACACAAATTCTCAACACAGTATACTTAATTTGGTATTTGCTGCAAAGTAGAAAATCAGCAGGGAAATATTAGCCATACTGCACTGAGAAAACAAATATATTGTGAAAGATCATTTATCATTAGAAATTTTTGTTTTAATTTTAAATCATGCAGCTGGAACAGTATTATAAGAAAAATTGCTTTGTTCACATAAATTCTGTGCTTGAGCAGCAGGTAACTAGAAGTTCACATTGACAATAAAATAAACCATGATTTGCTTATCCCGCTGTGCAAAAGTTTTCCTGCGAGTACTGTCATAAATCCTTGAAAATGTAGAAGTGATGTGACACCAAGAAGCAGTTTTCCTGCAAAATGATGTTACTGATCCAGCAAAGCCAGCTTCTCCAGCACTGTAACCTTGCTCCCAAGTCATCCACATGAAGTACAAGTCTGTAATAGTATCAAAACCAGTATGTTCCCATTTTCCAATATCAGAAGTAAAAACTGTTTGTATCAAGGTGCATATTGCTTATCTAATATTGATCCTSGTATCTAATATCCAATGACAGCCAGTTTTCTCAGTTAATCTGTAACTTTATTTTTAAAATATTGTACAACAGTTCCACTCCCTATCTCCAAACATTAAAGTGTCTGTAAAGTGGTTAAAAATATAACTTTATTGCAAGAAGTGCAAAAACTGGATATAACTATTAAAATCTGATCACAGTCAGATCAGATTTATTGAGTCTTACTTATTTCTATAGTTTCCTATAAAATAGTTTCCACTGCAGCAGTGTCTGTACGCTTCCTGTAGAGGAGGTTGTTTTCATTATTTCTTTATTAATATTATTAAAATGCTGGATTTGTTCTTTTTTTATTGTCACATTTTTTGAAATCAACATCTTAAATCAAGTCCCTTGGTTGAAATGATGAGTAGAAATGATGTCTTAGAATACTGATTTCAATAATTTATATTATTTCATTTTATGTCAAGTAGTTGTATAAGAAAAATATTCCCATATTAGTAATTTATGACTGTATACTTTGATTTATCCCTTTACATTCAAGGATATATATTTTAGAGGAATGACAAGATAAAGAGTAGGTTATTATTTATTTATTTTTAACTATGTTAGAGTTGAACTGGAATCACAAGGCAGAATATTCTAAAGCTGTCTTGTGTTTATTTTCCAAACTTAACAGGACTAATAAACATGGCTACCTGCAAAATCACTCTTTTAAAGTGCTTTGCACAACAGTCCTACCAGAAACAACATTCCTACATCCTGATACTGTCAGAGATTTAAAGCTTTTCTACGTCGTGCTTGTGATACAGGCAGACATCAAGGGTTAAATCAGTACCACCAAAAGTTCATACTCTAATCTCTGAGCCTGTGACTCAGGCTCAAAGTGAAGTGTCAAACTTCTCCTTATATTCCACAGAGGAGCAATAGCCTTACTTTACTTTTACTTCTGTTTTAGTCTCCTTTCTTTTCT
The DNA here is from genome assembly GCF_003343035.1 of Apteryx rowi. NCBI lineage: Eukaryota > Metazoa > Chordata > Aves > Apterygiformes > Apterygidae > Apteryx > Apteryx rowi. Next base: position 336,893 of record NW_020450507.1, on the reverse strand, counting down.
CATCCTACTGATACACTTTTTTTAAAAAAGTGGAATAAATAAAAAAAAAAATACAACAACCTCATCTCACAGACACTCTTAGTAGCAAAAACATCACCAAGTAAGAAATGATGGAGAGCAGTTTGGAATTAATTGTCACAGAAACCTGCATAGGATGGCTCTCATACCACCACTCTGCGGCTGCAGAACAGCAACCCAGCTGTGTTGCAGCATCTGCCAACCTACCATTCCCTTGCTATCCCCTGGGATGTTGAACTGGATTTGGCACTTATAGAGCAACTAACATCTCAAAGCATTTTACCTACATGTTTTTTCCTCATTTCACATGTCACTTTCTGTTTTTTTCTCGCTTTTATCACCAAAAAAATGAAACATTTTTTTTAAACAGAATACCATATTGTTTCCTAAAAGTTCATTGCTTCCAACTGCTTATTCCCCACTGATTATGAAATTGTTATCGGTTGTTTAGGATGATTTCCACAGCAACCAAAGTAATCTCAGAGAGTGCTATGAGTTTGGGTGGAAAATAAGCACCATAAACTCATGCAAAAGTTACCCGTTACAAACAAAAAAAGGAGACAAGAAAACAGAAAATGTTACATGTGAAACAGCAATGTCAAAGCAGAATACATGTCAAAGTTTTTTTCATGGAATATTACTGCATTCTTCTTACAATAAACATGCCAGTTCAGAACAGAAAGCTTCCAGCTGAGCATCATGCTCTCAACACCCATAAGTCAGATTGCATAGCAGATGTTAAATGTGAAATCCATTAAGACCAATTAGATTCTACAGAAGAAAAAAAAGTAATAGCACACGCAGGCAGTCCTGTATTATACAACAGTACTGAGAGACACAGTAAACCACAACAGACAGAAGAGCTTAAAAGTGTAAATTTTACCCTTTCTTCATGAAGTGACCCACTCACGGATCTGTTGAGCTGCCTGCAGTCACAGGAAGCAAGGAGGGACTCTGGCCTCCTCTTTCCAGCTAGAGGCAGCTTTTGTGAGACAGTCATAAGGCCATCCTCTACTGCGCACCATAAGGTGGTCCTGTACGGCAGCTTGAAATGGTAATGCAGCAAAAGAGTTGGAGCCTGTTTCCCAAACTGCATGTGCATTTACTATCGCATTAACTGAACCAAGTCACCCTGACACGTGCTAAGGTGAGAGGTTTGGTAGCTCAGAGATCTCCAATAGCAGTCAGGCTCCACGCGAGTGTGGCTTGGAGCCAACACATCAGGAAAAAGAGGGAAAAAAAAGTGGTATGCTCTAGTAGAGCCTTTGCAATACCAACATAAAGAGTTACTCTTTTATCAACCATTAACAGATAGGATTTGTAATAGTCACATGGAGCAGATCTGTCGAGCACTTTTCAGCGCTAAGCCAAGCTAAATTCTAGCCGTGTAGTAATTGTGTAGATAAATGAAGCAGTCACTGCATACTAGATAGCTTGCACACCACTGGGGGCAAAGAACCTAATTTTTAATAGGAATTATGCAAACTAAAAAGGAATGTCTGTCTCAGTACTTGTCAGGACACGTTGCCAAAGGCTGAAGTATTATTTCCTGCTACGCAGTGTCAAACAACGTCTGGTTCTTGAATCAGAATTAGTCTGCAACAACTAATCCATCTCTGGATATTAAGCAATTTATAAATTAAATAGATGCATACATAGTATCCAAGATGAATTTGATCTGCAGCAACATTTAAGAAAATTAAGTAATTCCCATTTTAAAAAAAAGTGGTAGACAGTCATTATACCTAGCAAAGTTAGGGATATATTAGGAACAGACTTGAAATCTATTTCACAAAATATAGATTAATGGCCACCTTTAACCTTCAGACATTCCTCAGCAGCTTTCAATGAGAAACTCATTCAGCTACTCATGACCTAAGGAAATGGGTGAAACAAACACATCTTAATATATTTTTTCAGTCACTTTGCAACCTACTGTTACTAGAATATGGTTAAAGTTGTACACAAGTCCTTAGGAACAATGGTCAAAAAGAAGCCTGTGTGCCCGCTACATAATTATTGACCAACAACTAACAGTTTCTTGCTGAGGATGTTCATGCTGTGAATAACAAATGCAAATGCAGCTATAAGGTTTTTTTACAGTGTAACAGAAAACTAGGTAGGTTTCTTCTTGGCTGGCACCAATTAATTATCAGGTACCAGAAACACCAGAATAGCCCTCACGAAGTTTTTTGTTCTGATATTTTTGTCTGTAGGGCACAGGGCTGGGTTGAACCTTCTCTGAAAGAGCTCTGGAAATCAGCCACCTGCTAACAGACACTGCCTTATCTTCGGGGTTCCTGGGGAAATGTGGCTGAGGAACAACTTGAGGAATGCCTGCTCTTCTCTTTGGGTATCAAGTTCTGTCAAGGGGTGAAGAAAGGAATATAGTCCTGCCAAATGCTGTTGGAAAGTCTAGAGCCAGTTAACCTGACTAATCTTTCCACCCCTGGTACAGAGCACTAAGGAAGGCTTCCAAGGTTAGCTGCCCCTCTGATGGATTCTTGTGCAGAAGTCAAGCAAAGCTACAGCAGGCATCCAATCAGTCTGGGGCATTTAATAAAAAAGTATTGTTTTATCAAAGGTCTCCATCAATTTGACATTTAGTCAATTAAAAAAAATAGACTAAAGCATTATTTCAGGCATTGAGCTTTGCCTTTGCCTTTGTTTCTCTTCCTGTTTTGGTGATTTTGTAAGTTTTCTCTCCATTTTGCTGTATTTCAGAAAAAATTATCTAATTATACAAAAAAAGTATGAAATCACATTAAATAAAAGGTTGCCAAATGTGTGGCTAAGCAAACAAAATTAAAATATGCTTCCCTTTTTTACAACCTACTTTTAGCTGAGCCCTTTTTTGCACTCATAAGTAAAAACAAAACAACAAAAATATCTGGCAAAAATAAAAGTTTTCAGCTAACTGTATCAAATTGAGTAATTAACTATCTGTTTTACTTTTCATATCATAGTAAGCTGGAAGACTAAAATCAAAACAAAAATCATGGTGTAAAATATCCAGTTCATCCCTGGCGTAATTCCACATAGATCAGCGGTATTACACCAGGGATTAATTTGGAACACTGATCTGATTTATAGCACTGCTCTATAGAGCAACCTGATCATAGTACAAAAAAACAAATCAAACCTTATGAGTACCACGAACGCACACCATTATGCACCTAAAAATCTATTTCTGCAAAAAGAGAACAAGCTATTTCACATACTCCTTGATAATAAGGAATTTCTACTGTTTTGGAAATCAGTAAGTCCATTTTTCTCAGAAAGGGCATTTAAAAAATTATGTAAAATACTTGATAAAGTCCATCCAGAAAAGCGAAATGCTCTCCTACAACTCCGTTTTTACATTTCTTAATTAAATATGACATGCTTGACAGGTTATGCAGTTAATCTTCAAAAACTGTTTTATTATAGTTTTGAAGATTGTATTTAAAATACTTAATTCTGTTCAGCAAAGGGTGCTCACCACCCCCCCTAATATACTGCAGTGTAAGCTGTTCAATTAATTTCTCCTCTGACAAGAGAGCTGGTCGCATCTCCCTCCTCTGTTAAATACTGTGCCTAGATACAGTTCTGAACACAAAACAGGTTGCTTCTGTTTAACTCCAGTACTGGTGAAGTTAGAGGCTGTATCTCCCACCACACCACGGAGGCAGAGAGATGCTTCACAAAACCATCCCTGCCGCGCTCAGGTAATGCAAGAGCACGCAAACGCAGGAGGAAAAAAACTGAACAGAAAACGATTCTCTCTTCCAAAGGCTTACTCAACTCTGCAAGCATATTACAGAGATTTAAGGCTACCTGTGTCTTTTAAAGACAAATCTCTGCCAAGGGCTGGTGTTTTCACCCAGCTGCGGTTTTACTGGTCCGAAACCACTCTCTGACCCAGGTCCTACATAGGAAGGCACTTTGTGGGACTGAAACTTGGCATCCGTCATCACCTGATTTTCCTATTTGCGAGTGACCTGAAACCTTTGAGGTTATGCACAGCCAACTGGCAGTTACTTAAGAGCTGTATACATGCTACGGGGGGGGGGGTTGTTTTTCGTTTGAGACAGACCCTTCCACGCTCCTCGGAAAGCTGGCTCTCCCCTCACCGCAAGCGACCCCCGATGCAGCGTGCTCACCCCGCCGCTAATGGGAACGGAAGGAAACGTAGCGATAAAATATTAAAGCGCTTCCTCGCTCCCGGCTCCGCGCCGCAACCTCGCGGAGCGGCGCTCGGGCGGAGCGGCGCCAGTGCCGGCTGAGCCCGCGCCCCGCCGCGCTCCGCGCCCCGCCGCGGCACCGGCGGCAGCAGCCCCGGGCGTGCGGGAGCTGCTGCCCTCCGCTGCCCTCCCCTCCCCCGCCGCACTTCGGAGGGGGGAACTCGCAGCCCTGTCTGCCCCCCCCCCCAAAAAAAGCAGAGAATAAAATCAGAAGTGTTGGGGTGAGGGCGCCAATCTCCCTCGAGCTACACGTTGGTCTGGGCCGGGGGCTGCAGATGTGTTTTTAACTCAGCGCTCCCCCCGGGGGAGGTCCGGGCCGGCCTGCCCGCCGCCGGGTGAGCTGGGGCGGCGGGGCGCGGGGCAGCACTTACTGAAGAAGATGTACTCGGTGTAGCTGCTCCAGATCTTGTCTTCCCGGTACTGGTTGATGAAGGCGGCGGTGCCGGTGGAGTTGCAAGCCACCATGTGGAAGCCCGCCTCGGAGAGCCGGTCGAAGGCTTGCTCCAGGTAGGTGAATTTGAGGTAGAAGCGGGAGGTGTACTTCTCGGGGGGGCGGTCGGGGTCCCGGCTCTCGTTGAGCGTCTCGCCGAAGACCTCCTTGGCCAGGGCGATCCTGCCGCACACCATGATGCGGGCGACGCGGCGAAACTTGGCGTCCGCCTGGTTGTCCCGCACCGTGGTGTAGGAGCCGCGGTAGCCCACGGTGAGGAAGCCCGAGCGCTTGTCCAGCGCCGCCCCCGCCGCCCGCTGCAGCCGGTCGCTGCTGCCCTGCGAGTTGCTGTCCTCCAGGTCGCTCTGGCAGCCCTCGTCGTTGAGCGAGCTTTGCTTGGTGACCTTGGGCGACAGCAGCTTGACCAGGTCGCCCAGCTGGAAGTACTCGGCCTCCCGCAGGAGCCGCTCCTTCTCCGGGAAGTGCTCGGGCAGCGCCAGCTGCTTGTCCCGCAGGTAATCCAGCACGTACCTGAAGAGGAAGCCGTCGCGGTCGATGAAGAAGCGCGCCCGGCTGTCCCTGGGCAGCTGGCGGGCGGCGGCCGGGCCGCCCCGGCAGGGCGAGAACATGGTGGCCAGCGTGCTGTCCGGGACGCTGAGCAGCGTGGAGTGCCTCGTCACGTACACCTGGCCGCCCACGTTCAGCTCCACCACCTCGGGGAACGGCGAGCCCGACGGCCCCGACACCATGTCGCTGATGGGCAGGATGCTGCCGCCCGCCTCCTTCAAAGCCATGGCTGCGAGCGGGCGGCCGCGAAGGAGGGTCTCCCTCCTAAAAAAGGCGGCCTCCCTCCCTCCCCTCCACCCCCCCCTCCCCTCCTCCT